>NW_027094087.1:24175080-24492894 GCF_029207755.1 Chamaea fasciata | reverse complement strand
GGGGCTTTTCACTGTGCCTCTGAAAGGTGCTCCAAGGATGGTTTTCACTGGACTCACGTGAAAGAAGGAGAGACACCACCGCCTCCCCCCCCCCCCCCCCCCCCCCCTTTCCTGTAGGACTGCAGATAGTCGGAATGGAAGGATTGGTACCTGGCTGTGTCTGGAGGGAAGACTTACTGATGGTTCTGCTGTCCTCATACTCATGTTCTCGAATAAACCACTAGAAGTTAACTATCATTAGTGTCTCAACAAATTACAAAAAGGTTTGGGGACCTGCCCCTTTGGGCACTTTAGTAAACCTGGACCGTATTAGACATCTTTTAGAAAGTCAGCAAAGTCTTTGCACATTTACTTCAATGTTATTAATTTACAAGGGCTACTCAATTAAGAGAGTCCACTAACTTGTGAAACTTTACTTATTTACACTGCTTCTTGGAGAAGGATTTTCTTAGAGCATGATGATGATAAGCTTAGGCATTACAAATCCTCTTGCTGCTTTTGTCAACAGGCAGTCTGAGAGCATTAATCAGAGAGATGCACGCTTCCCAGCAGTGGCTTTGCTCCAGCTCCCTGCCGCTTCCCTGCTGTGGGGTATGGTCCCATGGGGCACCAGCTTCCCTCCAAGTCTGGGGGAGCTCTGCACACTGGCATTAGCTTTTACCGGGGCTGGGGACCCTGTTTGAAAGGCAGCAGGAAATTGGGATGCTTCTCATGACTGCTTTTTAGGCAGCAGTAGGGAGGAAGCTGTATTTGCCTCAAAAGCAAGGCACTCTCCCCAAAGCGTGCGTTTTGGCTCAAGGCAATTTTCTCGCACCATGCGTGTCTCCAATGCAGGAAGCTTCATCAGGGCAAGATGCGGGGTACACTTGGGCTTCAAAGCATGCTCCAAAATCACTTTTCAGACAAGTGAAAAATTGCAGTTCAACTTACTGCTGCAGAGAAGGGAAATGGGAGTGCAGGGTGAGGAGGTCTGGGAGTATTGTGACCTCCAAACCCTCCAGGTCACCTTTAGGGATGTCCCAAAAGCTCCTTGTTTGTCTAGGAGCCTCCAAGTCATTTCAGGCCAAGTCAGTCATGCAGCTTGGTGTTACTCACACAGGAAATGTGGTAGGTAAATGCTGCTACTACTCCTGGGAGGTGCTTGTATACATTAATGGTATGAGGAACTTGGCACAATTTCTGCCCTGCCCCAGCCCAGGGTGTTATTTTTCCCTCTATCACTGCTGCAAGAGATTTAACAGGGATGATTTTCTCATTCCAGATAGTTACTGAGATTTTGCTCTGGGCACTTGGTGAATCCCCATCTCCCTGATGTGCAGACACTGTGGGTACATGAAGTGTGAAGTTTGAACTCACCTGGCAGACTGGGACAAGTCCTTCATCCATTATGGACTCACTGAGATGGTGCTGGGAAGGTGGATCAGTGGACTGACTGCTATGGGCAAGAAAGCCACTGTCACAGGCAATGAGAAAGAAGCGTAGCATCCATCTGCCTGAACAGGCAAATATTAGACACATGGAGAGTTTGACACAGGTTGTGTAGCAGTGAATTATTGCCCATTTTGACCCTTTGTCCAATGTCTGCTTCTCTGGCTACTTGGACTTCTTTCTGTTTTATTCAGAGCATTATGCTGTGTATTGACATTTGCCTTCTTTGAAAGCTGCAGGGAGAGGATTACCCACTGCTTTCCTACGTGGAAAATGCCAATAATGTAATTGAATGCAGTGGGTTCTACCTTCACTAGGAGCTGAAGGGCTTCACAAGCATGTTATAAGCCTGTTGGTAGCCTTTGCTGCCCTGAAAGGGTTTGCTTCTTAAAGCAAATTGATTTCTCCTCTGAGTCAACATGAAAGCAAAGTTCTTCATCGTTGACTATTCTACAGGTGCTTGTGCAAAATCTAATGAACGTGTTAATGTGCAATGCCATGATGTTGCTAGGAAACTTGTGAGAGCTAAATGAGGAAAGGCTGTCAATAGAGGCAAGTGGCAGGGCCTCAAAGTTTTCCTTTGCAGTCCTGCTGATGGTTATTATTATATAAACAGGGCCAATTGTAACACTGTGTTGGTTCATCCTCTGGTGACAGCAGGTCTGCTTAAAAAGCAGTAAAAGTGAATTTTTAAAAGGCATGACTCTTATGGGTTTTGATGTTCTTCCATCCCAGATAAGCTTTACTACACTATCTGCTTCTGCAAAGGGTGGGTAAGTGCCTTCTGTCTCAATGTGCTGATGAGGACTTTGCTCTGCCTTGTTTCACTGTGCCTATTTGACACTCACTGGTGACAAATCTGAACCAGCCTGTGCAAACCTGTCTAAGCCCCAAGTTGGGGCAGTGCTTTCCCAGTCAGCCTGAAAAATTTTGTGAGCTCTAGAGCACTGAGGGAGGTGATTTTTGCCTCTAGCTTTGTCTATCTCCAGTGGGCCTCTTGGAGTTTAATTTAGCTCAATGATGATATTGAATAAGAGATTTTTTCCTCTCTTTGTGGTGTTAAAAGGCCTATTGTGTCCAATGGATGCAAAGTTAGCAGTGGCTGCTAAAATCTTATGTTCAGAAGAGACCAAGAAACTTTTGGCTCAGGTTGCCTGTGGGCACACTTTAATGATCTTCTCAAGTTAACCCCTCTTGCCTTTTCCTCCTAATGGCACATTGTTTCTGAAACAAGTGTTGCTCTTCATGCCATTGCTAACCCTAATAAGCAGCCCATTTTGCTTCTTCTGAAGGTTAGGAAGTGCTGAGCTTGTTCTCTTTCGGAGAAACATTAAACTGTCTATGTCATGTACTTTCCAACTGCCGAGGAAGTTAGGGCTGGCAGTCCTGGCTTCCTCCCAGCTGAAGCTGTGACATTCTGCTGCTTTAGCTTTTCTTCAGCTTCTTCAGTACATAATACTTCTCTTCATGTCATCACTTGTTGCATTAATTTTTATCTTTTTTTTTTTTTTTAAGAAACACCTAAGGAAAAAAACCAAACTGACTAAAGAAAGTAACAAAACTCCAGCAGCAAAGGTTTTCTTTGGATGTAACTGCTTGTTCTCTCATCTAAGAGTGACCTGCAGGTGCTAGCTGTCAGCTGGAAGGTCTTTGCTGTGGTGTGATGTGTGGATGCGAGCAAGCTGCATGCCAGGTAAGCTTTGTTTTGGAATGAGTTGACAAGGGAGTTGTTCCTAATGTGTCCTGAAGTACAAGTTGTTTATGTGGCTCATCCTGAAGAAGCTCTGATAACCTTTTAGCCCACTGCATGCCAACTGCTGGGAAATAAAACCAAAACCAAAACCAAAACCAACCCTGGAATAATGCAGTGAATTTAAAATGTTCTTTGGAAGAATTCTTCTTCCTTGGCTCCCTGGCGTTCAGATCCAGATTTTTTTTTTTTTTTTTAATTCTTAAAGGCTTTGCAAAAGATTATCTGATATTTTTTTCATCTTTTAACTGATCTAATAAAAATTAATTCCCTTCCCTAGAAATGTTGTCTAAGCTAAAGCCTAAAGAGTTCACAACTACAACAATACTACTGCTGTGAACAAAGTTGCCTCCATTTCAATGAATCCAATTGTGTAGAATTCAAAGGGAATTAACTGTGCAACCATTTAAAAATTACTCAAATGCATTTCTATGCAGAGAAAGTCATAGCATTAAAATCTCAAGTCTTTTCAGGACATGTGTCCCTTTTGTGCAGCTGGGAATTGCCCTTCCCTAATAGCATGAGGCTCCTATTTCTTTCCCTTCACAACCACCAGGCATTAAAGATGAGAGGGTTTTTGTTGTACAGGGTTTTTATGCCTAGAAAAGCATCACTTGCCCAAGGCTGAATCTGAATCTTGTCTATCCTGAGTGGGGATAGTTTGGGGAGAAATGCCTTTGAAACTGATGAGTTATTTGTAACACTAGAATACATCTTGGTGAAGATGAATTAATGGGTAGAGTATAGCTGAGCTGGTGAAAGGTACATGATTAATTCAGTTTTGACAGGACTGTATAATTTATAGCCTAGATCACACCTTCAATTAGGCATATCACATTCTTTATTTCTACAACTGTAGAGCCTAGGAATACCAAACCTGAACGTCAGCCATAGTGTGCTTGGTGCTGCACACAAGCAGAAGTACAGAAATAAAGATGCAGTGTGAAAGAGAAAGAGCACACCTGAATAACGTTGAGACTATTTTGGGAGGCAGTCCTGCTCACCAGTGAAATACTGAACTACTGAAGCTTTCACGCTTAATGACTACCTGACTATTTCCTTAAATGTCCCAGTTTCTGTCTTTGCAGCCATCCCTTCATGGAGGCCAAGGAGAAATAAGCAGAGAGGGCAGGACAAGCATTACAAAGGTGGATGTCTAGTGGTGCTGTACATGATGTGGGGTTTGGATGCCACGGTCACCAGAGTTTTGCTCATGAGGAATGTGTGGCTTCCTGCCTTCTGGTGAGCTGAAACTGTAAGACAGAACTATAGAAGAGAAAGGGAATTTACCTGTAAAGGAAGGGGTTTATCCCAGGCAGGAACAGGTTAATGTGCCTCATTATAGACATGACCCAAGGGATGAGGAAAGCTAGGTAGGCTGGAGCTTCTGGTAAGGACAGTAGCTACCCTTGCTGTGGGCCCATCTCTCAACATCAAATAGCCCAGGGAAAGCAGGCTCAAAATGGACTCCAGCCCCTTTACCCTGTGGGGGAGGATCGCCTGCCAATGACTCTGAAGCGGAGGTCAGTCAAAACCCCATGTAGTTGTTGTGGCAAGAATGAAGATCTTGCTGTCTTACCTGTAGGGCTTGCAAGGCTGTTGTAGGAGCTCTGCTGTGCACCTCTGTCACACCCTGGGGCTGCTGCTCACTGCAGAGCTTGTGCTCCCCTTGTTAGTGATTTCAGAAGTATCGCTGCATAAATCAATATGCAGGAAACTAACTTAGCATCTCTGCCAGGTGTCTGTTTTCCTGTAGCCTTCCCCAGTATTTCAGACTGGATTGGTAATGAGTGGAGAGCTATATTTACGTGGAAGTGAGATGCCAGCTCCTTAAGGATTCATTTATTGGGCTGCAGGCCAAGGAATATTTTGGCCCTTGATTGCACGTTACTTGCTGCATTTACTTAATCAAATGGGGAAGCTTTTAAACTTTCAATCTGACAACATGAATACATTATTGTACAGTCCTTTGATTTTCTTACTAGCAACATGTCAGTAATGAAAATGGGGCTAAGGAGGAAAGAATCAACAGTGTAATTTGTCTGAGTCGCTCTGGGATCTAGGTATGGATAAGGACTGTACTCTTGTCTCTTTCATAACATCGAGATCCATTTTATGAAATGCCTTAGAAAAATCTGGTTTGTAACTGTTTGATTTCCTAGAGAACGCTAGCTGCTTTTTTTCTCTGTTGGGAGAGGGATTCATCCTTGGAGATGACACCTCCTGGAAATCATTATAGAAAATAGTATCCGTGGTAACTGGAGCTGATATTTCTATACTCAGAAGAAATCTGTGCCGTCTTAAACTGGGAGTTGATTGGATGGGGGAGGATAACTTCAGGAAAAAAGCTGCTTTGAACCACTAGAGAGAGGATCAGGAGGCCATGTGAGGTGCTCAAATTTAACTTTACGCACCAATAAATACAACCTTACCCACAAGTGTAAGCCCAGTCCCAAATTCAGTAGTACCTACATCATCTTTCAAATCCTGGTATGTCCGGAGAAGTCTTTTGGCCCTTTCCTACAGGCACTCTATGTTGTTATACTATGTTTGTGCAGATACTACTATGAGAACCCTTGCTTTTGTTAGCATGCCCTCTTAGCTGAATGAGCTTGCTCTCATCCTCTGCTGATTTAATTGGATTGAGCTGAAGTACTGCTGCAGGGATGTAGAGGCCTTGATCCATTACCATGAAAAAACAAGGAGAAGCTCGGGAAGCTGGGCTTCTTCAGCCTGGAGGAGAGAGGGGATAGGGGAACAGACACCTGTCTTCCAATATGTATGTGAAAGTCATAAAGAAAATGGAGGTAAACCCTTTTTACTGAGGATAATTACTGGAGAATCTCGGAGAAGTTTTGGAGTTCATGTCCATGTAGATTTGGAAGAATTGACTGGTCAGAGCTCCAAGCAACCTGAAATAAATGTTGACCCTACTGAAATTGTTAATTTGCTAATTGTTTTTTGAAGTAAGGGGTATTTGGGATTTTTTTTAACTACTTTTGCTAAACTTAGTTGCCTCATAGACAGTGCTTTTCCTTTAAAGCTTTAAGGAAAAACAAACCCTCAAACTTCTTCTGTATTTGAGTAGCTCAAATATAGAAGCTGAACTGGAATCTCTCAACAAAAAGATGCAACGTGGGGAAAGAACAGTTTTGGTAGAATTTTGGTTGAAAAACTTGATTCGGATCTATGCTTACTTTCAGATTTGTCTAGGTGGAGTGAACAACACTGGGGGCAGTAACTAGGACTCTTCAGAATTATTTCATATTCATATTCTCGTTGTACCCAAGGGCCCACTGGTAGTGAAGCCCCCCATAGCTTGGTCCACGTGCCTTTGAAGAACAGGCAGACGAAGAAAAAAGTGAATTTTTTATTAAGGGCTTAATTTAGCTAAATTGAGTTGAATCTGTGCAACCACACTGAAAACTCCAATTGGTTTCCTAAAAGTCTGATCCTCTGTAGTCCTGTAGCTGGGTTTGAAGTGCTTTATTTCCCCAGCAGAACATGCTCTCTCTGGCTGACCAAACAGCACCTGCTACTACTTTGTATCTTTTTGGGAGCCCCTGTTTTCAAAATGACAAACTCAGATGAGGTAAAGTGGTTCCTGCTCCTCATATTGATACAGTAGAGGGAAATGCTGGCGTGGTGTGATAACAGAGGCTTTCAAAGAAGGGACAGAGGATAGAGCGCAGAGGAGAGGCATTGGGGTGATGACAAAAGAGGTGCAGGATATCAATGTAGACATCAGCTCTACAAATAGCTCACTGGGGATCACGTAAAGAAATGGGGACATGCAAGCTAGACAAAACAAGTATTAAAAAAGAAAAAAAAAGAAAGAAAGAAAAAAAAATTCAATATATGCAAAAATTCTCCATGCATAGTAAATCTGGATGCAGTGTGTACTTGCAAGCCAAAGAAAAAGGAATGAAATATAAAATGTTGCTAAAAAATGTATAAACCCTGCTCCATACAGATCTTAGATGCAGGAGAAAGAATATATCAGCATTATGTTCTTCCCTGCAAAGAGAAAGATGGAATGTTTGCCAGGAAGCGTGGAAACTGATTTCAACTGTATTATTGCTCAGATTTTTTCCAGATAATAGTATTTTTTTTTGCCTCTAATAATTAGGTTTAGGTAAATAATGTTTCTTTATTAATCTGTTATGATTTCAATTGCACCAACAGTAAATTCCTAGGTTTGCATATAATACTTGTTTCTTTATTGTCTATAAGCAAGGGTTTGAGTGCAACTGTGGCACTCAGCAGAATCATAGAATCATTTAGGTTGGACCTCCAAGATCATTGAGTTCAACCTTTGACTGAACAACCTTGTCAACTAAATCATGGTGCAAACTGCCACATCCAATTGTTTCTAAAACGCCTCTGGAGTGGTGACTCCCCCACTTCCCTGGGCAGTCCATTCTGATGCTTGACATCCCTTTCCCCATTGATTCTCCTTGTGAAAGGGACATGTTCCTGATGTCCAACCTGAACATCCCCTGGCACAGCTTAAGGCTGTGTCCTCTCCTGTCACTGGTTGCCTGAGAGAAGAGGTTGATCCCCACCTGGCTACAGCCTCCTTTCAGGGAGTTGTAGGGAGTGATAAGGTCACTCCTGAGTCTCCTTTTCTCCAGGCTAAACACCCCCAGCTCTCTCAGCTTCTCCTCATAGCACTCACTCTCTTCCCCAGCTCTGTTGCCTGTCTCTGAGCACTCTCCAGCACCTCAATGTCCTTCTTGCAGTGAGGAGCCTAGAACTGTTCACTGTTATCAAGGTGTGGCCTCACCAGTGCCAAGTACAGGGGGACAATCCCTGCACTGGTCCTGCTGGCCACACTATTGCTGTCACAGACCAGGATGCCATTGGCCTTCTTGGCCACTTGGGCACAGCTGGCTCATGTGCAGCTACTGTTGACCAGCACTCCCAGGTCCTTTTCCACTGGGCAGCTTTCCAGCCACTCTTTCCCCAGCCCGTAGCACTGCCTGGAGTTGTTGAGGGCAATGTGCAGGACCTGGCACTTGGCCTTTTAAGCAGGTAAGTGATAGCTATGAAAAAAAAAAAAGTGTCAACGAATGAAAGAAGTATTAACTTCCTTAGTCCTCTGGCATAAGACATTCTCCTGCTCTCCCAATTTGCAGCATTCCGTAAGACCCAGCTCCTCTTGTGATGTTTTCTGGAGAGGCCAGCAAGTGAGAGATACCACAGACTGCTGCCAATCACGAGTCAATTGGCACTAGGGCAGCTTTTCCTCTAAGGCAGGAATCTAGCAGATTTTTAAGTTACTGCCTCTTCTAGTCCAGTCCTGAACTCAGTCATGCATCTTTATTTCCCTTCTTTTAATGTGAGAGGGATGCTGTTATGATTCCTGGAGACTTGATTTCTGCATGCAGCAGCTAGGCTCAGTCTTGGCTGTACTGCAGCAACAGCTACAAACCCCAGAAATAGTTTTGTTGGTGTGACCTGTTCTGTCCCAGACCATTTTGCTAAAATAAGCAAAAAGAAAGGCAACTGGTGTAGTGTGTTTTGTACTGCTGAGCGAGGCACCTTGCTGAGACTGCTGCTCTCATTTCTCATACTGTAACCGTCTTTGTTGAAAGCATTCATTGCCATTCACCTTTAGGAGTTTAATTTGCATAATCATTTTTTCTTGCAGGGCTTCAGAATTGGCTGATCTGGACTCTCCACTTCAAAATATCTTAACTGTGCTTTTCAATATGCACACAATGCTGTGAGCTAGAACAAAACGATCTTGTTGTGTTACCATAGAGACATCCAGGGTCTAGGAAGGGTTTCTGCTTGAAATCGGACTGTTAAAGGGACAAGGGCTGTTAAAATTTGATGAAGAGCTTAATCCTTGACCAGGCACTGGTATAAATCAGTGCCACCAGGGTGAAACGAACTGGCAGTCCCAATGCAGTGCTTTACAGACAACACTCTTCAGTCCAACTGGCCCACAAGAGACTGTTGTCTTGGTAGACTCAGAGAAAAAAAAATAAAAGAGGTGGAGGGAGCGGTGGAAAGGTCTGGGAAATTAACTTGGAAATGTTGAATCACTTTATGCTTTTCCTTCATTTTCCCCCCTCCTCTTTTGATTTGAGTTCTAATTAAAAGGCTTTCCTTTGCACTTAGACAACTCAACTTTGCTTTTTAAGCATGCATTTTTTAAGCACCACTAAATGAAGGCAGGCATGAGGGAAGGTGCAGGGCTGACAACTCTGCTCTGGAGACTGAAGTCCTGCATTCACAATTAAAGGCACGTGATTGGACTATTGCTGCATTCCTGTGTTGTCCTGGAGAAAACAAGATTTAGACTGAGAGGACACTACCTTCTATGACCCTGTAGCATTTTTAGTGTTGGTGCTGTAGTTGCCAGTTATAATGACCATTTTGTGCAGTGGAGGGAGGAGAAAATGCTTTGCTATGTACACAGAGGGAAGCAGAAGTTGGTTGGGAGTAGATTCAGAAAAAAACCTTCTGGCATTTTTGTTTACTTGAGACCACAGTGTCTGGGTTGCTTATGTGAGCATCATAAAGGTGCTTAAGAATCTTACTTGGCAACTTATTTAAAAATTCTAGTGCAAAATGGAGAAAGACTCTTTACTCTGACCCATGTTGGTTAATTGATGTTGACCTGGAGTTAAAATCCCTAAATGATCATTAGAAAGAGCATTGGTGAACACGTCTTGAAAATTCCCCTTTTATCATTGTCTGACAGTGGTGGGAGGTGCAGATCTGCCTTATGTTATACATGAAGTTATTTTTTAACTCTCCAACAGTGGCTGTTGATTCAGTCCCATAGGACATCCTGGCTCTCAGGTCTGGTGAGGGGAGAGTTTAATCCCTATTGCTGTCCTTAAGTCATCTCTGATGACTTCTGCCTCTGGCTTAAGTCCTGGCTCTGATGGACTCATCTGCTGACTGTTTCATTCTATAGAGAGCATGGTAGGGTGTCTAGGAGAAGACAGCTCTGTTCTCTCTCTTTTTGCTGTGAAACAAACCCTTTCTGGCCCAGGCAAATGTGAATTATGTACACCCTGCCTTGCATAGGCATCCATGTCATGTTGTGCCAATGCAGGATGTTCAGCAGAGCTAAATTTTGTGCACATCCAGGACACTATTAACTCCTCAGGTGCCCTACACACTCATAAATACTGTGTGGCCCATGGCTAGCACTAGGCAACAGAAAGAAATGCTGTCAATAATAGCTTGGCAACTTGCATTCCTGTCAGCAGTGCTTTAGAGAATGGTTCAGACTTCTTGCAGGAGGGATGAAAAGAAGATCAGCTGGCATGGGCTCTGGGCAGCTTCCCAGCAGCCCAGCAAATGTTGCAACAAGGAGAGGTTTGAGTCTGAAGTGGAGCATGGGAAACCAGAAATGTTAGGTGGCAGGTCATGTCAAAGTGCAAGCTTAGTTTTGTGCTGATAATACTTCATTCTTATATTGCTTCTAAACGGATGACTTCATTTGCTGCCACATGGCTGCTGAGATTTTGTGAGAGTCACCCTTGGGATACCGTTGGCTCCCCGTGTTGAAGGATTAAGTCAGACTCAGAAGATGTTGAACATCTGTCCCATGAAAACACTGGGAGGGGGGTTGAGGTGTATTTAACAGCTGCTTCAGTGCAGTAGTAATAAGAACCATCATGCTTTGTAGGGGAGAAACCTTGCCCAAACTGACCTTTAGTAACATGTATCCCTCTCATCACTGCATGGGTCACCTGTCTCATCCATGGGTACATTGCACTGTGGATACCAAAGGTCTGAACTCTCTCCTCCATCAGTCCAACAGAGATGCTTTGCTCAGCTTCAGAGTAACACAGACACTATTGTGGTCCCTGAGCCAAGCAACCATCTGGAACTGGAACTAGCCATGAAGGTCTTAGAGGGATACCTACATTGCTCTATGAGCTTGAAAATCTGGTGTTTGCTCTGTGTGGATCTTCCGGTCCTGTTCTCTCCAGACTGTCCTTTATATCCCCAGGGTTTTCACCATTATGTGGGATCTCTGGCCTTTGTAGGTAACTTACTGGATTAAAAATTGTTTTTGCAAGTTTTTGATACCATTAGTGATATCAGAATTCATAGGTGTGGCCTTATGTCCACTGGCACAAGGATTGGAGCCTCTTGCTTTCCTGGATTCCTTATCCATTTTCAGTCCTCATTGGAAAAGCAAGTAAGTGGCTGAAAAACCATTATGTGTGGTTACTAGTTGCCAATGAACATCAAAGAGTTAAGGAATTCAGAAAACTGCAATATCTTTTATTAGACCAGCAGATGTAATAAGGAAAAAAACCAGATTAGTTTTCAAGCATGGAAGCTCTTCTTCAGGTCAATGTGCCCAAAAGCGTGTTGGTATTTTCAGCTACATCAGCTGGTCTAGTAAAAGTTATTGCTTCCCCATAGAAGTTATTGCACCTCACATATCTTTAGACCATCACAGCCACAGCAACACTGCTACTAAAAAAGATTCTCAAAGACCCATTTTGTGTCCCAACTGCAGGAATACATCCACATGAGTCCTAACTTTAGTGTATTTCTTCTCAATTTTGTCATCTATTTATTTTCTGTCACAGCTGTGTGTAATAAATTCTTTCAGCAGTTCTGGGGGGAAAAAAAAAGGAAGAGTGATTGATTTCCATTTTCTGGGCTTTATGGGGTGTGCTACTTAGAAGAGTTGTCATTACCACCATTTGCTGGCGTTTAATGAAAGATTTAATTCACCTACTGTAACGATTTGGGGAAATCTGTCGATGTACAATTTAGAAAGTTGTTATGTTAATGGCAGCATTATGAAATGCTTTTATGTGGATGCAGCATCCCGTTTCCTGAGAGGGGTGGCAGCGTGTGTCTGACAGGGTACAATGGACAGTTGTTAACCACAGCAAGAACAGCGTGTCCAAAGAATAGATTTAGTCAGAACCTTGGGGACCAATTTGTTTCAAGCATGTCTTCATGGGCAGGATTTGGAGGAGTGAGTGAGAGATGTAGGATTTCAAAATATTGAGTAAAAAGCTTTGGTTTTGTAGACATCAGAACACTGGGGGCTTTGGGCAGGAGAAGAGGGGAAAGAAGAGGATTTTGTAGCTGAGGAGGTTTGCTTTTACTGTGGGAACAGACAAGGAAAACTCATGAGATGTAAAAATAGGCAGAGAGTTGATTAGATTGTGGATTATCTCAAAGTGCATTGGGATGCTCCAGGACTGTCAGAAATTGCATACATGGGGTGCATAGAAATTTATTTATTCCCCACACTACTGTGGAAAGGAGCACCTTGTCGTGCACTAAGCAAAATCAGCATGTCACAGGTACTCCAGGCCCGGGATGAAGAAACCAGCGAGACCAGTGTGCCCATGAGGGTAGAAAGGTCTAGGGGAAGCAGTGTCTCAGCCCAGCTCCTGGAGTTTGGCTATATGGCTCCCTGCCCATGAAGTGGGGACAGCAGAGAGAGATGGCTTTTGATGTGTGGGTCAAAGTGGCCTCGGAGAAAGAAACATTCCAGTGGCCTACTTCAGTGCTGAGAAGTTTGAAAGTACGCCTAATCCACCTGGGTTTCCATGGACACATCCTCTCCTGCCATCTGGCATCGAAGGAGTGTGGAAATTTACTTGTTGTTTCAGGGCTGGTTTCCCTCAGATATTCCTGAGGTCTCTCTACGTGGCTGGACGTGGAAACATAGGCCATTGCTGTGACAGGGATCAGGTTATCCTGACCAGCACATGGACAGGGCTCACCTGAAAGCCCTCGCTGGCAGTGCATTGGATTCACAGCACCTGCACTGGACTGCACTGGACAGTGAGGGCACATGAGAGAAAGCCAGCAAACACCCACCTCTCCCAGTTCTGGTGGCTCCTGCTTGTTCCACTATGCAGGCTTTCAAAACCACAAATCTTAACACTTGGGATAGTATTCCCACATAACCAGTCCTTTGGCCAGTAGAAAAAAAAATCTGTGATAGATGAGTTGACGGTATTATCATTGTTTCTTCTTCTGTTTAGTGACCTCTATTTTGTATGCACAGGTGTTCAGCAAAATAAATCTGGGTTTTGTTTGAATTAGTTTTGTTGAAAAGGTACAGACATAGTTAATTGGATGTATCTTTGAAGGGTTGTCATATTTATTCTCAGATAGGATTAAAACAGTTCAATCTGCAAACTCCATTTCCTCTGTCAAAGGGAGATAACCAATTCCACAGACTGAAGTTATTAATGATCAACTGAGTGAATTTTATCCATCTTTTTATATCTCGGAAGGACACCTCACTGAAGCTGATTTTGATCAATTTGTAAGCAATGTCACCTTCAATAAATTCCCATCTGACAATAGATAACCCAGTAACAAGCTGGGAGACAGCAATGGTGATGTAAGACCTGGCATCTATTGCAGTCCTTGAATCCAACTGCATCTCCACTGGATTTTTAGAGCCCTATTAAGGCAAAAGGGGAAAAATGTAGCATCATCCTGGAGAAAAGCTTTCTTTTCAAATTTGACTTGCAAAGATGTTTTTCACTGAGACATGAGAATTACATTACTTACTTAACATAATTATTTCAAAAGAAAAGAATAAGGATGGGAGTGGGGTTTTTTTGTTTGGTGGGTTTTTTTGGTTTTGGTTGTTTTTTTTGTTTTGGTTTTGGTTTTTTTTCCCTGTCCTTGCCCAGCCAGCACGCACAATCTTGGAATATCTTGGCCTTTCAGTTTAAGGATCCTGTGTGTGTTCTTCTGAGCAATGTACCACAACTGAGTCCTGCAGTGGTTGTCTGCCAGCATCTGATGCCTGGGATATGGCAAAGCATATCTCCTCTGTCCATGATGTGCTATTCCATTGACGCCGAGGAACAGGCATAGACACTCACTGGTGGGAAAATAGACTGCTAGGGCAGCAAATATCTGTGCTCATAGCCCTAGTATCCAAGTGGCTGCACTCACTGGATAAATGGTTGGCATAAGCCTAATATTCTGGGGAGGGCTCAAGGACAGCTAAAGTGGAAAATCAGAGTTCCAGGAACAGTATCTCCTCGTCCACGTCCTTTCTGTACAATCTGGAAGCTATTTTTGGAAGTGGCGATAAGGTGAAGAGGGAGCCAGAGTGAGAGGACTGACTGGTACATCTGAAGATTATTATTCCCTGTGGCTGCTCCATCCTTCTGGAGTGTGGCCACAGATTGTTCTTGCAGTTGCTGCAAGAAGCAGCTGAAGTCGCTTGCTGTGTCACTGTGGTTTGTAGGTATGGCACAGTATCTGCTGTGGTGACCAGATATAAAAGCTGATTAAAATGCTCCCTGCTCCTAGCAGCTTGCATCAGGAGGGAGTCATTTGGGTCCATTTTGGGCAGAAAGGCTTTCTCTGACCACCAGCATAATTCACATTATGCTCACTGCACTTTTTAGGAAGCACATTAATTCATTTACTGTACAGGATGAACTGATCTTTGCTGTTTACCTGCCAGCTGATGCACAGCAGGATGCAAGGAACAGTCCAAAGTGAGCTGGGATGGCATTTGCTAAATGCAGTGTGTCCTTATACTGAAAAACACACTTATTTCCATTAGGTCAAGACGGCTTCCAAGTCTTGGCAGACCAGGAAGGCAGTGCGGCAGTCCCGGGGAGAATATGCAATTTTTCTTGTTTTCACTTGATTTGCCTTTGCATCTTTTCATTCTTGGAAGTGACCTGCAGGAGTAAGGGCAGTGGCAGGCCACTGTGCCCAACATGCTCTGTGCTCTCTGCCCTTGACTTTGGTGAAGGAGGTCATGATTGGCAAGAAACATTCATGGGCCTTCATTGTAGGTGAACGTGTGAACACACACATTGTATTCTTCAAGGTGGTCACTGTGTGTATGCACAAGGATGGGGTTTCTTGGAACTGCTTCTGATGATAAAATCATCATGTTCCTTTGTCCTTTTGCTTGATGAAAAATGCAGCAAGTCATCTGAAGGAAAGAGAAGCGGTCTCAGAGAGTCTGAGAAAACTTCAGTTCCCGTATTGCCACAGAATGAGGGGAACAGCTGGGCTACGACTCTCCCTTCGATGCTTTTCTGAAGTGTTATGCTTCAGCTGCTTGAGCCTTTGCCAAGAGCTGGCTCCTTTCCTTAAGAGCAAAACCCTCTTTTAGCCTGCCTGCCCATGGCAGGGCTGGAGTGGAGGGTGCTTTGCAAGAGTGCTAGAACTGTCAGAACACCAGTATCATCAGGTTTCATATTGGAGAACATGCAGCAGACACCAGACCAACCTGGAAAGAGACCAGAGGGTACAACCCCTGAGCCACCTTCTTGAGGCCTTCTTGCCTCCCTGAGCCACCATTTGCTGAATGGAATCTCAGCCCATGTGGCAGTCAGCAATTTCGCTGCCTGATAAGAGTAGGCCAACAGTTGCTCCTTGTTAACAGTTAGTAGTTTTATTTCAGAACCAAGATAACTAGTATAGCTGGACTGCTGGGGTGACATTTTTACCTAGTCCTCTGAGAGAAGTTTGCCAAAGCTTGATGTTGGGCAAGGCAGAGCTTAACCTAGGCTGGTGAGATGGTAGTTAGCTTGCCACATACTGGTTTTGTGGGTATCAGCTTGCTTTTATTCATGGTGCTTAAGGCAATTTTTGTTTTGCTACCCCTGAGGGTTTTCCTTGCCATCTTCACTCCCAAGTGCAGCTCTCCCCCATTCCCCTTCATGGGGGTAGTGCAGCCATGTAAAGGGTCAGAGCACCTTTTGAGGCAACTGAGGAGGCAGAAAGCTGAACAGTGCTGAGCAATAGAGTAGTCTGGCCAGGGGGATGCTCCCAAGGACTGCAACTGGGAAGAGGGTAGGGAGAAGCATCACAAGATGGATTCACTGCCTGCAGGATGCAAAGGCTGCCAAGCTGTACTTTGGTGGGGAGGAAACTTTGGGTGGGAGAATGAAGCAATTGGGCATTTGACAGAATTGTTAGAGGGTTTTCCTTGTCAAACTGCTCTTTTTCACAAAGCAAAACTACCGTGGTCAGGCTTGGACAGGGAGCTGGCTGTGCGTGAAGAGTCAGCCTGTGCAAGCTTTCTGCTTTGATTCTTTTCCCAGATGATCACCCCAAATTCAAAAAGGGCCCTTTTCCACCTTTCCTATTCTCTACCTACACACTTGATGTGTGCTGATTTTCAACTGATTAATTTTTCTGTGCAGCCTTAAGAACTGCACTGACTTAAGCTTGTGACACAACTTGTTGGCGATTCCTGTGTTACACGGTATTGCACTTCCCCAACTCCAAGAACTGCCTCACATCCTTTAGAGGTACCTTAGTCGGTTTTACAGGAGTGCGGAATGCTCGTGTTTCCCAGGCTCCTGAATGGCGGAGTTAGGGTGGTTTATACCTTTGCAGTGTTTATACCGTGCGCTGCAGCGGTGACCGGTCCCATGCAGACCATCCCAGATATTTTGCTGTTGCGCTGCCGCTGTCGTCTCCAATGCAGCTGTAGGCAGGCTCTGGAAAGAAGAAGCCCCCACGCTGCCGCGATGATCCGGAGGAGCGGCGGGGGTGCAATCTCCAGCCCTGCGCTGGACCGCACCTCCTAACCCTGGCCCGTGTAGCATCCCTACGGATGCAGCGGCGCCGGGTTGGCGGGAAAGGGGAGGAGGGGGGAACCCCCAATTTGTGCGGAGAGAGGAGGAGGGTGGTGGGACGTGCCGCTGCGCGCCGGGACGGTGCCGCGCGGGGGGTGACAGCCGCAGCCCGGCGGGTTGCGGGGGCGGCTCGGGGCCGCCAGGCTGCGCTCTCGGTCCGGCCGCCGCGCCTGCCGCCCTCCCCGGGCGACCGGGGCTTGGGGCACGGCGGAGCCTCGCCGCGAGCGGGCGGTCCCGGGACGGCGGCGGCACCACCGGCGGCGGCACCTGCGGCGGCGGGGAAAGGCAGGGCTCGGCGGCCCGCTCCGCGCCCCTCGCCCGGCCCGGCATGACGCGGCGGCGCCCCGGCGACGGCGGGAGGTGGGTGCCGGCAGCCCTGGCCGCGCTCCTGGCCCTGAGAGGTGAGTGCCGCACGGGCGGAGCGGGGCGCGGCTCCCGAGCACGGGGCATCGCCCCGGGGCCGCGGGGTCGCCGCCGCCGGTGTCGCGGCGGAGCCCCGCGCGTGGGGAAGTTTTGATTGCGGTCCCGCCGGTGATGCTCGGGAATGCGGCGGCGGGCGAGTGCTTTTGCAGGCAGGCGTGGGGAAAGAGCGCTGCTCCGCTCGGCTCCTTCTGCTGCCTCCGCTGCACCATCCTTCCTACTATTCTTATATATGCATATTTTATTTATTTGTTTTTACGGGGCTTTACGGTAAAACTTGCTTTAAACTGGGCTTCACGTTAGGCTCAGTTGTCTGGGCCTAGCCCCTTGGTAAGCTCACCTGTGTTGAAAACTCTGGTCTATCCCTCAGGCCCTGAGGCAGCAGGGAACTTTCCGCAGAGATGGTGACAGGCTGCTCGGAGCCCCCTGTGTCCCCCCCATCCTCTCCTCTGCCTCCTCCTTCCAGGCACACGGCGCACCGCTTCAGCTCTAAGATACGTGCCTGCCCCCGGGGACGTGGTGACTCCACCACCTCCCGCCCCCTATAGCCCTTCCGAAATAAGGTGTGTTCCCTGGTCTCTGCGCGGAGAGGAAACAAATTGCGTATGACAGATGCTACTCACATCACTTAGTGCATTGCCGGGGAGCACCAGGAGGTGCTGCATTAAGGGCAGCAGAAGAAACTACCAAGTGCAAGATGTTCAGACTCATCTGTTGATCAGGTGGCAATGCCTCCTTTCAAGTGATGCTAAACTTCAGAGCAGCCTGCTCGGTTGTGGTTTACAGAGGTCCACATGGCAATTGTCTAAAGGTCTGCCCTTTACTGCAGATTCTCGCTAAGCAGTTTTGCAGAGCCCTGCTCAGCAGTGAGCAGCCCACGGCTTTGAGACTGCTGGGCCACCTTCAGTGCTGGGAAACTGGGAAACCTGCTGCAAGTGGTCCCTCAGACAGAGGGAGGACAGTAAGAAAAGATGGGATCTCCCATGAGGAGACCAGAGATGTCCCAGCAAGGTCTAGATGAAACCTCCGCACAGTCGGGATCTGGGTGGAGTCTGCTGCTTGGGTAGCTGTGCCTTGCTGTCTCTGCCCCGCGAGGCACAGCAGGTTTTCCCCTCTACCCAGGACCTGTTTCGGAACTAGTCTTGTGATGGATAAACGAACACAAACATTTTCACAAATGCCCCAGCCTCAAATGCACCCTGCACTCCTGTCCTCAGAAAATGTTTGGGAGTCTAAGTCTCATGCATTAACTGGAAATTGCACCTGCTGATTTCAAAGAAATGAATTATGGAAAAAAAATAAAGTTTACTAGCATTGAGTGGAAAGAAATAATCTCAGCTTTCATACTTCACACTATTGATTTGCTTTTTGTCCTTTTCTCAGTTTGGAAAGCAAGTTCAATTATTTTCAGGTTCTCAATGCTACCTTTTTTTTTTTTTTTTCCTTTTTTTTTTTTTTTTTTTTTTTTTTTTTTTGTCTGCAGACATTGCAAAGGTGTAAATATCTATAGAGTTACTGGGCTTGCTCCAGTTAGAGGCACATAAGTGGTCAAGTGCTTCTGTTGATGTGACATCACTGCAAAAACATACAGTAATAATCAGATATAAGGTTAAAATTAAAGGGGTATTTAATTATCCTTTTAAGCAGAAAAATTGACTCAATACTTGGTTTTTTAGTTGAGGGCACATGGGGACAATGATACTGGAGACAACTAGGTGTGGAAACATGCTCTTCCATGAAATATTTATCTGCAATAATATAATGGTTTTTCTTGCACTTTCCTTTACGTCTTCATAATTGCCTGAATGAAACACCTGTTTCTCAAGCTTGGTGTTTTTCATTTTGTCATAGGAAAAGTCTTTAGAAGATGGTGGTAGATGAAAATAGCTGTGGTACACAGTTATTTCTGTGGTACACAGCATGGCTATATTTTCAGTGGCTCTCGAGTTTGAAAAGAAAACACTGTAAGGGATAAGGAGCAGATATACACCCAGGAAAACTGAAATTAAATTGGGAGAGTTTTTCCTAAACAACATTTGCAGAAGATTAGTAAGTGTGTTTCTGCTCTGGGCTGCCAAGTATGGTTAGGAAGAGTGATTTTAAATTTTTTTTTTCTTTTTGAGATTTTAGACTGGTTTATAAGATAGAAAAAAAAATGAGGGGTCATATGCAAAGTGATACTGAAATTAAAAGTAAGATTTAAAAGTAAAAGGATCTAAAACTGTAAGAGTGTATAATCAGGCAAAATACTTAATGCCAAAAAAATGAAAGTTGTTGCGGGGGAAAAAGGACCTTGGATATAATTTCATCATTCTCATACTTTATACCTACAATAAAATAAAATTAGACTTCATAGTGATATTTAAGTCAATTATTATGGTGCCATTTTCTTCTGTTGTTTTGCAGTTGGTAGAATAACAATGATTCTTTGTAACTGGTGCTAGTTATATCCATATTTTAGGGTCTTTGGCTCAGGGCAGATTCTATGTTTTCCCTCTAAAACATTATAAGCATAATAATTTTTTGTGGAAATAATATTTTCCCAGGAGAAATTTAGGGAAGGATAGGAGGGAATTCTCTTGATAGCTTTGAAACCAAACCTGGGATTGCTAATCAATCCTCCTATGTCTCCAGAAATAGCATCCTGCAAATTGTCAAATGTGGTAGAAATCACACATCGGGTACAGTCAGAGTGCAGAACTGACGTGTTTTTTAACTGCATGGTGTTTGGATCCTGTGGCACAGAATTGCAACAGGTGAGATTTCAGTGTGTTACAGTCCACTGCAGATGGATCTTGTAAGACCAGGGGTTGCGGGTGCCTGGCTGTAGTGGATTAATGCAACAGCAGGTCTACAACTCCTCACATGACTTTTTGGAGTCGCCTTCCTGTCGGTCTGAGGTTCTCACAGCTGAAACTCTTTTGGCCTTGCAGCACCCTTGTCCTGCACACCCCTGCTTCCCAGCCCTGCACCAGGTCCTCAGCCCTGGAAAGGGAGTACTGTGTCAGTCCCTTGCCCTTCCATGCTCTTGCAGGTTTTTTTGGAACAGATTGCCATTTGTGTCAAGCTGTGTGGTTTTGTGACGTGTAGATAAATCATTTTGCTCGCGACCTGACCTTGGTCCCCAGCGGTAGGCACAGATGCATTAACTACTTCTTTCTGAAGTGGGCATCGTTCCCTTATTTTGGGAACCGATTCTTTCTCTCTGTTCCTTCAGTATTGCCTAAACTGCAATTTTCTTTTTATAAGGTTCTGTTCTCAAGGGATCTCAGAGTGCCTCAGGAGCAGCTATATTTAGTTGCTCAGTAGTAATATGGATATACAAAGTATGGCATAAACAACTCTTTAACTTAGGAAACTTAGGAATTATTTTTCATGCCTTCATGGGGGAGTAGTGTTTTTATTCTTGTACTGATAGTACAGATGGAGAAAGCAAGACTAAGAGACCTCATGACCCACTGAAGGTCAGTGGATAATGGTAGTAGTCTTGAGTGTCTTGGAACAAACTGTAGCCACAGGAGGATGCTTAAATTTATGCAGCAGGTTAAGCAATAATGTAATGGTCCTCTTTAGGGATGTTCACTACTAAATTGTGGTGAGTCATCTATATTTAGCAGGATGCTACTATCATCATGCTTTTTAAGTAAAGTGCTTTTAACACAGTTTATTTCAAGGAGAAGTGCATGCACTGAAAATCTGTTCTTTGTAGTTTCCTCCTTGTGGAGCATTAATGCTGCCTTCCCTTTTGTAAGTGTTCAGAGAAAAATTTAGCTCCTGGTTGTTTAACAGACAGTAGTGTAACAAAGACAGTTCTCTGGTTATTACTACCTTGTGTTTGCACAGTTATTTATGAGCGTTACCTAACTGAGAGTCTCCAAACTTACTTTGTGTGGGCAGTCAGTTTGATTTATAGCATGGAAAACTGATGTGTGCAGAGATGAAATGATTTTCTTGCTGTCAGGTAGGACATTTGCCCAGGCTCTCCTTTAGAGAAGTCACAATTAAAGGGCTTCTGGTCATATGCCTCCCTGCTTTATTCTTGCTACTGTTTCATGTCCTGTGCACCAGGGAGGAAGCACAACATTTTTAACTGTGCACAATGAACTTTTAAGGTTTTTTTTTTTTTTTTCCTTATAAGTTTTTATCTCTTTGGTTTTGGAGGTCACTTGTGTCCTGGCTTCTGCTTTTTTTTTTTTTTTTTTTTTTTTTTTTTTTTTTTCCCACTGCTTGAGCTGGGCTGCTCTGTTTCATCTGGACTGAGGAATTTGGCTTCATTCTAAATGGAAGTAGAAATCAAATGCTTTGATGGTTTTGAAAGGAAATTTTTTGAGAGAAATTCCATCTTAGGACCCTGATAGTTTGTCTCCTTGTGGAGTTGTATTGTTATAATACAAGGAAGTACCCTAAACAAAAAGATATTTTGATCGGAAAAGTCAAAATTTTTCATCCCAAAGATGCTTAAGTTGGATGTTTCTGTATTTTTGACTTTTTTCCTCCCTGTTTTTCTTTTGAAACACAATTACGATTTTACAAAACATCCCATGTTGGATAAGTTTTGGTTTAGTGGAAGTAACTTCAGTACAACTTTAGTGGTTGGGGCTTTTTATTTCTACAGGGCATTTAAAAAGAGCAGTGATAAAAACCAACTTGCAGCAATTGGTGGTACCTGTGCACAGTCTCTGCCCATTATTTTTGCCATCTTGACACATGTTTGCAAACACCACGTACACTTGTATGTGCCACTGCACTTGTCCTTTCCTTATTTGTGGTGCTGTAGAGCATTGTACTGAAAGAGTCAAGTTTCTATTTAAGAAATACAGCAAATATTTGTTAATATTTGTTTCCCCTTCTGGAACAGTCACTGAAGAAATCAGAACAGGACTAGCAGGTTGAGCTCAGTCCCTTATTATTTGTGCATGTGCAGAGCCACAGCCCTCCTCCTGGCAGCATAGCAGTACTTGTACATTTGCATCTCTGCATGAAGCTAATTTCAAGTGTAATTTTGGTATTAGGCTGATCATATCACTTACTTAGGGACAAAAACTTGTGCATTTATTTTCTCATACTCTCATGAGCCAACCTAGCTATGTAAACATGAGCTTCTGCTTCACAAGCATCAGCAGGAGAAAGCCAGTGTCTGAACTCCACTTAGTTACCTCTGGGCTTTGATTTTACCAGAAGTGCTGAATCCAAGAGTGTTGTTTGTGGGGAGGCAATGACACCCTGTTTACAATCTGTGGTGCATCTCTGCAGCAGCCTGTCTAAGCAGTCCTGGGCCAGGTCAGCCTGCTGGTCTCTGCTGCCATGGCCAAATCTGGATCCTCCAATGGGAGGTGCCAAAACCTCCTCAGTGAGAAACTGGTGCCAAACATTTAGCAAAGAGGAGTCTGGTGTCCTGTCTGTGCTGCAGGTTGCCCTAGGAGTAGGATGGTGTATGTATTGCTCCAGACTTCAACTAAGGGGCTTGGGAAACAAACTCTGTAAGGAATGGCTTAGGGAGCTGGGGTTGTTTAGCCGTGAGAAAAGCAGACTCAGGGGTGACCTTATCACTCTCTACAACTCCCTGAAAGGCGGCTGTAGTCAGGTGGGGTTTGGTCTTTTTCACCAGGCAGCAACTGACAGAAGGAGAGGACACAGTCTTAAGCTGCGCCAAGGGAAATATAGGTTGGGTATTAGGAAAAAGTTTTTCAGGCAAAGAATATTAAAGTACTGGAATAGTCTGCCTGGGGAGGTGGTGGAATCACCATCCCTGGATGTGTTTAAAATAAGACTGGATGTGACGCTCAGTGCCATGGTCCAGTTGAGGTGTTAGGGCATGGGTTGCACTTGCTGATCTTGGAAGTCTCTTCCAACCAAGTCATTCTGTATTCTGTATTCTATATTCTGTATTCTGTATTCTGTATCCTGTATTCTGTATTCTGTATCCTGTATCCTGTATCCTGTATCCTGCCTACACAACCCAATTTTCTCTTAATTTTAGGGTATATCCACACTCCACTTCCTTGCCATAAAATGAATACAGTCATATGTATTCCTCTACCAATGCAGAGCGAATAAAGCATCCATCTCCTCCCCTTCCTCAGGCGAGACCCCCCACATGCAAAGCAGCCCCCCAAGTAAAATTTCCCCCTTGCCAGGGCCCAAGCTGAGCAGGGCTAACTGAGCCCATGGTGCAGTGTCCTCAGCTGGTGTGCAGCAGGGTGGGTGTGCAATGGCCCTGGACACCAACCCCTCGGCCTCCCCAGCAGAGGGGCTGTGGGTGGGATGCGGGCTCAGCTCTCCCTCTGCCTGGCACATTATCAGCCTCTGCCAGGAGCAAGTGGGTTGGCACACCCTCTCTGCAGGCCCACTGGGGGGATTACTTCCTAATCCCCACTAATTAGAAGTTGGCTAATGCCTGGAAGCATGAGGGTATAGTGATGTTATGCTTTTTTTATTTATTCTATTTCTTTTGGATTTTTTTGTTCTACCTGACGTATCTGTGGATGTTCCCAGTATCCTTATAGATGCATGGGCCTCTGTGATTTCTGCAGAGCTCTTGACTTAACTGTAACATGGGTTAATCATTCCTGGTAGTTACTTATTGGCTGTGTTTAGAAGAAGCAGAGAAAGTTCAAACAGAAAAGGAAAGTGACAATATTTTCCTTATGTCTGGTCATGTTTCCTGCTCTTCAGTTATGCTGAACAACCTTTCTTTCTTTCTCTTGAAAAAACAAACAAACATAAAAAGCCCACAAGCAAACAAAACCCACAGAAAAGTACCTGTTTCACTTCTTCATTCCCATTTGATAATTTCTTTTTATTTAACCCATCTCCAAGTTAAATTGTCCCAATTTTAAACAGTGCTTGACCAGTAAGTGTTTTTGATTGGTGAATGACAAACCTTTCTCTGCCTTCTGCATTTTCAAATGTGCTATGCAGAAGTAACCACAGCAATTCCAGCTGAGGCTGCACTTTCAGTGTTCATGGTGGCATTAGAATACTTGCAGCATCCTTCTTTTCAGCCTCTGCCTTTAGACACCCTGACAGCTTGCTTGCTTCTTTGACCACCGTTGTATGTTGAACAGATGTTTTCATTGAGCCGTTCACAGTGATACCAAGATATTTTCCTCAAGCGATTACTTTTGAATTAGAGCCCCACGGTATATGAGTAGTTCAGATTATTCTCTCAAGTTCTTATTACTGTCCGTTTGGTAATGTTGAATTTCATCCTGCATTATGCTGCCCACTTGCTGAGCTTTGTCAGATCCCTTGGAAGTCTCTCTCAATCTTCTTTTGTCTCAGCCAGCCCAAATCACTTTGCCAGCTTCCTGCCTCTCTTCCAGATATTAAGGAATAGATTAAACCACCCCAGAACTGGTTAGAAACCTGGGGGTAATCCCTTGTAATCAGGGCCAGAACGAGGACAGGGGGAGAGGGGCTCCCATGCCTCTGAGCCTGGGCACTGAAGAGTGGGACAGCAGCTCCAGACTCAGCCTGACCTCAGCTGGCCTGAACCCCACTGGGGGCAAGGCAAGGGGTGGCGTTCCCACACCAGGCAAGAAGGGGACAGGTCTGGCACTGAGCTGGCATCCTGCCCAGAACAGTTTAGCAGGTGCACTTTGAAGAGACAGAAAATTAATTACTTAGTCCTGTCCTTTTTCTTCCAAAATTAGAGTGGATTGTAGGGCCACAAGTTCCCCTGAGAGGAGATCAAGCTGATTTGTCTCCTATTGTGTACTTTTAGGGGCTTAGGGTATTGGACTGGTTTAACCAAGCCCTGCTGCCACTTCCAGGTGAGCCTGTAGCCTCTCTTATGGAAAGCATGCTAACTTCAAGAACCACCTGACCTACCAAGGGCTTGCTTGTCTTTGCTAGCAGTTACAGCCATGTCGGAAATTTCTTTCTTCAGCTGTTCTACACTTCTGGATGGACTTGTCCCTTCTGTGTACTGAAATGTTTGGGTTTTGGCTTTTGCAATTGACCTTCAGTTTTGTTCTCAGTCGTAGCCACCGTTTTATGAAGCAACTGTTTAGACTGAATCACTTCTTGTTCCTTTTATTTGGCCATACAATGTGCTCTCTTGCTTCTCAGCAGTTTTTTTGTCTAGGGCACCTAGTACCTTTTCAGTGATGATGCTGAGATTGCTTCAACACACCATCACACAGTGTAACAACTTTAGTTCTCCTGCTTTTGGATTTAGGCTGTTTTGACCGTTTCTGCTTTTAATATTTTTTTTTTCTGAATGTAAAAGTCACAATGCAAAGTTCTGCTACTTTTTTCTCACAGGGATGTTAAATTTGACTATGTAGCAGTCACTGTTGCTTTGTATCTTTGTATCAATTGCAGTGTTTTCGCTTCTAAGGGTGCTGGAACAAGTTGTTCCAAGTCCTACCTACGCTCTTTCAGACGCTGCAGAATTGTAACCTGCTGTGACTCTTAGCTAATTCCTGCACATGCTGCTGAAGTCACTATTTTTTTCTGTTTTCTTTGACTTTGTTCCTTTGCTCTCCCTCCACACCATGCAGTAGACATTCCTTACCTGATCAGGAGGCCATTGGTAAATACAGGTTGCTTTAGTGAGATTTGTTTTTCCAGTTAACTTTTCTCCCTCTTCAGCCTTGGCTATCTAGATTTGATTTATGTTATCACCTGTCTTGCAGTTTGATGTCTCTGCCTCTTTACCCACACTGGATTTCCAGGCAGGCCATGAGTCTGTGATGACTTCTGCAGCTGCGGGCACATAGACTGCAAGGCATGTTGGACACATGCCTGTGTTGGTTAGTATGGCTGTATAAAGAGGTTGTTGCATCATGTTGTAGGGGTTGGTTTACTGCATCAAGCCTGAAGTGCTTCTTGGAGTTTTTTGTTCCAGCTCCTCACCACCCGCTCTGACCTGTGCTCCTGTGTGGTCTATCAGCTGCACTCTAAAATGTTTGGTTTAGAGATGATATCTCAGCAAATACAGCACAACTTCTTGGTTATAAGGTCCCTGGGAGCTCCTGCAAGGAATGCATCACCCACTCTGCTGCCTCTCACTGCCTGTGCCAGTGAAGGGGGCCTGGAGCTCCCCACAACCCTTGGGGAAGGAGACAGGGATGGTGGAAGATGGGTTGCTTTAGTGAACCAGAAGGTGATGGAGGGCTTCTGCAGGGCACTGCTGAGCTTGTGTGATTTCTAGGCTGCCTCCATAATTAACTGTGTAGTTGATCCTCACTCTTTGATGGGGTTTGTTGTCTGAACAAACCATTGGTTTGTGGAACTGCTCATGTGCAGACCAGCTTGGCTTTCTGGCTGTGTGAGCTAGTGACTCGGAGAGGCTGGGAGGACCTTGGCTACTTGGCAGAGGGACAGAATGGCCTCAGTCTGTCTGCAGAATCGTCATGTCCTTGGCTTGTCAAGGGCAGCCCTTCCTTTTGCCCCTGAAACAGCTGGTGCGCCCTGGGCCCTTATTACGGGACTCATCCGCAATCAGCGCCTCTCTCTCCTGTGCTGGAAATGCCTCAGACACGGAGAGCAGGCTTGTGTTTCTCAGCTGCACGGAGCCGCAGCAAGGCTGTGCTTCGCTTGTTCTTTGGGGAATGCTCTGTGCTAGCTCTACAGTAGCTTTTTTGCATAGTTTCATCTGTTCTCGCTGCTCTCGCCCTTATTCCCAGTGGCTGTTTTGCCTTTTTTTTTTTTTTTTTTCCCCTTTTGCAGGACTGCATTTCAGCTGCCACATTGACAGCAGTCATCTGTTTATGCACAGAACAGGTACAGAACAGGCAGGCTTCCCCCACCCCCTTGGTCCCCATCGTCCAGCCCTCCTGCACTGCGTGCCCTGTCCCCCCCAGCTGCACCCTCGCTGGGAGCTCCAGCCCTGAGGCAGGGGGCTCACAGCGAGGGGACCGCTGCAGGTGAAGAGGGGCAGCTGAGGCATCCCACCGCCACCGGCTTGTGTTGCGTCCTAATTGCCAATAGCCCTTCCGGCGTCAGCAGTTTGTGGGAATAATTGACAGGAGGTGCCGGCGAGGTGCTGAGTCAGAGCGAGGTGTGCTTGCCAAGTCACTGCAGCAGAAGGAGTCCGATCGCCTCGTGTGGAGGGAAGCCAATGGACGGTGGGTTTCCTAGCTGCCTTTTGGGCCTCTTTCTTTCCTTTCCCTGAGGCTGCAATTCAGCAGCAGTGATGCTATGCATGTAAGGGACACACCAGGGATTGGGGGAGCTCTTTATTTTTTTGCTTTTTCCTTTTTGTGTTTTTTTTTGGTTTTTTTTTTTTTTTTTGGTTTTTTTTTTTTTTTTTTTTGGCTGTGAGCACTGGGATTAGGGGATGTGGGCTCCATTCCCACCTGCTGCCTCTGGGTTTCTGTGCTGTCATTTCTGTGCTCTGAGCAAGCAGAAGGGGTATAAAACACGTGTTGGGGGGTAGTGTCGAGAGAGTGGCCCTATTGACAGATTGATGTCTCCTGGGAGAGGAAAAGCAGCATGTGACATCCTCAGCTGGGCAAGGGGGGACAGCTATGCAAGCCGAAAAAGCTGCAAAATAAAATGACTGAAAAGGTGTTCCGTCCTGTCCTTCCTGAGGGTTGTTTCTGCTGCAGTGTCCTACCATTTATTTAGGGGTTTGAAATACTCATTTGACATGCAGGAAGATGAGTGCTTGTCCTGTGTACATCTAGCACCTGATGGACCTCCAGGTCAGGCTCGTGAGAATTTTGTCATTTATTCCTGACCTTCTTGAATATGGCTAACATCAGTGTTTATACCACAGCTGAATCTGTCCCTGAGGTCTGGATTCTTTCCTTTTCCTTGCTTCAGGGTGACTTCAGTTGTCTTTGTCTTTCTCCCTCTCTGTAGCACAGGGTACTTTTTTCCTACCTTGGACAAAAGTCGGTATTTGTTTCACAGTGATCTAAATATATGTGTCTGCTGTGTGCTGCTTTTCTAGGGAGAGCATACTATTTTTGCTTTTAGTAACCACTTTGTGGAAAGAGATGAGGAGCGTGAAGACATAGGCCCATGTATTTTTCAGAACCCTTCATATCTATGCTGTGCTCTGCCCACCCACTTTTTTAATGCTAATCCTTGTATAATTTTTCTCTTCACTGACTCAGGTAACAGCCATGTTACCTAGATCACCATGCAGCTGATGGGGAAAACTGAGGCCCAGAGATGGGAAGGGCCTTTGCCATGATCATGCAGGATTCCCATAGCCAACATGGGGTTGGAACCTGCATCTCCTGACTGCCAGCCCATGCCTTCTCCACTGGACAATGCTGCCTGTCCACTGATTTAATCAGTGACCTGCTGAATACTTTTCATCTTGAGTTTTCATGGCAGGGGCTCATAGGTGGTTGTAGATTCTGAGTCTTTAAAGAAAATCTGCAGTGACTGAATCAAATCTGGTTCTCTCACCCTTGTCTTGACCACCTTCACAATGAATATTGTGAATGGGACTCCCAGAGGGGTGGTCCTGGTGTCACTGGTGAGGGGATGGTGTGTGCATGGTATCTGTTCTCTCCTCCAGTTAGCTGTCTGTTCACATGCTGGGATGCACAGTGACACTGGAGGCAGTCTTGAACAATCTGTGCCTTGAGGATGCTTTGGAGGAAATCTTTCCCCACTGGATTCTGCTGCCAGATCAGCCAGGGCTGATCAGGATCAGATCAGGGCTGGTTTGGGAGGCCCAGAATGGTCTGCTACATGGCTGGTCTGCCTTCAAGTTGTATTTCTGTGTGAGTTGTACCGTGCATGGTGGAGATGTGCTAGCCAGGGTGCTCCTACAGAGAAGAGTGAGTCTGGCCCTCAGGCGTTGCGAAGTATTTTCTTCATTGCTTCAGGGAACCTTGGTCTCCATCTGGTGTAATGCAGCCCTTCTTCTCTATCCAGTCTCTACCCATGGTGTGGCTTCACCCTTAAAACAGAAAAAAAAAAATTAGAGCCTTGTGTGTTACAACTGGGATTTTGTAAGATACCTATGGGAATTAAGCACAGAATTCCCTCAGGTTCTTTTTAAACAGCCTAGCTGATGAGAATTTATGTTGACAATAAGCAAGAGCGGAAGCAGTCCTGTCAGCAGAGCCACAGCTATTCTCCCTGTGTCTGGTGTGGAAACTGCTGTGGTAAAGCTTATTTTGCTTTGAGGTCTGTGTGCCAGGACCTGGGAGCAGAGCCTTCAAGAGGTTTCTGATGTGAGTGGACCCCATGCTCTTGCCTCCTTTGTGGGTCATTTCAAGCACTTGTAACTGCTGTGGAAATACCAGTGTGTAGTAACACTGTGTGTAGGGCCTCTGTGCTGGACAAATGTAGCTGACACCCACTGGGCCAAGAACTGAGCCTGCTACGAGTCAGTCCAAGATGATGAAACTCTGCCAAACCAACTCTTCTTTCCTTTTCAAGGGGTAAAAATGTGCATGGATGGTGAAGAGTAGCATTTAACTCATCATATTGCAACTCGCTGCAATAGAATTTGCTTTGGAGATAATTGAGAGATTCTTCTGACAACTGCAAGAATCCTCTTTTATTCTTTCTTCATAACTGAAGTATGACAACTTGTATCAGTTTTCCACAAATGGAGAAATTCAGTGACAATCATTGTATTTTTCATTAAAAGTAAGCAGTTATGATTCAAAATAATAAAACAACTGCTGGAGACCAAACAAGTAGTGGAATAGAGCTGTCACTTAGAACAAATCAGGACACAAACAAGAAAAAAAAGCTTCCTTTGTCCTTGGTTATGAGTGAGAACCCTTTCTGGGATTTTTTTTTTTTTTTTGTTTTGGTGGCTAAAATTATTTTCATAGTGTATTTTAGGTTTTTTTTGGTTTTATTTTTTTTTATTTTTTTTTATTTTTTATTTTTTTTTCCTCCAGAATTTGTTCCTCTGGCCATATAGCCAGAGCACAGCTGGCAGCTTCTCTTGCAGCTGGAGGAGGGGAAAAGTGATACAGGTGGGGATGCCGCTGACCCTGTGATCCACTGCAAAGCCAGTGGGTCCCAGAAGGACACTGTTGTCTCCTGCCAGTGATCTGCTTCCAGCTTGTCCTCACCCCTTTCACCTTTATGAAAAAGTTCACTGTGTGGCTTGATGGACAAAAAGGAATGTCCACCTCTCATTGTGAATTTATGTGAAATGGGCCCAAGTTGTGGAAATCTCATTAAATTAGCAAGCTGTGTAAGGCTTCCATTCATTTTGGTTTAGCTCAGAGTACAGCTTGGATTATTCTCTCAGATTTGAAAAGTTATTCAGCCTCGGAGCTCAAAATCAACTTACAGGCTAATATCAGACCAGGTCTCCTTAGCTTAGCTTTAAAAACTGGAATGTTTTATTAAAGCCAAAAGGCTGTCTTACTGCGTGTGTATATATATAATATATAATAATGCACATATAATTGTACAGTCAAAATAAAGCAGCACTGGGAAATGCATAAGTTAATGATGCCTTGTTATGTATCCTGTATCATTTATGGCACGAATCCTGTATCTTTTATGGCATGAATTTTATAGTCTAAGTGGTAGTAAGATTAGAGGTAGGTGAATAATTTATAACAAATAATTTATTTAATGAATTCCTCTTCCATTTCCATTTGAAAATTGTTTGTGAACATCCTGCGGTTTCTTTGCATTTTACTTATTTGAAATTACTTACTGAATAGCTTCTACAAATAATATTTGACATGCCACATGCTCATAAGGAGGTTTGTTTGTGGTTTTTTTAGTTGTTTCCTAGGAGGAGGAGCAGCATTTCAGCTGCAGGTTTAGTTGCTCAGCATTGATACAGAGCAAAATTTAATGCCATAGCATTTCACTATCCTGACAACTCAAAGTAATTGCTAGAATTAAGCAGTTTCTGAAGGGTACCAAGAATTAGCTAGTAATTTTTAATAATTTTTCAGACTGTTTGTGGGGATAGGCAAGTTCAAAACTTACTTCTGCCAGTGAGTGCTAAAATTGCTCAAAATGTGTTACTTCCTTGTACATTTACGTCACTAAATTAGAATAGCTTCAGAAATGAACAGAACGCTCTAAGGTCCACAGTCAGCAGTGTGCTGTGCATATGCCTGACTTCAGGCATATTCCTGAGTAGATGCATATGTGGTAGAGTGGAGTGGCAAATTACGAACTTCAGCATATGTTTAAGTGGTTTTCTGAATTAGGGACCAAAAGAGAGAACAAAGCAAATTTATCTTTCATGAAAGTGAACATACAAGAGAATTTTGTTTCCTCATCTGCAATTACAGGGCACTGCATCTTTCAGATGGGGACTGTGAAGGAGTGATGATATAAATGTTGAATTAAGTTGCAGTATTTCTGATTTCATCAAATACAAGGCAGTATATTTGAAGCTTCTCATGCATGTCACTCTGTGCTTCCCCCCCCTTAAATATTGGAGGAAATAGCATGAAGAATTGAAAAACAAACAAATGAAGAAACAAACAAAACCTCAGCCATTAGTTTCAGTTTTTATTTATATCTTCATCTTTTAGGATTTCTCAGATTTCAGAATATTTTCCATGTACTTTTATTGGCTGATCATCCTTCTAAGAAAAAGTTAATTTGGAAATATTAAATAATGCTTGGCGAAAGTAAGGCAAACAATGCATCACAGGAAGAAGAACTTTCTCTGTCTGCAAGGAATAGGTGTGAGTTACTTTAGCACCTTGAAGAACAATTGCAACAACGCAACAATGTCAACAATAAAGTTGCAACAATGTCAGCTGCTGAAGGTCTCCATTTTTGTGTGCAATTTTGTGCACATTGTGGAAAGCACCTTCTGAAGCTGCATGAGATGGCCTTCAGCTCTGTAAGACAGGTGACACTTCATTGGCCTACCAGAAGGCACAGTCAAATAGTTGTTTTTTTGGGTCTGTGAACCAGTGAGACCTCATCTTCTTCCCATTCGTGCCTTGGGGCTGACCTGTGTGGGGTCTCTTATGTCTGGTAGAGGGTGGAGCAGGGCAGTGAGTACCTCACCTGCACCTGTCCATCTAATGTCAGGAATCTTATGAAAATAAAATTAATTTTTTAATTAACTAAATGTTTAAACATTTAACTGAATGTTTAAGGCCTTTGCTCTTCTGTCAGAGGAGGGGTGGGTGCAGACACCTTGTGCCCCAAGGAAACAAAGGCTTCTGGGCCACAGGGCCCATGGACTTACTGAGAAGTAGCTAGCAGAAGATCACAGACAGTTCAGGAGAGGGCGGTCTGGGAAGCTAGGAAGAGAAAGAGCCATCTCTGTGTGGTGGATGATGTGTGGGATGCAACTGCAGAAATAGGCAGTCAGCTTTGGGTGAGGAAGAGCAATTGTCCCTGCTGACTTGCAAGAGCTAAAATTACCTCCTTGGAGCAGAGAGTCAAAGGAGTAACGTGTTGTTCCTCATGCCAGTGATTAGAAATGCACCCAAGCCACGCTGAGCACCAAACCCCCAGACCAGACATGTCACAAAGACGAGTCTGCCAAATGTGATCATTGATGTCCATCGGTGCTTGTATGCAAGGAACTTGCACCCATGAGAGGAGGAATACTTCCAAAGAGAGGGTTTCTGGACCTCTGTACACATTTATTGCCCTTCAGGTGATGGTCTAGATCCCAGTCTTGTACACACAGAAATCAGTGGGGGAGTTTCAGTTTTGTGTGGTTGGGAAGGTGAGGGAATGTTTGTCAGGCAGAAGAAAGAAGGGCTGGATCTGGACTAGGAGTGTGTGCTGCAGGGAGGACTTTGGAGTGCCTGGATCATGCATTCCCCGATCTGTATTCCTGTTTATTGATCCATGCCCCTCACCCACCTGTCCACCTCCAAGTACTGTACTGTGATTCCAGCCCCAGGGCTGGAGTGGACCCTGTAGTAAAAACTGGCAGTGGAATTCTAAATATTGCACCGACAGTCTTCTCTCCTCTTTCCAAAGCTTTCAGAAGACTAGTCACATGACATATATCCATGCTTATTGCTCATCCCCAGTACCTTTTATGACCTCAGTGATGAACATTAAAACATTGAAATATTGCAATTAAAAAGAAATCACCTGTGCCAAACAAGGCAAACAGCAAAGGGTCACAACAGTCTGCCATGTGTCCTAACACTCCACAGGGATGCCTTTAGCAGCAAAAGAAGTAGCACTGCATTAGGTTTACAAGGGCAGTGATGCTATACCCCACAAAGCCTGTGGGGCTCGAGTCTATGACAGGAATGGCATCAACAGACTTGAGTCTGGTCAGCTCAAGAAGGTGGGAGATCAAAGACCACTTCTGAATTTAGCTCACTTTCATAGAGCCTTGGGACAAAAATGGTAGAAGAGGTTGGTTTGAGAAGAAGTGTGGCTATGTCTCCATCCAGTGGCTAGTGCCAATGATGATGAATTGGCATCCCACAGAAATTCAGTCTTATTTGGGGCGATTTCCCAAAAGAAAGATGTGGCAGATGGGAGGCTGCCTTCTAAAAACTGACTTTTACAGAGGTCTAAGATGTGTCTTATCTTGTCTTGTGCCTTTCTGTGTTGTTCTGTCTCCAGTGTTATAAACATAGACTTATTAATAGTATCAACAAAAATATAATAACAACAATAAAAATAATAGCAATAATAATCATTATTATTCACTATTTTACACTCCCGTGGAAAAGACCCTGGTTCTGCCAAGTGGTCCTGCTGTGACTCCAATGGGATGGTGCACAGTTGCAGACCTAAATGGCTGTGGCCATACATCACGCTCTCTGTGTCTCTCACAGTCAGCCAGGACAAGTCAAAACAGGCAAAAGGAAAGAAAATAGACCAATTTCCGCATCCATAGCAGCTGGAGTGAACACCAAACAGATGGGCTCTTCCACCCCGATTATCCTAACCTCCTAAATATAGAAATACAGGCTTTTTTTCACCCCCCTTCTTTTCTATTTTTTTTATAAATTTAAATTACCCGAGGGGGTGGTGTTAGCTCACGCTAGGGCAGTGCTAACGAGTGCAAATAGAAGTCATCTGCTGACAGAGTCAGATCGCGGCTTCTGCTCATGACTATACCCCCACCCTGCCCACACACATTTTTTCCATTGGAAGTGTGGGGAATGATAGGGGCTGAAACCGTCCTCTCTGTGGCGTGGGGAAATATTGGTGTGTGCATGAAGAGGCTTTTATTTCAAATTCTGTCAGTACTTATGCAAATACACAGAGTAAATAAGCACCAAAGAATATGGTTAAGAACTACACGTCCTTGCCTCCTCCTGCAGATGGTTTGGTGAGTAGATGGAGTAGCAGTACTTCGAGTCACTGGAGGAGTTCACAGCTATTTTGGTTATCATTGCACAAGCACACTGATAGATGTGGGGTAGAAAGGTGCAGGGTCTGCTTTTTATCACGTCTCAACTGAGGGTTTTTTTGCAGCATGCAGAGAGATTGGAGGGATGTCTTCTGGCAGCGGGCTGGTTGTGCCTGAACAACCTTATCTTTTTTGTTCTGCAGTAGTGGACATCAGCAAAGCAGCAGCAGGGCAGTGCTTTGTGTGATTTTTTGGACTTCTTTTGCTGTACTGAGGACTCAGATAGGAAAATTCTGATTTTTTTTTCCAGTGGGGAAACACACCACCCCACCAATGCTGTGTTTTCCATCCATCTTTCAGATTACTTTTGCTCTTTCTTGCCCCAGGGCTGCATTTTGTACCTGTTATCAGGCTTTTGTTCCCTGACCAGTCTTGGAGAGCAGGTGGCAGGAGGAAGTGCTGCCTGCACAACACAGCAGAGGACTGTGAGGCTGTGTCAGATCCCTGCCCTGTTCTACACTTGCACAGTGGAGAGTGCACACACCTGGGTCTTGCTTTCCCCACCTCTAGGAAGGGAATGAATGACAAGGGGTTGTTTCTGGATGTTTCAGGATGCTGTCAGGGAAAAAAACCATTATGTTGGTGCTGTATTACTGTTATCACTGTAACCATGAACCAAGATATATAATGAGGATAAAGGTTAGGAGCAAAACTGCCCTGACTTGGGGCCCAGCCAAGCAGAACTGCAATGTTTTTCCCTTGTCATTATGTACAAGGGTGTGTTGTGCTCTGTGGCTGTATCTTTGCTACCATCAGTGCAGATATACAAACAGACCACGTGTAAGACTTCAGAGACTCTGTGAAGAGGTTCTTTATCTTATGGGCTGCTCTCCATGTAAGGCTAACACATAGTTTATTAAAGCTCCTAGGGCTCATTTTGCTTGTGTGCTCATCCTCTCCTGCAGAAACTCAAATAGCTGCAGCCTTAACCCCAGGTGCCAGAGTGCCATAGGTACCATTGGGTTCTGTAGGATCTGCATCTCCCTTGGAGGTCTCCCACATGCAGGAGGGGTCGACAGCTTTTGGAGGAGGCTGGCTGGGGAAGGCACAGAGTTTGCACCATTGAAGAAGGCCTCTGAGGGTAAGTTCATCCAGCAGCTGGCAGGGTGACAGAACTGCAGGAGATCCTGCCTTGGGGCAGAAGGATGAAGCTGGTGATTTCCTGAGGTTGCAGTGCAGGGGATTGTTACCCCATCTCTTTTCAGGGTAGAGTGCTTCTCTTGTTACACTGAGGTCATGCAGAGTGGCTTGTCTGGACTGTGAGGCACACAGATGCTATAGATACTGGGTAGTGAGGCAAAAGCAAATAAATACATCTGGAAGTTTCCCCTGGAAAAAGTTTGTTTTTAACATAGTAGGGGTCATTCCATCGATAACAAGCTCAACTGGGGCTGTGCTCAATATTTGCACTGTGTCCCCTAGAACCTGGGTCAGAAAAGGGCTTTGCAGCCTGGATGCAGTGGCAGACCTGTGCTAGCTTCCACACATTTTCCTAGGACTCAGGATAAGCTCTCACAGATACTGCATAGAAGGGATCACAGTGAGAGGCACCTAATGGGCTTTGCAGGAGAGGAGCTTTGGCACGGTTTCTTCACTCTGATTCACGAGTGGCTGTATTAAACCTGGCTGGCGCAGCACAGGGTCACTCGAGCATCTCCGTGCTGTGCACTTGAGTACTCCTGACCAGCAGCAGCTCAGGGGTGCAGGCACACCCGTGCTGGCTCTGCGCACTGCCTGCTTGGCAGAGCTGCCAGACTCGGGCTTCCAGCCACTGTGTGCTGGGTCTGTCCCTTGCAGAGGCTGTGCCCCGTTTATGCTGCTGGAGCCAGGGCTCTTCAGGCTGTGCTAACCCTGACAGAGCCACTGCTGTATTTCTGCACCAAGGGCATGGCTAATCCACAGCCAGCTTGGATCCTTTCTAGGGGCGCAAACAGCATTTTTAGGATTTAAAAAAATAATGGTACTGCAATCAGAGGTTTGTTGTGCTGCCTGTGCTTAAGGATGCCTGGTTATTTTTAGTTATGCTTTTCACCTTTTCTTGCCTCAGTTTCACTCTTGATAAATGTTGTTGAAAGTTCCCCCGGTTACAGTTGCTGCCTCCTGAGTAGCTGTGATTTTCATGATTGTTACCCTCTCTTTGCTTCAAGTCACTTTACTATCTTGCCAGGATTGAAAGATATTGCCTGGAACTTTCCTATCCCTGGATTCTAGCTCAGAATGACTTTGCATGGAAAATTTTACCCTCCTTTCTCCTCTTTTTGAGAAGAAGTTTGGGAGGGTAAATGGGTTCCTGCATATGTGAAAAGGGAAATTTTTTTTTTTTTTTTGAATGTTGCCTTTCCACCATGTTGTACAGTCAGGCCTTGAAATGCAGCAGGAGGGTGATCTGTGTGCTTTTTGTCACCTTTGAGACAATCTACATGAATTAGGCTAGATAAAGAGCCTTTGAAAAATCAAATGTGATCATCCATGTGCTCAGCAGAGGCAACACAGAATTCATTGAGGAAAAGGCCTCGGAGTTTTCACCCCTTGCAGCTTCTTGTGACTGTGACAATCCCAGAGCTCCCCTGCAGATGCCATAAGCTGTCAGTAGGAGCAGGGAATGGGTCTGTGTCTCCCTTACCTGCTTGGGAGACTTCCTTTGTCATACCTGGAGGTGGTAGAGAAGAAAGCCTTCCTCATGTTCCAGGAGAGAGGGAGGTGGCCAAGGAAGGGGTGCCTGCAGACTAAGGAGCACGGTGAGAATGGGAATGCACTGAAAGATGGGGGGAAGAAGGGAGGGAGCAGATCCATATGGCACTGAATGGAGGACTCCCTGGGAGTGAGTCACAATAATGGGCTGCCCCCCAAGCCTTTTCTGCTTCAGGCTGCACCAGCTCTCTCAGCTTCTCCTAGGGGAGGAAACAGTCACCCAGAGGGATTGAAACTGGAGGTCTTTATGAGGGATCCTTTGGTCTGATGAGGCTCAGAGGAGAGACGGACAGGATGAGTCTGGGCCTGGCTGTGTCACATCCCAGACGAACTGAAAAACTAGAAGAACTGAGCACCCTGAAAACCTCCCCAGGGACTCAGCAATTCTGTCTTCTGGCTGGGAATTGAAGGTAAACCACTAATATGACCTACAGTCACACATTTATTGTAAACGGTAAACCAGAGGATTAAATATAGATTCAGTTTCTGTCTATCCTGGAGATTGAAAGAGTCAGGAAGAAACAAAAGTACGTGATTTATTTATTTGTTTGTTTGTTTTAGTACATAATCAGCTATTTTTTAGCAGTGCCAGTGGATATGGCATCTGTTGCTTTTCTGGCAGCATCTGGGCTGAATACCTGAGCTGTGTTGATACTTGAGTGATTAAACAGCTTGTTTATAAACTACCTTGATGAAGGCTGGTACTTGCACCACAGAGGTTAAACAGGAGGTGAATTAACATAATAAGAAGGTAATAATGATTAATAATTGCTACATTAATAACAAGAAGCAGCAATGAATTTTTAAAATCGGGATAGTTTAAATTTCTGTGAAGTAGATTGCCACTTTCATCCTTTCCCTCCAGGTATATTACATTTCTGAAATGTCTCCTGTCCCTTCTATGCTGAGACACTGCTTACCTTGGCAGGGGTCAAAAGATGCTTTTGGGGCAATAGTCGTCTTCCCTGCTTTTGTTTTTCTCCAAAAGAATGGAAGTTGAGGACAAAACGGTCTCTTGCCCGGATGTGATGTATATTTTGTAGTAGCTGTTTAACCCAGCCTTTGGCATGGAAATAACTCCCACTACCTGAACTTGGACCCCTGCCCTACAGGAACTGAGCAGGCTTTTGCTCAGAATCCGTAATTCAGAAACAAGATAGATGGTGTATTTCAGGGTTTGGGCAGAGAGCCACATGTACAGCATGAGGGACAGGGAAGTTCCCAGAGCACCTTCCTCCTGCCTCTTGCAGTACGTGGGGCTGCAGCAGGTTGATTGGAGGTGAGAGGTGAAGCTGACCAAACACAGTTCTAATAGCAGTTGATGGCATGGCATTATCCCCTCCTTCCTTCTCCTGCTTCTCCATTGTGGAGAAAAGGCGCTAAGGCCTGTGAAACATACGCTGAGATCACCATGCTTTTTCAGCTCCAGTGAGCTGGATCCTGCTGCTCAGTGGGGTCTGTAAATACTCTTTACTGTGCAGGGAAGCTGTGGGGTCTGGCTGTCCTTGTCTGCTTGCTCCTAAGTCTTTGTACAGGTGGGTTCAGTTGCTTAAGTGTTTGGGAGATGTCTATTTGCTGCATGGCATTCCTGGGAGCAAGGAGGAAAATTTTCTGTTTAGCTTTTCTGGTTTCTTGCTGTCAGACTGTGACAAGACACAGCATCCTGTGGTCAAAGTTACTGACCACATTGAGAGCTGGTGCAGGCAGACTAACTCTCTCTCAAATTGAAAGGGATTTTTTTCCTTAAATCATTCACCAAGTGACTGTGAATTAAGAGCAAATTATTTTCAAATTGATCATGAATTGAGAGTAAATAATTTTTAAATGGTGTGATGTGAAGCAATCATAGATAGTAAAAGGGCTAGAATGGACATCAGGCATTGCCTGGAGATAACTGAAATGCTTTCTCCTACAAGAATCAGTGGCAGCAAAAGATCCTCCTCTCCTTTCCTGTTCTCTGATCTCCAGGTGCTTTACTTTCACATAAATATTGAATATACGGGCGGTGTGGCTCTTAGTTCCTTGAGGAATACACAACTGGTGCGAGTGTTCATTTCTTTGCAGAACATATTAGTCTCTCCCAGTGTGGAAGCTTGGCTTTTTAACCAAAGCAACCTCCCTCCCACATCGGTGAGCCTTGAAAAGAGGTGCTTTGTTCTGTCTATCCATGGCACTTTATACTTTATTTTAATGGCTTAGATAAAGACTTTCTTACCTACTGGTGGAGTTGGAGAATGGCAGATTTCTGGGAAAATGAGGGTTCCCTGTGTTTGGAAAGTTCCCTTTGTTCCAAAGTTCTATTTCCAAGTGTGTTCCTGTTGTCCATTAGATAGCTAAGAAACAGAGTGAATGAGAAACATAGTGAGCAGTTACTGACTAAAGTCAAGGGAGAAGGTGGGAAAGACATACGTGTTTTATTGGCTTCTTTAATCCTTTCTTTTTACACTTCCATTTTGAATATCTGCCCCATGGATGACATAGGCAGTTCCTGCTGAGCACAATTATAAACCAGAGTTCAGTGTATCATTTCACTTTTTTCTTGTGGCCTGTGATCTCGTCCTGTGATAACTGAACTTTGGAGTAAGTCCCAGTGAATTACTCTGCAACTACAATACCAAAGACAAAAATCAACACCAAACCCCAACTTTCTGTTTTTGCTCATGACCAAGATACGAATATGCCAACTGAAGGTCATTTTTAGGTTCTGTCTTTTTCCAGTGCCCTGGCTAGACAAATCATGCATGGGAAAGGGGTGCCATCAAGACTGAGGGAGGAGATATTTCCGTTCCTAGTCAAGCCTGATCCAGGATGGAGACTAGGATGAGAAGAAAGAAGTTGACCTCAGTTGTTGGGCTCTGTAGGACAGCTACTGTTCCCCAGGCTCTTGTTGGAGTTGTTCACCCTGGAGAAGAAAAGGCTCTAGGGAGTCCTTAGAGCACCTTAGAGTACCTGAAGGGGGCTACAAGAGAACCAGGGAAGGATTTTTTTTTAACAAGGATATGTGGTGATAAAGGGTAATGGCTTCAAACTGAAAGAGAGTAGGTTGAGATTAGGTATTAGGAAGCAATTCTTTGCTGTGAGGGTGGTGAGGCACTGGCACAGGTTGCCCAGAGAAGCTGTGGATGCTCCATCCCTGGAAATATTTGATGCCTGGCTGGATGGGGCTTTTAGCAACCTGGTCTAGTGGAAGGCATCCCTGCCTTTGCCAGGGGGACTGGAACTAGATGGTCTTTAATATCCCTTCCAAACCAAACCAGTCTGTGATTCTACCTAGAATTAATTCTGACTGATAGCACCACAAAATAGCGCAAGCACAGCTGTGAAAGTAAAGCCACAGGTTGGCTCATAGAATTTCCTGTGATTGAAGTCATAATGTCTCCTCTTAATTAATATAATTCTGGTTTAATTTATTGAGGGTTTGCCTTGATTTATTCCACTGCTGAATTGCTCACTTAGATGGCTTGTGTGAAGAGCTGCTATATTTCCTTGCAGACTGGAAAGTTGTGTTGTAATGTAATAATCAAACACAAGTTCCTGACGATACTATCCCCCTCCTCTCAGCTTGTTTCACTCCTCCACCTGGGGAAAAATAATTGAAAAGGAAGGAATGGATCCACAGGTCCTAATGCTTAAAGAAGAGCAAGACATTTCTTGTAACTCGATAACCATTTTGCATTGAATTATCAGCACATCTCTGCACCAGGCCTGCTACAAGACCACGGGCACAAGGCCTTATTCCTTGGAGCTGCTATTCCTCCATGTGTTATGTGGATCTTTGGGTATGGGATGAGTTTTTGGGATCATGGGCACGTTAGATGCCCAGCCTTGCTGCATTTGCTTTTCATGGGGTAAATTACTGGGCACTCCCTTGCCTTCACAGGCAAAGGGTTTTGTTCTCCCTTGTTCTCCCCCTTCCAGCATCAACTTGTGCCGTGTATGTGCCGGAGAGCGTCTCCCCCCTCCTCCATCGCCGTGCCCCCGTATCCTTTCTCCGATCCCAAGTCTCCAAGCGATCTCGTTGTTCGTGAGGAGCCAGCAACCCTCCTCCTCCCGGCTGGGTGCAAGGCCCTGATTTCCATTTGAATAGCAGGCTTTCTGCTGAGGCTTCCCCACCGCCCCGGCGAGCGAACAAGGAGCCCACTGTTCCCGGACGGGATGTTCAGCCAGCCCTGACGTCCCCGTTTTTCTCCCGCCGTCCTCAATGCGGCTTTTCAGCCCCTCCACTGCAGCCCGGGGCGCCGGGCTGGTGGGGGACAGGCTCCCGGCCCTGGGCAACATGCCACTCATTTTAAGCAGTCCCAGCCTGTTCCCACTTCTGCCTTTGTGGTCTAGCAGAGGCCTGTTTGAGTTGCAGCTGGTTTTCGTGCGGCACCGAGGTAATAAGAAAGGGAGGGATAAGTCAGACTGGAGTGGTAGCAGGGGATGGGATGGGATGAGATGGGATGCTATGCCAAAGGCTCGAAGGACGAGCGGGTGTGTGCATGGGGGTGAGCCTGTATCCTGGCCAGGGCTCCTGTCCCTTTAGTTCGTGCTGACATCTCAGGTCAAAGCCGACCTGTGCCTTGTTCCTGAAGTTCGTTTTGAGAAGGCACATCCTGCCATGCAGCAAGCTCTCTGGACTGGCATTTGTTTCCAGACATACAGGTGCACCTCCCCATCTCCAAGATTTCAGGGTAAAGGCAGGACAGAGGAGCAACAGCTGACCTGCCCTGGGACTGCTGAGGGTGGGCAAAGCCTCCTGCCCCATCCCACAACTCAGGGCCCTTGTCAGGGCTGTCTCCACAGTGAACTGCTCGGGTTTGAAGCACCAGAGTCTCATTACTACAATCAGATGTGGATGAGAGCTGACAACCCTCTGCTAATTTTTTTGAGTTTTCCCTCCAGTTGATGCTGGTGCAGGTGTCATGATGGATTGGTCTCCACCCTCCACCATGGGGAAGCTCCACTTCCCAGCGAGGTGTGGAATAACTTGCCTACTTCTCCTGCTGCTTTTAGCATCCAGGAGCCCTTGGTGGCATGAGAAACCCCAACTGGCAAGCCATGAAGGAGCTCCAGACACTGTGATGTCCCAGGCTGACTGTGGGTGCTGCTTTTATGAATCAGATTTTGTTTTTTTTTTTTTCCTCTGTGGGCAGAGGTAAGGGATTCCAGGTTTGTTTGTGTTCTTCCCCAGATAGTGTCACACCGATGACATTTAAATTCAGTGGAGCAGGCACAGAAGGGGCAGCAGCAGAGCAGGCTTCCCTCTCTGCTGCTGTAGGAAGAGCCAGCTGGAGCGTGGGGACAGTGATGAGGCCAGGCAGACCTCTGCCAAGGCTGGCAGCAAACAAAGCCCAATAAACCGGTTACAATGTGTTAAATCGCTACTTCTCAGCAGACATGAAGGAGAAACCTTTCTCTTCTGTGTGTATGGGTAAATTGCTCAGAAGTAAAGGTAATCATTGCTTCTGGTAACATAAATTTTAATGCAGCTGCACCTCCTTTCAGCTTTCTTGGTTCTTCCACAGAGTACTGTTCATTTGTTGCTTGGGTGCTGAGTTCCTGCAGTTCTGATTTCTCTTTTCTGAAGAAGACTTTAATTCAAGTGAGCTACACCCCTCTGCAGCACGCAGATGATGGAGCATACACAGGGGTCTGGAGGCCTTGCCTTCCCCCCCTCAGCTCCCATCCCATCCTGGCAGCCCCATAAGACTGGTGGTGCAGGGGTGGCACCAAATCCTGCAAGCAGCATGAGGCTCATTCAGGTTGGTGCTGGAGGCTTGGAGCAGATCGGAGACTGTTTCTCTGCTGCCAGCAGAAGGACTGGAAATCCAACATTCCCTGTTCCGTGGGCTCTGGAGGTTGGTGCCCTGAGTGGTGGTGTGAAGGATGGTGCCTTTATTTTGAACTTTTGGGAGGAGTTATTTGTAATATAAAAGGATGGAAATTACTGTGGGAAGTCAGTCACAACTTCTTCATTAGAAGAGCACTTCTTGCACTTTGCCGTGAGGAAGAAAAGACGGATACAAAACAAACTGATTAAAAAATGTTTCCAAATTTGTGTTAGTGGAGGCACACTTTGAGGCAGCTCAGCACTTGGTGCTGTTTGAGGCTATAGGGGCTGGAGTGCTCTTATGCTCAGCACTTCAGCTGGCAGCCTCCCCAGATCTCCCTAGGGAGCACCACGGGTGCTCAGAGCTCAGCAGGATCAGGCCTTATGTTAATATTACCAAATGATGAAGTGCAAGGCGCCCAGAGAAAAATAAGTTTGAGTCCCACTGGAATTCTTGGGCTCCTGTGACAATTTTCAGTATGGAAACTTCAGGCAAGTTTTAACACAGCCAAAAAATTGTTGAAATCTTTGTATTTCTGGGGTGTATAAATTCTGCATGAGGGGACCTTCTAACCAGATAGCTTTTGAATGCTGAACTCCGTCTTACAGAGTTTAGTCTGGTGCAGCTTCTGGAACTTGTTCAAAGTGAGCAGCTCTGGTTATGTGTAAGAGATAATATGTAACTGAGCTGATCTTTTTTTTTCTTTTTTCTTTTTTCTTTTTTTCTCTTTTTTATTTTTTTCTCTTCTTTCTTTTTTTCTCTTTTTTTCTTTTTTCTCTTTTTTCTTTTTTCTCTTTTTTCTTTTTTCTTTTTTTCTTTTTTCTTTTTTTTTTTTTCTTTTTCTTTCTTTTTTTTTACACTGGATTTTGTTGGGAACTCAAGAAAAGAAAAATACAGGTGCTTGTGTTACTGTAATGTAAATATCACAGATGAATAGGTTTCTAAATTGTGACATTTAGGTAATAATATCCTGTCTTTTTTGCTCTTGGAGAAAACTATAAGTTCACTGTGAATATTTCTTTGTGTTTTTGTTTTCTAATTTTATTTTTAGAAGACTGTTTTGCTGGGTATTGAGCATATAAACCCCTGAGATGATATTGCTATGATTCATTTCCAGATTAGGAGTCTTTAGCTGTGAGACTGTGATGATAGTTCAGCTCAACTTGTTGCATTTTAGTTTTCTGAATGAACCTATACGTGGTTATCACCTGGATGACTTGGGTGACTCTCAGTTAAATAAAAGAAAATGCAGAAGTCACCCCCCCATGAAAACCCAAACCAAACAGTTTCTCTAAATATAAAGCCCTCTATATTCAGCTATAAATAGGGTCCTGGAAACAGCTTAGTGTTTTCTCTTGACAGCTGCATTCTGAATTCTTAGAACTTTGAATTTACACTTCCTCTGCTGGGAAGGGAGCATCTCTTCACTCTCATCTCTGCTCAATACAGCAGGACACATTCACTAAGAAAAGAAACTCTTCCCAAGATGAGCAGACTCTTCAGCTGCACGGTGATACTTGGGTACTTTGACTCAATGTTATTTACTTTTCCTCCCTTTTAGATTTTTTTTTTAATTATTAGTTTTGTGACATTGGTATCCAGTTTGCTCCATTCCCTGGGGTTTTGGTTTTATGTGTCTTTTACATCCATAAAGAAGCAGAGCTCTGGGAGCTGTTTGTTGTCCCTCTTTTACTTTATCTCACGACCTGCAGTGACTACCAATGAAAGTAGGTGGTGAGGGGAGAACAAACAGCTTATGCCTATTAGGGTTTCTTGATTTTGGTAACAGTGTGCTGCTTCTTTCAGATCCAGGTGTGTTTGAACAGCTGGGGAAGGAGAGGTGGGCTCCCACAGGCACAGCAGGTGTATTTCTCCAGCACACCCAGGACCCTGGCAGCAGACACTACAGGCTGGCTCCCAGCTCACTCTGCCTGCCATGCGGGAAGGGAGACTGGGAAGCTCCAGTGGACTGGCATTTTAAAGTATGCATCAGTGAAGTCAATTTTTCCATCAGAAGCCATTTCCTTCCCCACAGCACCTTCCCGTCTCTCTTGCAGAGAGGATGCTGTGGCAGTAGCCACTACTGCATCTAAGCAAGTCTATGCAGATAACTCGCAGCAAGTCACAGAGAAAATGCCTCCTTTCTGGAGGGGCTTAATTAGGCTGTGAATTACATTAGCAGAGAGGACATAGTTACCATGCCAGTGGGCATCACTCAGGCTGGGCGTGAAAGGGCAGGAGTCGCAGAGTGTGCAGAGAGACCGAGCTCCCCGAGACCTGCAAAGGCTGAATAAAAGCACAGCACTTACAGTGGCTCCCCTCCATGGAGCCTGGTCACAGGCTGCACCATCAGAATTGTGCTGGACCTCCAGAGATGTGTGTGAGTGCTCTGGCAGCAAATCCTCGCAGAGTGGGATGTGGTGTGGGCAGTGTGCATGTGCTGCTGTGTGTACTAGTCCTGCTGTCCTATGAGGTCAGGCTGTGTTTTAACAGTGTGTGAGGAAATGTGGTGTTTGGAAGGTTGCTTTGATGCTCTGAGTGGGTTTTTTGTTACCCTCTGAGCCTGCGCTGGAAGACTGCTAAACATTGCTTTATCTGTCCTTGAAATTACCTCATGAGCAATTGCCTCAAGGCAATGGGGATACTGTTGGGCAAGAACGGGGGACATTGGCTGAGCTGTGTTTCAGGAGGTATTTTCCAGCTCCTTCCTTTGCCACTTCTCACAAAGAGTCAAAATTGGATGACAAAACAGGAAATGGATCCTCCCCCAAAAATGCCATCCTCAAAACTAGTAGTGGTTGAAAGGGAGTGTGCATAAACCTAGAGCGTGCAGCAAAGTCCCTGGTCTGGTTTATTCTGTGCCTGAAGGCTGAGCAAGCAGCTGTGAGTGAAATCACGTCCAAGTGCACACATGTGTGTGCACTCACACAAACACAGAGCTCTGCATTTGCCAGTAAAAGGGCAATACCATGCACTCGGCATATGAAAGATCATGCCTGTGCTAAAGGGCCATCACAGAGGGGGAGTTGTGCTGTCAGGGACTACAAAGGAGAGAATCATTGATACATACATTGCTGGAAAACCTGAAAGGTTGCAGAAGCAGAGCTAACTGTGCTGTTTAGGCTTCTTTTTTACATTTTTATTTATTAAAATGCTCTAGATGCAGAGTAGCTCTTCTCATTATTTATAACTGTCGCTGCTGCCTTGAAATGAAACTGCAGGCACTTTGATAAATGTGGTGAAAGCTTGTCTGGTGTCCCTGCCACTTTTCTAAAGTGCCTCCTGCATCCTCTGCTGAATTGCTGTTTCATCAGTTTGGACAGCAGTGTTCCTCAGCAAATTGCAGTAAAAGTCTAGTTGCATCATCCCATGTTAATGGAAATGGAGCAGGAGGGAGTGAGCATGTGCCATGAGCATCCTGTAAGTGCTAGGCAGAGCAGGGACAGGAGGAAGAAGACAGCCCTGCTGAGCCCCACTCTCCTCTCCTTCCTGGTGAGTTTGGTGGTATAGACTCCTGTTCAGGGTTGCTGTGAGTCATGTGCTGACAGCTAGGATGTCATTCCTGTTTGAATTGCTTGTGCCAGAGGGCAAAAATTAGGTTGTTCCAGCCTCAGCCCCTCCTGCCCATCATCTCAATGGCTGTGGTGTTGGGACAGTCAATTGTTGGGCTGTACTGGCGCTGTCCTGATAGCTGAGTGCAGGGAGCTTTTAAAAAGCTTGAACAATGCAAATCCCCTGAGATCAGAAAAGGTTAAAATCATTGAAAAATCTAGTGACCAAAATAAAGTGGGAAAGTTTGTTCAAAACAAGCAACCAACAACCAACCAACCCAAAAAAAAAAAAAAAAAACAAAAAACCAAAAAACAAACCCAATCAACAGCAGCAAAGAAGCCACCTCTCAAAACCTTGACTTTTCCTTTGAGAAGAGGGACTTGCTCTTAGATCATCTTGCTAAGCAGAAGCTGCACTTGTGCTGAAGCAAGCCTGTCTGGATGATGAGGCAATGAAAAGTTTGTCCTACGAGGGAAGATTGGAAGAGCTTGGGCTGTTTAGCCTGAGGATAATGGTAGGGGGTGTATGAGAATGCTCTGTAAATACATTAGCAGGTAAACAGTGTGAAAAGGGAAGAGTTTTTAAGGCTAAGGGAGGGTGTTTGCAAGAGTACAAGCTCCTATAAATCAATTGTGGTAATCTAGTCTAGGGATTGAACCACAGTTTCATACTGTTAGGTGGGGGAAATTTGGAGAGCAGCTTCCTAGCAGAACAATGGGAACAAAACTCCCAGACAGGCTTTAAGATGAGTCTTGATCTGTCTGTGAAGGGGATTGTACTAAGAGGGCCAGGCTGTGTGCGCCAGCAGACTCTGTTCTATGCTGCTTCCTGTATTTCTAGTCCCACATTAACTATTCAAGCTTTTTGTATGAGATGTGCATAAATAGAAATCATAGCTTAAACTGAGTGGTTTTCAAATTCAAACTCATTTCTTGGGGGTGTGTAGTTTTTTGTTTTGGTTTTTGTAATTTGGCGGGGTTTTTTTTTCCATGGCTCCTTTCAGGCTGTCCTTTTGACCCGAATATGCCACAGCAGCATTTCACCCAGTGCCCAGGTTTCCCTTTCCTCGTCCTCAAGCCATCTCACTTTTTCGCAAGCTGTTTCCACCAATGCATAGCACAACTCAGCACTTTTGGGGGCTGAAAGCTATTTACCAGCTAAGAGGGCAAGAGTACAAAAACTATTTTCAGCTCTGTGACCCACCTCGGCCAATTGGATTGTGTCTGGTAATCCTATTTGGTGGAGATGGGTTCACGTAACCTGAAATAGTTTCTGCCCTTTGCCTTCACCTCCGGTTCCTGTGCCTACACAGCAACTGGGCTGGGGTGCCTGTGCTGTAAGACCTGACCTCCAGAAGGGAGAGGGGCAGTGTGAGTGCTTGGGCTGAAGGTCCCTTCCAGGAGGTTGTCCCGTTTTCCCCACTGGTGTCCCGTGGGGTGATGCCCTTGTGCCACGGTGTGAGGTTGCTCTCCACCCCTGTGGAATCAGGCATAGATGTGTCTAGCTCTGACCTTCTTACTACAGCCCAGGCATCAGTCTTGGCTTGTCCCTTTGGTGAGAAACAGTATTTTGGATTGTCATTGCAGCACTTTCATTTTTGCCTGCACTCCCACCTCCTAATGGTCATGTGTAGCCTGGAATAGGCAGGAAGGAATAAAGTCAGATAAAGAAAAGGACATCAATATTCTTTTACACAATTCACTTCAAATGTGTAAAGTATTTCAAAGTCATGAAAAATCTATTGCCCAAATTAGGCCAAGAATAGATATCGCTATTTAGCCAAACTTTCCAGACAGGATTTGAGGCTCTAGGGTTTTTATTGGTGCAGTAACTAGACAGTGAACTTTCAGGATCCTTTTAAACCCCAGTTTTACTTTGAGGAAAGGATTGTGAATTTGCTCTGTCTACATCACCTTTATCGCTTTCTACCTGGTTGCCACTTTTAGTCCTGTTTTCCAGGAATCTCCAAAATACTGCATTTGCCAGAAGTCAGCAAATCATACAGCCAGATTATGGAAGCCTTAATGAGGGAAAGGAGGTCTATAATGTGGATTTAGACAGAGTATTAGGTGTAAGAATATCCAAGCCAGCAGGCTGCAGAAATCCAGGTTTCAGTGCTGCTTCTCAGGGATTCCTTGAGTATTTGGGATGGGGGTGGCTGTGTAAAGCTGCATATCTCTGAGCTTGTACAGGACTACAGAGCAGGAATGTTGCCGAGTTTTGTAGTTACCAGTTACAGCTCAGCTGAGCTGCAGCACTTTCTGGCCTTGGTCACTGCAACCTTCATCCCCTTGATTGATGGAGAGTACCATGCACACTGAGCTGGCCTCACATGCCTGCCTCCTCTCTCATCAAAAAGGAACAACTGTGGGCTAATCCCCTGGGCAGCCCCAATGGCAGTGACAGATCCTGTGCCCTCCCTTGAGGGGTAAGATGAGATGCTGCCTCTGGCACAGGTCCCACAGGTGCTGCTCAGCCCATACCAGGGGTCAGTGCTGCTTCTGTCTTGTGCTTGTGCTCAACAAAGCCATTCCCCTTATTTCAAGGAATAAAACTTGGAATGGCAGAGGCATGCTCTCTTGAGGAGTGGGAGGAATAGGAAGGCTGTCTGAGGATAAAGTACAGTCTGGTATGAGAATCACAGAATATTCTGAGTTGGAAGGGACCGACGAGGATCATCAAGTCCAGCTCTTAAGTGAATGACCCGTACAGGTGATTGAATCCACAACCTTGGAATTCTGGTTTTGGTTTTTTTACTACCAGACTCTAACAAACAGAACTGAACTCAGGGTCATTTTCCTAGCAAAAGCTTACACTGGAGGTTGTGATATATTACTAAACCCACTGTCAACGCAAGCATGGGGCTTTTGTTATCATGGGTGCTGGGTCAGGCTGAGCCTGACTCCTAGTGCTGTGTGTGGTGAGCCTTTGTCTGCCCTGTGATGCAGCAAAACAGTTGGCAAGTGTTGTCATAGACCAGTGTATGCAGTGCTTTGCACTGCTTTAGACAGTGCTTTTCATCATGGGCTATTGCAGATGCTGAGTTAAGCCTGGCAGCAAACCCAGGAGGTGGGCCAAGTGTGCTACAAGCTAGGGCAGGCTGGGGGAGCATGTGGAGTCACCCTTGTGGAGTCACAGGATGGGCAGAGCAGGGGCAGACTCCTGGCAGTATCCCTCTCTTGGCAGCATTCAGACTCAGCATTCATTGCACGATGGTTTCATCACTCCAATCTGCAGCTTCTTCCTCACCTGCCCTCGTGGCCTGTGCAGCAGCAGCAGCTGCTGCATGGGAATGAAATGCTTTTCGTGCTACTCAAATACCCAACAATGCAAAACTAGTGTGGAGCTTCTCCCTTTCTCCCCCATCCCAGTATCTTTGTTCCTCTGTCTTTTCAGGGATGATGTGAGTTCTCCCAGAGATATTCAGCAGTGACATGTGGTTTATTGTCACTTCTTTTTTCTGCCTTCTCACAAAGTAAAACCTTTTCTTGTTTCAGTGTTGGCACAGCAAGGGCATTGGATTTGGATCCAGCATGAAGATGAGCAGCCAGCATAAAACCTGGGCGAGTTTTTGGAGTAAATAATACACCCAATTCATCTCACTGTGTCATTTGCACTAGATGTCTTGGAAACCAGAGCCTCAGTTTGACAGGAAAGCCTGCACCAACTGGAGTTGAAAGGATCTTTCCAGCCTGAGTGCTGGCATCCCTGGAGGGATTTCCTTCTAGGCTTTCTCAGTTTACCTGGACAATAGTCATAAGCTTAGCCTTTCTTGCATATGCTTTAATCTCATGTTTCAGACTGTCTGTTAGTCGTCTGTAGGGTCAGGAGGGCATTTCTCTCTCTGATCAGCATGGCAGATATGCTGCAATCTGGTTGGGTTTTTCTTCCTTCTCAGTATTTCAGGGCACATTTTACTTTTTCAAATTTTTGGGCACTTTGGCCTAAAAAGCTTCTCTTGATGGGGAAGGCAGAACATTGCAGGGTGTCAGTGGAGTGCTTTATGTGCCTTCCTGTCCCTGGGCACTCTGCAGTTACAGCTTTGGCTGCTGTCAGAAGCACAGGTCACCAAGAGGAGGGTAAAGTTTCTCTTTGTGGGACCTTTCCATATCAAAATGCCCATTGCCAGACTGCCAGCAATTACCTGGTGTTTCCAGGCCCTCCTCCCTAGTGACCGGGACGCAATCCATCCAAGGACTGCCAGGGTGCTTGCACTCTGTGCTGGGGATCCAGCTTCCTTGGGGACTGCCACCATGTTTTCCTACATCCTGCTCCAAGTGTAGCCTGCGTCCTCAAGCTGCTCAGATCTAAGGGCTGCTGTGCTCCCTCCCTCCCTCCCTCCCTCGGACAACGAATTTTGTCATTCACGTTATTTAACTCAGAACTGCAGCAGTCAGGATATTAAAAAAAAAAACAAACCCAAAATTCTATCAATAATATGCGTTTAGAAACAGTCTCCAGGGTGTTTAATTAAACCCAGTGTGATGGGAGGCAGCCAAAAGGCATGTGTGGGGTGTGTGTGTGTGTGTGCATGCACAGACAGCTGGCCATGGGGGAGCGGCGCGTGTGTACGTGTGGGTGAGAGAGGGAATAAAAGACCTGGTTAAATGGATCCTTTCCATCCGAGCTCCAAATATAATGTTCTCAAATGAGTAACCCATGAGAAAACAACAATCCTCTCATGAAATATGTGGAGAGGCTTGTGCCAGGAAAAGGTCAGCAGCCTGGCTTTGCAGGGCTAGCACAGCTATAGGCTGGGGTGGCTGAGAGTTTTGGTGGGGAAGAGACATCCCAGCCAACCCTCTCCTGGGGCACAGGGGCTAGTGAAAGCCAGAAGATTTTCCTGCTGTAATCAAGTTGGAAAGCTCATGGCTCTCACCTAGCTTGAAAGAGACAAAACACAGGCTGGGAAAGGGATATGTGGGCTTTTCTTTTACCTAGGCTTTGGTTGCTGACAGGAAGTGGAAAGAGAAAAAGAAACAAAGCTATGAGTTTCAGCTCCTGTTTTGTCCCTGGCATGCATAAAATCTATACATCTTTCCTTCATGAGCTAATTACCACCTGGATATCATAAGAAACTGATTTTATTTTCTTCTTCAGTTACTTTGGAAGATACAAACAGAGAAACCCGGATGTACTGGGGGAAGTAATTCTGGTCTACTAGACCCACCTTTTCTTTTTAAATCAGTTTCATAGAATCATCTACACAATTTGTCCTTTTTTTTTTTTCAGCTTGTGTTCTCTATTTGCCAAAAATATTTAGCTTCTTTCACAGCCCTGAAGAGTCCCTCCTCACTTGCCTACCTCTGCTGCCCCAGGAAAGGGAGGCAGAGGACCCTGGTGCCTGGTAGCTTTCCCTGGTGAGTAGTTGGGAGCCCTCAAGGAGAGTTGCCCTTTTCTGGGGAGCTGAGGATGTAAATGGGATGTGTGCTTCCAGAGCTCAGTGCTGGCCACAGTGGGTCCTCCAGCGAGCAGCCCTCCTGCTGCCAGTGGTACAGGGTGTGGGTGCCACAGCTGTGTGCAAAGCCAGCAGCATTCTCCTGTGCCTGATGCCCACTTAAAAACAAGGGGGAGCAGAAAAAGGGTTTTTGTTTTCCAGCTGAAATAGCTTCAACAAGTCACGGGCACAGTCGCTGTAAATGTAGCTGTTGTGTGGAGCCCTGGGATGACTGGCTCTGTTGTGTTTGTCCCCAGGCGGCCGCCAGGCCCACGGGGGCTCCTCTGAGCTGGGGGCTGGTGAAAGCTAGAAGAGGTGATGGAGGGAAAGGATTGCCACAGGGATGGTGATTTGCCATCCATTGCAAATAGTCTTGCTGCTGAGAGGTTTGCTGAGTGTGAGATGTAGTTGCGGCTGCTGCTGAGCTTCTCAGCCTTAGGAGAGCAGCAAGTCATCATGCTAGCTGAAATAAGAGGAATATTGCATCGAGGTGTTACTTAATGATGGTGGCTTTGCGGTCTATGAAGCCTGCAGTCCTGTGTCTTCCCTGAAATTCAGGTTGGTGAAAAGAATTAGGGTGGAAGCGCCCATCTAGTCCACCCGCAGGCGGAGCAACGCAGCCTGTAACTTTACATTAAGGACTTTCAGCTGCACATTTGCTGTCAGGTTTGGCAACTGCGCAACCTTTCTCTGGCTTCCCAGTGAGCTCTAGACTGCCTCAATGTGTGTGGAGCCATTGTATGTGTTGGATTGTAAGGGAGGGTGGCTGGCCTGTCGAGATCCTGGTTTAAGCTGCTCCTCCACGATGCCATTTCTGTGCCACAGCAGGTAATGCAGGTTCTTATCAGCTCTAATTAATGCTCCTGGCAGTGATGACAAGTGGCCTGCAGAAGTGTGAATCTAGTTTAAGGAGACTAAGAAGCCAAAAGAGAAAAAAAAAAAGGAAGAAAGCCTTCTAATCTGATCCATTATGCTCAGGCCAAGAGATCAGCAAAATGATCAAGCAAGGAAGAGAAACAACTTCTGGCTACTAGATTTTGCATCCCTATCCAGGCCAAATGCTGGGGGTAACTATTAAATGATTGTTGCACACTGAACATCAATCTTGTAACAAGCTTGGATAATACCTTCTGGTGAATTAAAAGGACTGCTGATATCTAAGTGCATTTCAGCTATGTGTTGCCAGGAGTAAGTCTCAATTCTGGGGGGCCTGAGTCTCTCCTCAATCTGAGTTTAATTCCCTCCCATCTGCTGTCTGCATTTCCCGACGATCCTCACCCAAGTAGGGCACAGCGTGTGTTTTGAGGGGAGTGGGGGCACGCTGGGCTCTCTGTGGGCTGAAATTTCCCAGTCAGAGAATTTCTGCTGTGTGGGGATATCCAGGGTCTGCTGTGGTCTTTGTGCCCCTGCATGAGCAACTGGTGCTGCCTCAGCTGAAATGTCCTGGGAGCCTCTGCTAAGGTGGCTCTGCTGGTGGAACAAAACCGTCCAAGCTTGTGCAGTCTGGAGCAGGGGACAAAGGCAGTCTCATTCCCACCATTGCTGGGAACGATGAGGATAATTGTCTCATTATTCCTGCAGCTTCCACGGCTCCCAAAGAAAGAGTAACTGGTGTGCAACAATGCCTCTGCTGTAAATAACGCCCTCAGCACATTCCACTGAAGCAGAAGACTGAGGTATAAAGCGCTGTCTGCCCTCAGACCACGCTCAGATTCAGCAGTGGGACTTTGGTCCACTGAGCTTTAAGTTTAGGTTGTAGTTTTTGTTTTGTTTTGACTTTTTTTTTGAAAGTGGGGTAGGAAGCTCTGTGTGGGCTTTCTAATGTTTTATTTATTAAATCAGGGGCATGAGTGCATGTTCAGTTTACAGTGGTTGGAGTTGTGCAAGAAGTCTGTGTCACCCTTGTCCTGGATGTGACTGGCATCTTCACTCAGTGGGCAGGAAGGGGGGCTTGTGTCCTGGCTATGCCAGCGCAAATCTGGGGAGTGCCACTTATCCCTCCTGGATCTGTCAAAATTAATTTTCCTCTTTAGGCATCAAAAATGACCCTGAGATCCTTGTTTGGAAGGGAGCAAGACTAGGGGGTTGGAACAGGAGAGGTTTTGCCAAGGTTCATGCAGCCTGCAGAGATCTAAGAGCAGAACTGGATGCCATGACTCAGGTTTATTTGCTTTGCCTTGTTTAAAAGGTGTCCCATAAAAAGAAATATATGCTGCCATTAGGAGCAGAGAAGTTTCTTTTGTCAGACTTTTGCATGTTTCACTGATCCATTGCTGGTTTGTGGAAGTTACTGCAGTGCTGCTGATGCCTGTGCTGTTATCCGTGCATGCGCAAAATCTCCTGGAGTATGTTTGTTTTTTTCTCTACTTGTTACTCACATGAGAAATATCAGGAAGCTGTTGTCCAGGTTTTCCTGGAGGGTTTCTGGAAGATTAAAAAAGTGTGATGTTTCATGAGATTTCTTCATCCTTGTCTGAAAATCACATTGGCTTTCAGAAAAAGAGCTATTTTACATAGCCTTTGTCAGGCAACTGGTTTAATTAAGTGTTAACATAAAGCAAAAGGTGGGTCTTCAATGTTTCTTTCCGTTTCCTTGCTCAAGCCTTTATTTAGTTGGCTGTGATACGACTATTTCATTCATTAGCTCACTGGAGATGTCTTTGGCAAAAATTAAGAAGCTGAGATCTAATATTTCTAATGAATCTTAAAAACAACTAGAAGAGCAGGTGTAAAAAAACCCCATCCATATATTAATTTTCACTTAGGGCTCAGACTATTACAAACCCACAAAAACAAAAATCCAAAGACCTAAGCATCCTTCTCCTGCAGCCCTGCTGGGAACAAGGCTGGTGTTGCCTGGCACATGAGCTTTCTCTGTACCACCACTGTGCCCCAGCTGGGCTGAGGGCAGGAGTAGAGCAAAGTGGGTGCGGGTGCTCCTGCAGGAGAGCAGAGCCAGCTGCAAGGAGCCAGGGCAGGCCCCATCACCTTGTCCCAGACTCTGATGCTGACTTGCTACAAAATTTCAGTGCCCTCTTTTCCAGCAGATAAAACTGGGAAGGGTGACTGTTGCTTGTAGTGAAAGGAGGCAGTGTGTGAATTGGTGGGGGTTGTGCTTGTGCCTCTGCAAAGTGCTGGATGGATGTAAAATGTCTTTATTCCCTGTCTGGTCCCAACCCAAAAGCCCTGTGAGGCTGTGCAGAGGAGGGATCCCTCTTCCTTGCAGGTCGTCTACAATCTTTCCTGCCAGCAGCCTCTGCTGCTCAAGCAGCTCACTGGTGTATTGGGGCTGGCTGGCTCTGGGCAAATGGTGCCTTACACAGAGGGTGGAGCTTTCTGAAATCCTGCACCTAACCTTGGCAAGTACAGGCTGTAGCCAAGCAATAAGGCTTCTCCATCTTTGAAACACCATCTGTCTTCTTCAACTTTCTGTAATCTTTCAGCTGCTGTATTAGAAATTATCACTATGCAGTGCTGGGCTGAATCCAAGCCAGGGTTCCTCCTTCAAGTGATTGAGGAGAGCAAAGCCTCTCTGAAATGTGGTGCATCTTCCCTCCTCCTCAGGGCTCTACAGGGTCACACCTGCCCACCTTGGAGCATCCTGGAATGGTAGAGCTGGATTTATGTCTGTGTCTTGATATCTTCCCATGCCATGTGCAGGGATAGAGGGGATAGCACTCGTGACTTAGCAGGACAAATGCCAGGAGAGGAACACAACTGCTTATTTCTCCTCTTGTCTGATCTTTGCTAATTAACATGCTCAATGTTGGTGCACACATGGAAGAAGTTCTGAGTCCTGCACTTGCTCATTTTCAGTCTGACTTCCTGGAATCAAAGGAGAAATTGATCCTTCCTGTGTCTTTTTACAAGCCCAAATATTTTGAGGAGTGAGACAAAACACTTCCTTCCCATGTACTTTTTCTAATATCCATGCTATCAGTGTTGCATTGTCAGATGTTTCCTTGCTGCTTAAAACATTTTGCTTCTTCTTCCAGTGACATCCTTTCCACAGGGGACACAAAATGAGGTGGAAAGGCTCAGTGCAGAGTGACTGGTGCATGATGCTGCAGGTGTCATCGACACTGGAGCAGGCTTAGTGCCTTTGTGCCACAAATGCATGCAGGACTCAGGAACATAATAGAGCATCTTTCCTGCTCTTATCCCACTGCTGGCACAGCCAGTTTTAGCAGAGTGAGTGCTGCTAGTTTTTCCTTGAGGTTTCCCTATCGTATCTTGTATCTGGGACTATTTAGGGACCTGTAGCTTAAGCACCTGCCAGTGACACTGAGGGTTTGACATCTGCTTGCCTACAGAAGTGCTGCCACTCCAAGGGGCACAGCACATGCCCAGGGTCCCTCAGTCTGGAGAAGTCAGTGTGCTGGCTGGGATGGTGAGGAAGGAGGCAGTGAGCCGTCGCAGTTGGAGGACCCAGGGAGAGACCTGGTTCCTCATGTCAGTCATAAGCTAGCAATGCCTTATTAAGGGCTGGTGCTGCTGGTTATAGGCATTATTTTAGAATGTGTTTTATTAATGTTGGAATTTGAACCAGAAGAGGAACAGCTTAGTTGGTTATGCAGTACCAGAAGGAATAGGGAGCCATTAAAATGTATCTGGGTGAGCAAAGCTGGGCGTGTGGGTGCACACAGAGGCAGCACATCTCAGCAGTGAGAAGGGGTCCTTTGGTAGCGCTTATTTTTCTGACAGAATCTGCACTTTTGTTGCTGCTCTGTGAGGTGCAGTGCAGAAAGGATGACTGCCTGGAGGGTGCTGCTGGGAAGTGAGGCTGTGTGCAGTTTCCTCAGGGAAGAAGCAGTTCTTTTTGTGAACCATCCCTCTGTGTGTGCCCGTGTTAATGGTGCTGAGTTGCCACTCAGTGTCATGTGTCCCTGCCTCCCAAAAGAACCTGCAGTATGGAAAGGGAACAGAGAGGGAGAAAGGAAAGATGAGAAGGAGGGCATTTACAGGCTCACTAGGAGGTGATGCAGACAAAGCCTACATGAGATACTGCAGCCAGAAGTAAGCTCACTTGACTTTCTATCTGAGCCCGTGGATGAAAGTCAGTGCTGGTCTGAAAGCCATGAGATTGCTTCAGTGCAGCACTGGGTATAGGCTCACGCCCCCTGCATCCCAGCACACCGACCACAGCTGTGCAGCTTCATCCTGGCTGAATCCAAAGCAGAGTTCCTCCTTCAAGTGATTCTGCCTGCAGTCCTCCAGGTAAATGTATCCGTGGCTTTGCAGGTGCCAACTTCTGCTTATAACCCCCGCTTTTCCCAAAGTGCAGCCCACCTGGAGCCCACCAAGTGTGTGTTTAAGGGAAGGCCACTCAGGCTGTCCCCTAAATGAGAAAAATGGCTCTAATGTGCACCAGCTGGTCCCATCACCTTCAGAGGTAATTGTTTAATGCACAGGTTGTATGTTAGCTTAGCAGCTTGACAGTCGTGCTGTGGTTCACACAGGAATCCCAAATGTTGCAATGCAACACTGCAGCATGACCATTACTCTTGAACTGTACCTTTAAAAATAACAGTTAGGCTGAAGATCCCAATTTCTGTTTCTCTGTAAGGTTGAACGTTCCCAGGCTGTGGGCACCTTTGTTGTCCTAGCAGACGGCCTGCAGAATGTCAGTGTTTGGGAAGTCCCTTACTACAGTGGTTGGAGGATTAAGTTCAGAAGGGGTGGGCTTGCCCTGAGGAATGATCCCCAAAATTGCTGATTTGGAGAGTCCCTTCTATACACTGCAGTTGTTTGCACATAAACCTATCATCTATTCTCCTCCTGGGATTTGCTGTTTATATGGAGGAGAGCAAATAAAGATTCTTCTGCAATTTCAATGGAAGCTAGGGAGCTTTTAAGCAGGCAGAGCAGCTACTCGCATCCTTGTCTCTCTGCTGAAGAAATGGGCTGACTGCTAAGAGATGTGAGATGTCACAGTTCCTTTTCATCCGAGGGATGAAAAACACTGTGCAGGCATTTAAGCTTTACAAAATCCCTCTGCAAGGTGTAGGAGGAATTTTTTTACAGATGGAGAAACTGAGACAAAATGCCTTGCTGCTGCTTGTTCCATTCATTACGGAAAGAATTGAGGACAGAAGTTGGGACACCTATTCATAGCACTAAAAGGTCCTTCTTCCCTGTCACCTTCAGAGGGACATAGCCCATGCAGCAATGCTCCTGGGAGGGCTTTCAGTGTCTGCTATGGTCAGGAGACTGTTTTGCAGATGTGTCTCCTCCATTCTTGCAATGACATTGAGTCTGACCTGTATTTCTTACAGGTATTTTGTTTCACCACCCCATTTCTGGTTTGTCAGCCTGCGAGACCCATCCATATGCGCCTGCCGTTCCCTTTCTCTCCCTGTTTTCCATCTGTGCCAGTGCACTGCTGACTTGAATCATAAAACCTCTCACCTTGTGTGGGCTTTTTGTTTTCCTGCTTGTGGTTCTACGGTCCCCTTTCTGTATCGCCCTGCCAGCTATGGCACAAACAAAACCTGTCTGTGGGGGGAGGGAGCAGGCTGGGAATGCCCATCCTCTCGGGGACGCGTCTGATCCTGCATGTTGTGAATGAGAGATGCTACTCTGTCCTCCCTTCCTCTTCCCTGCAGTGAGCTGACCATCTGCTTACCTTAATGGACTAGAGATTAGCCTGGGGGTTAAGTTATCAACATAATTAACCTAGATTTCTCCTCTACAGCTGAGGCAATTTTTACTTATCTGCTGCTCAGGTGATGATGTGAAATTCAGACAGCTCTCGAGGAACAACAGAAACTGGAGCAAGTGGAGGGGAAGACTTTCAAAGTTTGAAATTACTCGGAAGGCCCCAAGGCACAGAGATGAGAGACGATGAAGCTTGTGCAGGGTCACGTACGTTCTCAGCTATGAGAACGGTATTGAAGAGAAGTCTAATATATTATTAATATTGCCTGTTCCTTACGTGGAGGGCTTTTCAGGTCTGTGTCTCAAACCAGGCAAGACTCATTACCTCTGTTTATGGAAATTTGTTCCTGGAACATATGCAGAAAGCTAACAAATTGAAAATATTACATCCCTGTGTTTCTGTCCAGATGACTTTTGTCGTCTACCTGTAGGACACTTCCCAGCCTGTGCTCTGTACCAGTGGTTCAGTGACAGCCTTTTGTTCCATACTGTAGTCATGTATCACCAGAAACTATTTTCATTCTGGCTTAGGATGCTAGAGCTAATGTGACTCTACAGCCTTGTGTGGGTGGCTTTTATGCTACATTTTCCTTGACAGTAAAAGATTGCAGTTGCCACTTTGGAGCATCCCCAGCTGCCTTTCCTGCCCTAGATTCAGGCAATGTTTGTGGATAGTGCTATCAGGCTTGTGCTCAGGCAGTCTTCCTTTGCAGGGCCCCAAGTTTCAAAGGGCATCAAGTCCCTCCATACATCCCCTGGCTCCTTCTGCCTGTGGCCACGGCGTTCCGGCCACGTGCCTTTGCACTTGGATTCAGCTTCCTGTGGGTGGAGATCCCTTGGCGAGGCTGTGGGTATGGGAGCACTGTCTGACCCATCCCTGCGGGCACTTCCCGTGCCAGAGGACATGCCACTCAAATGATCATTGTAATTACCATCCTGGAAGCTTTTAATCCCTTGGTTAAATAAAACCAACAAATGATAGTGGGAGCAGGAAACTGCAGCCGGCCGGAGGACAGCCCCACCAGGAGCAAACACCAGCATGGCGCTGCCAGAGACACCTAACCTTCTGAATGGTGAAATTCGTGTGCAGCTTTGGTCAGATCCCACCCACACCTCGGTGCTCAGCTCCAGACATCTCATTGGCACACAGGCAGGCAAGTTAGAAGGAGTTCAAAGAATATCAACTATGATTAGGATGCTGGAGAGGAGCCAAGGTATGAAGAAAGATTAAAGCAATTAAGTGTGTTTATCATGGAAAATTGGTGATTAAGGGGAGGAACCTAACTGTCTTCCTGTAATTTGAAGGGTGTGAACTTAAGGTAGAGGAGCTGATCAGAAGGGTAGCAGGAGGTATATAAGTAGGAGTGATATGATACAGCTCAAGGAAGGAAATGTAGATAGAATACCAAGTGAACTTTTAATCATATTTTTTGGTCTGGCTTATGAGTGACAATGGTAAGGATACAATTTTTTGGGGATGCATTTATACAGACAGAAAAATGCTGGAGGAGAGACCCTCTAGTAGTAAATTATCCACTACAGCAAGGGCTGGACTGCCTCAGTCCATACATGCTTTGTCCCCTTCTCCACATCTTTTCTGTTCTTTACAAATAGATAGATATATATATATATAGGAGGAAACAAACAGCACTAGCACTTGTGATTTTCAGTGGAGACATGTTGCAAATGTTACATTTTCCAGTAACACTTTACCCCACACTGTCACTGTAAAATCTGTCTGCTGTCAAACTGCAGTGGGGTGCCAGTCCTCGTGTCTCTTTGATAAGGCCTGGGAAGGATTTGGCGGACATTAGCAGCACCCAACGCCCCCAGGCTCTGCTTAGAGCAGCTGTCCTGGGTGAAATGGGGGGAGCCCTGGTGGGGGAGCCCTGATGGTGCCGAGTTGTTTGGAGACAGAAAAGCCTCAGAACATGCCTGTACTGATTTTGTATGTGCTGCTTGGTGTGCACTGGTGAATCAGTGTGTCCATCACAATGTTGGGCTTGTTCTCTGCTTTTCAGTTAAGGCTTAAAATTGGCAGACCTGTCTTTTTGGGTGGCAGAGACCAGTCACAGTGCAGGGAGGTTTTCCCTTATCCGGGACATGAAAGAATTTGAGTTTCCTTATGAGGGATTTACAAACCCTGTCTGTGCTCTTGGAAGCATTCAGAGGACTGTGGTTGGAGCACAATGACAGGAACCTAATGTGTTAGTCCTTTGTTGTCTCATGATTGTGCCCATGCAGAAATGGCAAGATCACTCTCCTGACAGACTGGTGAAACATTTACTTGAGTGCTTCTAGTGATGGCTGTGCTTCAGCTTTCTTACTAGTTGAAATTATACCCCACTACTCCTCCCAATAAGCCTCCCTATACACGTATTATACTGGGAATTGCTTCCTGTGTATAGAATCATGGAATCACAGAAAATGCTGAGCTGGAAGGGACCCATCATGACCATTGAGTTCAACTCCTGTCCCTGCACAGGATACCCCAAGAGTGGCACCATGTGGCTGAGAGCATTGTCCAAATGCTTCTTGAACTCTGTCAGGCTTGATGCTGTGTCCATATCTCTGGGGAGCCTGTTCCAGTGCCCAGGAACCCTCTGGGTGAAAAATCTTTCCCTTGATATCCAAACTTAACCTGGTCTGACTCAGCTTTATGCCATTTCCATGAATCCTGTCACTGGTCACTAGAGTGAAGACATGTGTACCTTCCCCTGTGCTTCCTCTCCTGAGGATCCTGAAGACCATCATGAGATCTCCTCTTGTCCAGGTTGAACAAACCAAATGACCTTGGCCACTCCTCATCTGACTTTCCCTTCCAGACCCCTCACCATCCTTGTGGCCTTCCTTTGGGCACTCTCTAATAGCACAATGTCTTTCTTATATTGCTGTGCCCAAAACTGCTCCCAGCACTTGAGGTGAGGCCATGCCAGCTCAGAGCAGAGCAGGACAATCCCCTCCCTTGCCCTGCTGGCAATGCTGTGCCTGATGCCCCCCAGGACATGGTTGGCCCTCCTGGTTGCCAGGGCACTTCTCATTGAGATTCAACTTCCCATCAGCCAGGACCTCCAGGTCCCTTTCCACAGTGCTCCTCTCCAGCCTCTCGTCTGCCAGTCTGTGCACAGAACCAGGGTAGCCCCATCCCAGACTCTGGCACTCAACCTTGTTAAACTTCATATGGTTGATCCACATGCTTACACATTCACCACCTCCTCCCTTTCCCTGCCCTGTGTCTGCAGCTGCCTGCATGTTTTCCATAGAGTTTGCAGAGTTTTTTTGTTGACAGGAAACATTGCCTAGAATTGGGTTCCCATTGCAAGCATCTCACCTCAATGATCTCCAAAATAATGTGTTTACCAAGTTTGCAGCTGCCCATGCTATTTGTAATGCACACAAATTCCTTACCTTGTACCTGACCCGTTCTCCTGCTCCTGCCTGCCTTTCTCTCCAAACCTGCAGGATATCCCTGTAATTGTGTTTCTGTTTTTCACACCAGCTGCCCAAAGGCTGTGACGCCAGGTACCAGCGCGGCAAACGCTGACGTAGTGCCCGTGCTCCACCACGGTTCTTACCCGGGGCGGCTGCTCCCCATTTTCATCATCCTAACACGGACTGACTCGGTTCAAATGCCCCTGCAGTAACCTGCCTCGCCATAAATTGGAGACCTTTACAGCTGAAGGTTTGCCTCCAACATCTTTTTTTAGCTTGCCTGGTATAGTTCTCTGCTCTGTGACTGCTTGCAGACAACGTTGCAGGTTTCATTTCCAAAGCAGGCAGCATTGTAATTAAGAGATCCCAAAATGAACTCAGACTTTCAATAACAAAGCATAATAAAATGAGCTCCTAACAAGACTGACGGGAGAGCAGTCAAGCTGTTTCAGCATCCACATAGACATTTTACCTGACAGAATAATAGCCAGTTTCTTTCAGCTGTAAAGTCCACCTTCTCTGCCAGGGTCTGACAGCTGCTGTCACCTCAGGAACTACCAACAAAGGGGTGCATCCTTGTCTCTCCAGGGAGGTAACAGCATGAGCTAAGAGGTAGAAGCTTTCAACCTGGAAAATTTCCAAATACCTCTAGAGAGGAAAATCCTGCCACTGGCAGACACTGACCATAGAATCAGATATTGCAACCGATGGCAACTGCAGGACTGAACTTTTGCCTCCTCCCCACAGGCAGGCAACTCTGAACAGCTGTGGTCTTTGACAGCATGAAGAAAATCCGGGTCTGTAGCATTATGTTGACATAGGCAACCAAATTTTGAGGCCTGGTGTCTTCAGAAACTGAAGGCATCTTTCTCTCAAGAAGACTTGTATTGGCTATTTCACAGTCAATACATACTTGCTGCACACTAAAATGTTTGCTGACTTGCAGCTACACTGGTGTGCTGGGAGGCTCCATCTCTGAGTTATGGCCCGCTTCTGGAGCTGCCTGGTCCTATTTTGCTTCAGGAGATGTGATTGAGCTGCTAGTCCTGACTCCAGCAATGGTTAATGAACCTCTCTATCAACTGGCCTGGATAAAATTTGGCTGGGTCTTGTTACGGGGTCTTGCCTTGTCTGACAAGGTCTAGCGAAAAGCTGCTTGACTGTCACCATAGCATTGTCATCCTGTGTCTGTGAGAGAAGGCAGGTGGTTGCCTAAAGAGCAAAGGATCCTGGGACCCTGAAAAAACCTGAATTTCTTGCCCAGGCAAAAGTAAAGACACTTCCCTGAAGGCATTCCAAACCCACAGGATCTTGTGGAGCAGTGTGGGTACAGAACACAAGTAGCCTTTCCCCTCTGTGTTCAATCCCTTGTCAACTCAGGCAGTCACTGGCTGCCTTCTTTGGTGAGGCTGGTCAGGGTGGCCACACAGTGCTGAGGACATGCCTGCCAGCAGGGAGCAACCCTGGACTGACTCTGCACCAGGGAACAAACCTGTGCACAGAGACAGTTCTTTTCACCTGCTCCCTGCTGGGAGAAGAGCCAACTCCTTGCCTGGGTCCTTCTTGCAGGGCATCTGGTGTCATGCTGGAGGGAGCTGGCAGTGCTGGCAGGGTTGGTGGGGCCAGGGTGGAGAGCTGTGTTGTAGGACAGTGCACTTGTGCAAGTGGCTGTCAGTCTCCTGGCATCTCCAGAGTGCTTGACAGCTGGGAACACAATGCAGGCAAGCTTATGTGAAAGGAAGTGACAGCAAGGAAATGGAAACGTCTGGAAGCATACCAGCGAGTGAAGCCTCGTCATAATATACCCCCAGGCCAGATCAGAATTACTTTAATGCAGTGATTCATTATTTTTTTCCTCTGCTTCTCTCTCAGTGAGAAGATGCTACAAATCTTGACTGGTATTGCTGAGTATGTAAAATATCATGTTGCACACTTCAAGGAGATGCTGGCCAAATAAAATGTGAGTTCTGCACAGAAGAGCTAGTTTGAATGTGATTTTTCAGGATAGCAGAGCCTTGGCTTTCTGAAATCAGAATAATTTAGAGTTTGCTTTATTTTGCAAAAGGAGCCCAAATACTTTGGGGCTTCTGCTGGTAGACCACAAAGTTCAGGAAAACATTTTCCCTAGCAGCTCCTCCCATGTAAGCTTATATTTGGTATTGGAGGGGTCTGTGTCTTGTATTTTCACCAAGATCAGACTGACTTTGGTGAACAAGGTAGGATGAAGCCCTCTTTTTTTAGAGCCTGGATGCCATGGGATGTGATAGACTATGTGGTGATTATCTCTCTCTTCCTTTTTACCATACTGAGAGAAAAACAGCATCTGGTATTGATTTTCACTTTCTCCTGAGAGGGAAGAGAAGAGATGGGAGTGACATCACAGTGGACATGTATGCTGGTGCCACAACTGTCATTAGGAACCTTTTGAGGCCAGTGGGCATCCCTGACTAGTGGTCATGTCATGGCTGGGGACCAACATTTTACCCACGGCGGAGCTATGATGGCCAAACAGCTTATTTCTCCTCTGCATTGTGATCTAAATAAATCTTGTAGAGCCGAAGGTGGTTATGATCATTTATAATTTGATGAGCTTCAGCTTCATGTTTGGCAGATACTAATGGAGAAAGTGTTGTCATCCAAACCCAAGCAGCCTTCAGCTGGAGTTAAATTACAGCGCTGCTGAAGAGCTACAGATTTAAGAGAGAAAATAATAACAGGTGGGCAGATTATTAAAATACAATACAGACAGTACCTGGAGGGTAAATATAATCAGCTTTGAGACGACAGTGAAATCTGAGGAGTGTTTTGACAGCAGTGAAGGCTGGTATACATGTGCCTTCACAGTGAGGACCCCTGGTTACACAGCTGGAGAGCTGATATCTTTATTTCACCAACTTGTTTTCCATCATAGAGGAGGGCTACTTGTACCTGATAACTCACAGGCAGCCTGGATGCATCTGATTTCACTGTGCTTTGCACCAGACTTCCTGCAGCATCCCAGAAACCAGAAAAGTCTTGCTGCAAAACTGTGTGGTTTGAGAGGCATTGCAGAGGCTGACTGAAACCAGCCCTGGGCTGCACGTCTTGCCCTGGGTTCCTGTGAACCACCATGTGTCTGTGAGCACCAGCAACACCAGTCCTGCCCACCCCTAATTCCAGAGGAGCAGTGCCACAGCTTCTTCTCATACAGGTGACTTCTCTTTCTGCTCAGGTATGCTTTCCTCTCTGCCTTGTGCACGGGCTTACCTCACCCTGGCAGCCTCTTGGCCCAAGTGTCATGCAAGCTTTTCACTGTCTGTCCTGCACGCACTTCAGCTGTTTGCTCTGCCATACCTTTACTTCACTGCCTGTCTGGGGAAGAGACATTCATGCCAATAAAACTGATAAATTGCCAAAGAGGGCGAGAAACAGTTTTAGTTACTGGCATAACAGTGAATTTGCTGACCTGGCACAGGGAGGGGAAAGAGAAAAGCTTGTCAATTAATTACAGTGCTGAAGCAGTGCTGAGGAGAGCCTGGCTGTCTGCTGGAAGTGGTTCAGTTACTTGGAAGAAAGTCCAGCAGCTGTACACCTGAGGAGCTAGCAAATGCACAAGGCTGACAGTCAGGGCTGCTCCAGGCCTGGGTGCTGTAAGCTGTATTGAGACCATGCTGCAACACTCTGCCCCGCCATCCGTGACTTGCCACTGCTTCCCCTGTACTGGCATTTTGAATCACACCCAGAAGTGACTCTTTAGAGAGCTGCACAGTTGCTGGGGCTGATGTGAAGGCAGCATCACAAGGTGTGGGCAAAGTCGGGATGTCAGCAAAGCATGATTCAATCTGCTTTGAGTCCTGTTCCATACCAAATCCTGGTTCCAGCTCTGCCACTGACCTGGGCAAAACCAGGTCACCTCTCCATGCTGTGGCACAGAGGGACAAACTACTGTTGTGGTCAGTCTTGTTCACTGTTATCCCCAGATGCTTTCCAGTAGACTGGAAAAATCTAGTACCTGCCTTGTTGTGCAAAGCTAAAGCCGTCTCTGGAGTGCCCCAGCCGTGCTGTGGTCCCCTGTCCCACCTACAGGGCTGGAGGAAAGTGAAGATCAAGCACTCTGCTGATCTCTCAGCCCTGCTGCTTTCTCTTGTGCTCTTCATCCCAGGCACCAGCTTGGGGAAAACTAATAGGTAAGTGTCTGTGGTGGAGCATCGAACCAAGTGGCCCCAGTTCTTCCCAGTTTTCTGAGGAATTCCAGAGAAAGATACAGAGGGTGAGCAAACTTGCTACCCATAGGAAGCTTGGAGGCTCAGAAGCTCAGCAGTGGGTGTTAGTTCAAAGACAAAGGCAACCTGTTGAACAAAATCTCCAGAGATTTCAAGTTTTATGAGTCTAGAAGGAAGAGTGTTTCTTTCGAAAAGTATTTTATCTCTGAAAGTAGAAAATAATTATTACTGTACTGGTGTGATAGTTACCTATCATGTTTACAAATCTTCCTTGCCAAAGGAAAAATATTTCAATACATTTTGAATATGAGTTGTTTCCTTAGGGGCTTCCTTATCTCTGATATATGACTGATTACTTGGCCACACAAAGGTTATTGCAAGAAATAGACTTGACCTTTTAAGCATACAACTGAGATTTCCAGCAGGAGTGAGCACCACACTTTCTAAATGAATGTTTTAGTAGGCAGTGAAAGCAGAGGAGTGCAGCTAATTAAAGATGTATGTCAAAGAAAATAGATGGAATAATAAAAGGTAAACAAATATTAGAGAAGACAAACATATTGTCAAAACAGAAGTTAAAGCCAGCCAGCACAGAGAGGGAAGAGTCCTATGTGGAACAAAGGACAGCCATTTTGAGAACTGTGCTTAGCATTAAATTGCAAAGAAATACAAAAATAAAATGCAATTATGACTATACAACTGGAGGACAAAGCTATTATGATGATGGGGCAGAGCCATTGGTAAATGTATGATGAGAAAATGCAAAAAAACTGTCAGTCATCTGGTCAAGCCTAGTACTTGCACAGTTCTCATTGTTGATGGTCCTCACATCAAGTATGTATTGTAAGGCTGCATCCTTGGCAGTATTTTAAGACTGGCTCTCTAATAATAGGACATATGACCAGACATGCAACCAAGTGCACACAAACCTCTAAATTTCCCATCAGCTTTTGAAGAGAGAATCCTTCCTGGTGGAGAGTTCAAATACATTTTTTGCTTAGTGACATTTGTCAAAATCTCTTTGGCTTCCAATACATCTGAACAGAATCTTCCCTGAGCTTGGTTTCTGTTTTTGCTGTGCCTCCTCTGTAAAATGACTGTAAGTTACTGAGCAAGTATTGGCTTACTATTCCTACATCCAGTCAGACTTGTGGAGGGACTGTGGGGGGATTAACACAGGCAGCATGTAATCACCTGAGCTGGAATTTAGCCTTGACACTTATCACTACTAATATTATTAAAAAACAGGGCCACAGGATCTTCAATGGCTAGAAGTGATGTGGTTCTCAGCTTTATCTCTGCTCTGAAAGCCAAGGTCTCCCAACAGCATGGCTCTTCTGTGGGGAGCCTTGGCAGAGAGAACAACCTGCTGACAACTCATTTTGGGCAGCATTTGATTTTTTCCCATGAAGGTCTCCTTGCTTTGCCACAGGCTTTTGCCTGATCAGGCTCAATGGGTGGGGGAGCAGTGGGAGCCTGGCTCTGTGAAGGCTGTTAAGGAAGGGTGGTAATAGGTTTCTTGTGTTTACAGAGATGATTGTTTTTGACATGTGTTTTGGTGCATCTCTGTTTGGGGAGGAGTGAAGGGAGACCCGATGTCAGAGAAGAGGGGATTGAGTGCGGGTTGGAGCAAAGCAGCTCTGTGAACTTGAAGGTGGTGTCACCATTGTTGCTGTTAAGAGCTCTGGGGCAGAGTAGGGGACGATTTCAGTCACAGCATCTTTGTGTATCTCGGTGAGATGCCCATTCCAAGAGACATGATTCCTTAGTGTGGTCTGATCTCTGTGGGCCCTGCTGAAGGAGGCTGAGGGAGCGCAGGGGAGGGCTGCTCTAGACTGTGTAAGCACTTTTGATTCCAAGTGATGGTTGCTCAGAGGGAGCTGGAACAAAGGGCTGCCTGGCTGCTGACTCTCCATGAAAAATGCTTGCTGGCCACCACCAGCTCAGGTATTCCCAGGGCTGTTGTGGAAGGAGGTTGACTGAAGTCACATATTCAGTCCATGGGGATCTGCCCTCAGCCTCAGCAGGTGCCCCAGGCCCCCTGGTAAGGCAGGAGCGCAGCTGCTCTGAAAGGATCACAGCCTTCGACCTCTGCCACTGCTCTGCTGGCTGCACGCTGGGGACAGAGAGGAAGAGGAGCTCACAGTTTTCGTTGACAAGGCTGTCTTAATACCTGTGTAGATCTATAGGCAGAGTTGCCTGAGGAAAGATGAAAAATTAATGGGGACATTTTCACCCTGGCTGGCTCACATGCCATTTTAATCCTGCTGCCAACATGACGGGCATTTCTGCCTGAGAAGAAGCACTGAGTGAAATCCAAATCGTTTGACAAGGAGCAAAAACAGCTACTGATGGGGCCTGGGGCAATAAATCAGCTTGTAAACACTCTGCTTTGAGGAAGGTCTGTACTCAGATTTTGTTTGTATGGTGGCTTGGGCCATGGTCTAAACACCTCTGAAGTGGGCACTGTCATCACCAGAAGGCAGTCTCTGCTTGCAAAGGGGGAGAAATGGGCTGGTAGTGGGTAAAAGGGGAAGAAACCTGTTTTATTCCAGACTTGGTCTATGTGCAAAGTAGCACCTGTGCAATGGAAGGTACGATTTGTTAAACTGTGCAAATCTTTTGTCTGTTCCTCTGATTGAAGGAACCTCAATGTTTAGCTGGTAGGTAGAAGGCACAGTGACAGCTAATGCCAAGGGAAGTGTCATTAAAGCAATGGCTGCTGGATTTCAGAGAGAAATGCTGAACAATGTGCTGAGCTCAAAATATGGGATGAAATAGAGAATTAATTGCTTCTGGGGAGCAGGGGAAGTGGGATCTATGGGTGCAAGAAAGCTAGAATGCGAATTAGTAAATGAATCAAAGTTTGGCCCATGTGATTCAGGTTCCAGCACCCTCTTCCACAGATACCTGGGAGCTGTGGAGTGAGCAACCAGTGGGTGCACCCCAGGAGTCAGGATGAGAAGGGATATGCTGCTCTCCATGTAGTCCTCCAGCAGTCACTCTGTTATCACAACCCATTCTTTGTAAGCCAGGCAAAAGGACTTGTCCTCGTTCCAGAGAGATGAAGCCTGAAATGTAAAAATAGTCCGATTTGGACTGGAGCTTAAACCTAAAGTGATTACATGACTTCTATTAAAGCAAAAAGCAAACAAGCAAACCCTATTTTCCTCTGGCGATTACATAACTCACAAATCAGATGAATGGGCAGTCTTCAAAGCCATGGCCAGAGGAAAACACCTGTACAACTTGAGCCCAGTGGCCATGTGGTGCAGGATCTGGTGCTCTGATGGAGGCTGACCCTTGGAAGCACTGTTCTTGCCCTGCACATAACTTGCAGCCTGCTGCTTCTTCTCTTCAAGGGCATGTGTGCCTTTTCCCAGCTATATTTGGTGACATCATAACCTCTCCTTCAGTGTGGCATTTCTTACTGTACTGCTGTCTCTCTGCTATAGGGTACAGAGCTGCTCTCTCATGCACTTGAGACTTGGAGGACTGCAAGCCAACTGGTTTTGCCATTGTCTGTGAGCAGCATGGGCACCACAGAAGCGGTGTGTTGTACTGAGAGAAGTAAGAACAGTGAAAGAGGTTACATTTACAGACCCTGCCTACACACAGTGCATGCTATACACACAGTGCAATGTACATGCTCCTGAAGAGCCTCACAGACACGTGATCGGAATGGCAGACCAGGATTTCTCTGCTAAGAACTTCAGTAAAAATTTGTGTAAATCAGTACCTGCTGGGGTCCTGCTGTGGAGATTTCCCATAGTACAAGGAAGTTTACTTAAGTGAGGGTTACATACCCCAAATGATGGTGTTCTTGAATCATCAGCAGTTGAGAGATAGTTGTGTGTTTGTGACTCGTGCTCTCTGTGATTTCTCAGGTACCTTTGTCCTCACTGCAGGTCATCAGTCAGTCTCTCAGCTGGAAGTTGCTGCTGAGTGTGCTACATGTTTTTGTAAATGCTGAGGATGAAGGATATGGTCTTTCATCTTTTTGATACATAGCTTGAGAGCTTTAAATTTTTCGTGGCCTGAAATCCTTCTAGAAACCTGGCTTGTGTAAAGCCATCACAGAGCGGCAGATTTGACCTGCATATCTCTGAACTCAAGGCCTTCCTGGCTGGATGTCCAGCAGGTCTCTGGCCCCTTCACTTAGTAAAGTGGTGGCAGAGGGAGTGAATGATTTCCCATCAGCTTGCCTGATGCTCTGGAAATAAAGTGTTAATGTGGGGAACAATGCTGCAAAATGTATTCATTAAAGATGGATGTGGGAAAGGCAAGTTTTTAGGGGATGACAGATATGCTGGGAGTGTGTAGGTAAGGCAGGGAGTTGCCATGCCAGTAGAGTTATGGGCAGGACCTGGAGGACGCCTTGCCCACACTGCTGAATGTGTAGGGTTGTCTGCAGGAGCGGAACAGACTTGGGCTTTAACCCAGGCTGGTACCAAGGACTAGGCTCACATGCCAAGTCCAAAACGTGTGTGAGAGCTGGGACAACACCCATGGAAGAGCTAAGGATTACTCTGCAGTGAAGGTGTTTGTCTGGGAGGGAGGTAAGGGGCTCTGGGCTCCCCTAAGCAAAGCAGCTGGGTTACTGCATTGGATGCACTGAGAAACAGCTGAGCATTCCAATATGCTGCATGTTGGTAATGGGATTTTTTTTGCCCTGTACTGCTGTCCTTTTATAGGGTTTCCTTCTTGTACTTCAGCCTCTTGGATTCATATCCTCAGGCTCTTTGCTTTGCTCAAAGGTTATCAGTATTCTCCTGACTCCTAAGAAAGGGGTTGGATTGTTTCCTGTCCCAAAATAGTTCACAGTCAGAACTAAGTAGAAAAAGAGGCTCCTTCATGTGAGAGCATTGGGATCCTGCTCCCAGCAAAATGGCCACTGCTTCATACTGTGTAGGAAGGCCCCACTGCCAGCCCTGCTTGCCTGCATGTCACAGGATAGAAACATGAGAGAAAAGCAAACCTCAGAGACAGAGATGGGTGTTTGGGGGTGTGGTGGGGGGTTCTGAGTTTGCAGCAGATTTTCTGCAATGAGTTGCAAAAGGCATTTGTAATGTTTGCTGTCAGAGGGGCAAGAAGACCCATTGGTACAAACAGGGGTGACCTAACCCCCAAAATGGAACTGCTGGTGAAGTTAACTCCTTGATGACTATCAATAATATCCAGCAAATATGTGAATGCCCCAAGTTTTAACTGTCTCCAATCTATTGCTGAAGTGTGAAGAGCCTTGCTGTCTCATGTTCTGCTGCTACAGCTTTCTGGCAGCTCCTTTGCTTCAGAGACCTCTTGTAAAGACATTGATAGTTACAATGGGGGGAAGGGGGGGGAATATAGGAAAGAGCCAAATTAAAGCGCATTTAATGCAAAAGCATATGTTAACATGGATACCTCGACCCTGAGTGTGTGGTTCTCATTGCATTCAGTTTGCTCAAGACTTGCATTTAGGTGTGATGGCTGCTGCCTATGTCAGCCTGCTCTCATGGCCTTCAGCTGCTGCAGAGTACACTAGGTCTGCCTGATCCAGTTTGGCACCTCTGAACCGTAACACTGGTGATGCTTTGAAGCTGTCTGGGGAGGGAAGCTGCCAGTGGAGAGTGTCTGCTGAAATTTAGACATAATTCTGCTTCCTGTAACCCTATCCATGAAAAGGACTGTGTTTCTCCAAAGGAAGGCAGTGCCAGCAAACCATGGTGCTCAGTCTAGGCACTACAATTTCTTGTTCTTGAGGTATTTAAAGAATCCTCCATTACTGATCATGATATCTGCTGGTACTGGATCCTCTGCATAACTTGATTGCTTTAGCAATCTGCACTGATTGCACTTCTTGCCGCATTACAAAAATTGGTTGTTTTTTCCTGACGAGCTCTACCTAAATGTGTACCCTTGTACCCTCTCCTACCAAATGATGCACCTCATTCTCTGTGCCTGAGATACATTGCACAAGTGACACCTTGGCTGTGCTCTTCCAGGTTACTGGCAGGCTTTCTCCTTCTCCTCTTCCCTCGTATTTCTTGACTGCTCTGTTATATATGTGAAAGTGCCTTCTGTCATGCTAGACCTGCACCGGGCACTGGGTAGTGGAGCGGATCCATTGCTCTGCTGGGTCTGGTACATCACACACAAAATATACCTAGAGTTACCTCCTTAGAGATTTGTAGCTTTTTTCCTTTTTCCTGTTCATGGTCCCATCAGGTTTTTTGCATCCATGGTCTGTCCCAAGGTAATGCAGAGCAGCTGCATCAAAAGGGCTGCAACCACAGCTGAGCTCTGTCTCTTGCAGAGCAGAAGTAACATAGAATTCTTGCCTGAACCATGGTGGGGTGTTATGTCACAGTCAGAGCTCCCCAAGAAAGGTGAGGAACTGAAATCCAGATCAGGCTGAACGCCCCCAAGGCTGCAGGATGGAGGGCTCCAGACCACCAAACTGGCCCCTTCACCAGCCCTCCCTATTGTGTTGGATGTGATTGGTCTTACCACCTCTGCTGCCTTGCACCCTGTTCTGCCATCCTGCCTGTGCTGTGTGCTTTGTTCGTCACAGTGCTGTGCCACACTGCAGGAGCTGCTCAGGTAGGGTAGCCCTCTGACCTGTTCCTTGTGCTCTGCTCTAGAAATGCCTCATCTGCTCAGGCAGAGGGAAGGTTTATCTTTATTTCCTAGTACATCACTGGTCTCATAAAAGACTTAAGTGACTCTGTTCAGTGGTGCAGAAAAATGGACTCTGTGTTTTCTGTCTGGTGGCTCTTGCTTCTTCTTAGTTTCCTCTGAGTCTCATCCTTTCCCTGTGTCCCCTCTAGTCTCCCAGTTTGTCCCACTCTAAGCCTTTCACAATCAGGGACTCTTACACTTGCTTCTGCCTTTCTCCCACCACTTCCCTCCATGCATTTCCTTGTGCTTACAAAGAGACACACTGTCACATGCCTACAACCCGGTGTCTGGGGCAGGGTGCTCAAGGACAGAGGTTCCTTTTTTAGCCATGCCTGTCCAAGGAGCCTGGCCATCTCCCAGACTTTGTCATGTTCATCTGCCAGCCCAGGGATGCCCTCACCTCCCTTGCCCTCCAGGAGCCTTGAACAACTCTTCCCTCCCAGCAGTGCCTCCTGGGGTGCTGTGCACATACCCAGCCACGGAGTCTGTGTGAACCTGGCAGAGCTTGTGCAGTCAGTTTCATTTTACCTGTGATGTGGCACCAGTCTTGCCTTTTGTGAGCTGTGTTCCAGGAGTAATGCTGGCTTTGCTGGCCTGGAGCCCCCATGGCAGGCCCAGGTTGACCACCCCACAAACACACCGTAGGCACCATGTGTGAGCAGAGCCTGCCAGTGCTGCTAAAGGGCTCCTGGCATGCTTGGCCTGACTTGCAGTGTTGCAGTTCAGGCCCTATTTGCTGTGCTTTTCGAAATCATTCAGGAAGGGCAGGATGAAATCTGTTGGGTTTGGCAGTGAGACTTCTTGGCCCTTCCTTCTGCTCAGAACAGGGGTGATGTCCATGTATTTTTATCTCCGCTTTGATGTTGAATTCCATGTCTTTATTTGGCTCGCCATCTTCTTCTCTCTGCCAGGATGCCTCTGGCTGTACCTGGTTATATCCAGCCCTTTGGCATTCATGCAGAGATTCTTGTGAGGGTGCTGGCCACCCCCTCATTCTCCACCTGTTAGGAAGATTTGGGGGTAGGGTGGGGGTGAGGACTTGGGTAACAGTTGCATCTGGTAGAGAGAGTTAATCCCTGGAGTCTTGAGCATCTCCTGTTTTACTGGCCTGCCCGGTTTCCTGCCTGCAGCCCCTGCCCTGTTGGGGTAAGGTTACTGAAGATGAAGGGGGGTGGGAGCCATGGGGGGAGCATGTCTATTCTGAGGAGCTGGGTTTGGTTACTACTCCAGACACAAGGCATGCCAGAGACGCTTGGGTATCTCTGGCAGGGAGACGTGTGGTACTGGGCTGGGGGGGCAGGAGCTGCATCCTGGGAGCAGGAGAGCATGGCCAAGAACCTGCCAGGCTGCAGGACCCATTTTTCTATACCCAGATGATTGCAGAGATAAAATGTATCAAAGACCATGAAGCAGTGTCACTGAAAGACCATACAGCATTAATCTATTAGCCTTAAATTATTCCTTCTCCTGAACTCCCCACTACCCTGCTTCCTTGGCAGTGAGGGAGAGGATGCAGATCTGTTTTTTGCATGGATAGCCATGCAAATGGTGAAATGACTCATCTGAGGATGTGGGGGGTTTGTGGCACAGGGATGACCAAAGCCTGGGTCACAGATGGCCTGGTAGATCTGTAACTTATCTGCTAGATGGTAATGTGTGTTGCAGAGATTGCTCGTAGATATAGTATTTTGGATATCTACTGATAATGACAAGGCATCATTCACTTGTAAAGTGCTGTTCAACACATTTTATAAGTCTCACAGGTAGAAACTCAGTTTGGTAAAAGAGTTCATGACCTTAGGAACAAGGTAGGGTTATGATGAGTTAATGTGCTTTATGATGAGTTAATGTGCTCAGCTTGGGCTTGCTCTCATTTCTGTGTGCTTGCTGGTGACATATGGGTGAATGAGGACAGTGCTGCACCTAGACGTGTGTCTAATGTCACTGTGCAGTGTGTGGGCAGGCCTACAAGGAGCTTTCTTACATCAATTTGCAACCATACCTACCTGGTACTACTATCTGTACCTGTACCTGGTACCTGGTACTTACCCCTCTTTTATAAACCTTTAAAGAAAATGGTATTTTCACACACAAAAAAGCTCATTTGGGAAACTTGTCTGCCTGCAGGTTTTTGTCCTACATCCCACACTCCTGAAATGCTATCTTCTTCTGTTGACATCCCCAGGATCAAGCACCACAGCACTTGCAGAGAGCACACACATCTTCAGGCACCTCATGCCCTGCCAAAGAGTTCCACATGACCACCCCCGCCCCTGCCCAAACTGGTAGCACTGAGCTGCTTCCTACATCTCTTTTGACACTTAGAAATATCCTTTATTTTCTCCACTCCTTCCTCTTTACTTGACCAGGTACTGGTCTGGCAAGTGCTTGGCTTTGGGATCTGTGTGTGGTGATTGACTGCCTGGCAGGAGAAACCAGGCAGCTATCTGTTGAGTTGTTACAAGAGTTTGTCACAACACAAATTTACCCATCTCCTCAATGTCACAAATCTTACAGGAACATAAACCTTGGAGTTGTCTACTGTTTTGTAAAATTTTCTGACCAGCAGGTTTTAAAACTGTGTGGGTGACAAAATACTGATGTACACCCACACAAACTCTTGGTGTGATCTCAAGAAGTGACGTAAGTGTTGTATATATAGACAGTAATCATAGCTCTTTGTCTTAAAAGCAAGACCACATCTCTAATTTGACTATCAATCAAGTTTTGTCATTTTTCTTTCTGAATTACTTGTGCAAACTCTCTCGATTCTTTTCTGAACTTCTCTGTGGTGGATATTTAGTGGGCAGTTGTGCTAGGACCAGTGTTCTGGTCTCACTGCTGCTGTGGTCCTCTGGCTTGGTGATCCCAGGCATCACATCTTTACCTAGCTGGGGTCCCAACAGGCCAGCCCCCATTCCCCAGACTCATACCCTCTGTGTGAGTGCTCCAATGCCCACGGCAAAATATCTCTGCCTGTTTGTCTTTGTTCCCTGCCTGGCACAGCACGTGCAATTCCCATTTGAGAGGGATGTAGGAGAGCCCTATGGGAAAGCATAGCACTGTTTCATGAATAAAAGGGTATTTACAAAACAATAGCGTTTGTTGTGGCTGCATGCAGACTTTACGCGAGACAGTGATGCCAGCATTCCTAAGAATCACAAGCAGAAAGACTATTCACAGGCACAGTCAGCTGATTAATTTATTCACTAACAGTGATTTTTATGGGCAAGTGGTCTTGAAAATAGTATTTAGGAAATAAAATCAATAGTCCTTTTTAAGAATTCCAGAGCTATTGGGGTCGAGAAGTAAAGTTGTTTCATACTTTTCATTATGTGATGCTTGATAAAGCGCAGAGGAGTCATACTTTCTCAGTCTGAGCATTTTTTTATATATTGCCACAGTAACCAGAACTAGTGCTGCTGTCTTGCAGCTATTACTTATTGTGCTGTTTCAAGAGATAGGTTCAGCTCTTACTGCTTCCTTGTCTGCAGTCTATCAAAGTTTCATATTTTTTCCTCCAGATTTTTACCTATGACATTATGTGGTTACCTCACAATGGTTTTTTTCCCTACAGGATACTACCCTGGTATCTCCTGTTCTCTCAAACTTCCGTTGTTGGTTTTAAAGCTTTCCTACTTTAGCCTCTCATTCATGCTTTTACCTTTGTGTGCCCTTTTCCCCAAATACTCCACCAGTTCTCCATCCAAGCACATTTTATTATAGCCTCAGTCACCAGTTCTGCCTCTAGATATCTCCCTTTAAAGTTTCTTCTGTTTGCAATGAGTTTCCTTTTTAGTACTGATAGAGCTACTTCCTTGCCCTCGTTTTTTTCCAGGTCTGTGCTCTAGTGTCTTACACTAACTTCTTGTACCTTGTTTTAGCTTAAGACCTCTTGGAACCATATTTTACACTTAATGTTACCAAAGACAATGGTTCCACGGGGTCTCTAAGTGCTACAGTAGTACAAATACATGTTTAAAATTCATCATCTTGCTAGGGCACATTCCTGATGTCCTAACCTAGCAATTTCCTTGCTCTTGAGTGCGTGGGCTTTTCAAATGATGTGATAGAGAAGTATATTGTAGTCACTTAGCAACCAGAACTGGCTTTTTGAAAGCAAAAATATTGGTTTTGTTTGTAATTTTTGGTTTCTGGAACCTTAACAATTGCGTGCTCAGGAAATCAATGCAGTGTTTGCAGGGTTGCAGAATGAAGACGCTGTGTTGGTTTATGGGCTTGCTTGCACGCTCGTGTGCGTGCATACTAACCTGCTTGCTCCCCTCGGTTGTAGATGGGGCAGTGCATTTTGTTGTCCTCTTTTTTGGTACCTGATTTGCCAGAGTGTGGCTGAACTCCACTTACAGGTGGTCAGTGGGAACTTCGGTGCTCAAAAATCTGGAAAAATGTTATCCTCTGCTGCAGAGGCAGGCTGCCTCCAATGCATCCCCAGCTGTGAAAAGTTCCAACTGCCCTTTATTCAACAGCCAGCGCTTCCAGCTTTGTCCCTGGCAAACTCTGCAATGCAGCTCCGGGAGATCAATGCAAAAGATTTTGGCATAAGAGAACTAAAAGTGTGGGTACAGCACAAACCAAATTGAATTGCAAAACAAAAGAGCACAGGCAATTCTCCAGATTGTATTATTCAGCCCCACATTTATTTAATTAAACCCGGGCATTTTCTAATTAAAACGCAGCCCCTGCAGGATTTCCCGCTTGCCGCCTGCGAGGCGGGATGCGGCGGGCAAGGCTCGGGGGATCCCGTCCCTGGGGATGGTGCTGGCCTCGTCCTGCGGCGGCGATGCTGCGGGACAGCCGGGAGACACCGTGCCCGAGGGGGTGCCCGTGGCCCGGCCCCGCGGTGGGACACAGCCACACATCCCGCTTCCAAGGCAGCGCACTGCCCTCTAATGCTGCTCCCCGGTAGTGGAGCAGGGAAGCCCTCCGGAGGGTGCCCGCTGAAGGGAGCCCCGCGGGCGCCCTGCCGAGGCTTCGGGAGAAAAGGGGAATTTTTCGGTCCCCGTGGGGAAGGGGGAGAAGCAGGGCATGGTTTGGAGGGACGCCCCGAGGCCAGCAGAGATGTCAGACTCTCAGTCCCTAGGCGAGCCTGGTGCTGCAGCCTTACAGAGGAGCTGCTGTGGCGCCTTCTGTACTTACTTGACGTGGGCTTTTCTTTCTGGAGGTAAACTTCTCCCGAAATGTGCTGTAAAAGAGCTCCAGGACAGAAATGTTGCCCCAGGGCTTTATTTATAGCTGTGACCTGTCTTAGGTGAGGCCGTGGCTTGAGCTGCTGCAGAGGCAAGGCTGCCCTTTGTCAGTGCTGCCCTTTGTGCTTCAGAGAGGCAAGTCCAAGCTGCACACTGCAGTTATGTCAGAGATGCCCAAAATTACCGTGTCCTGCAGATCTTGTGGGGGCATTTCCATCCCTTGAGCCCATGTCTTAACAGAGGAGCGGGATTTGCTCCTTCTGCTTCCTAGAAGCGAGTGCCTGGAGAGGTGGGTTTGCCTTTGCTTTCTTTGCCAGGGTGCCATTGGTTAGGGGTTTTGGGGGTCCTGGCAGTGGGCTCACCTTTTGGAATCGTAGTTTGCCACAGGGATATCAAGGCATCAGGAAGGGCTGGAGTTTTAGATGCTGGCCTGTGGGATCCAGGCTGCAGCACAGCAGAGGCTCCATGGAGCCATGGTGATGGAAATGAAGGGCTGGAGGAAGGCTGCAGAGGTGGGTGGCGTGGAGTGACCTCCCTGTGGCACAGGAAGGAGAGTGGTGTGGGGCAGAAAGCTTCTGCCAATAATGGAGTTCACTGTTTTCCTGACCTGAGGGCAATTGGGTACGAAGCTTGGCTGGGAATGGCTCATCATAAGACTGTCATCAGTTGGTTTAAGTCGATACCAATTACAAGGTTATTAATTAAAAAAATGTGACTGCTGTGAATAATGATTGTAACTCTTTGTTTTCCAGACAGTCACATTGCATACATTTAGTATGAATTAGTGCTCTCTGCATGCACTGACTGATAAAGGCTCTGCTCCATTAAACATGTGTTTTAAATGTCAGAATAACATCTTTTTAAGTGTTAGGATTGATGGTTTTTTCTTCAGGATTGTGTTTTTCCAGCCTTGAGGAATCTTCTTTGATTCAAGACTCCCTATTAATGCATCTTCTGCTGTCTGAGAAAACATAAAAGTTCCCTCAAACACAGCACAACATGAAAGGGTGAAATGTTCAATCAGGCATGGAAACCCGCCTGATGTCATCTCTTGATTCCAAGGAAGTTTTCCAGCATTCCACTCTGTTCCCATGCTTTGATCTGTGGGAAGGAGATTCTAGAGTAGTCACCATCTTTTGCTGGCACTGAGATAAGAGCCTGCTGCTCATATGTGAGTTGTGTTCTGGGGTCAGCCTCCTGACTGACTGGCTGCCACATCCTGGAGGATGGAGCTTGGGGCTGACTGCTCCGCACGAGGACTGGGGTGTTTACTCAAGCAAACCTGCACCACCAAGAGTTTCCAGGGTGGCCTGGTGGACCCTTTTCTGTGTTCCTCTCTCCAGGGGAAGAGAGGAGTAGAGGGAGGCAGTGAGAGAGCTACCTGTATTCTGTCTCACCTTGTGAATGCAGCTGGTGCTGCCTTATTTCTGTTCTGCACCTGAGGCTCAAGAGAAAAGAGTTGCCTGGCTTCGGTTTGTGGTTCATCAGCCAAACTTAGAGCCAGCTCCAAAATGAGCATACCCTTACCTCCAAACCTCCCCGGTCCCTACACCCCTAAGGCAAACTCTAAGCTATACAGTGCCACCCAGCTGTGCCCAGAAAATGCTGTCCCCACCCTTGCTGACACACAACTTGATGGATTTGGGGGCATGAATCCTTCTCAGGGACGCACGTAGCCCTGTCTCCATCACCGCTGGGCAGGACAGATGTGAATCCACGTGCACTGGTGACGCAGGCAAACTGGATTTGGCCAGCTGCCGGGGCTTTGAATGTTCATTTTGGGGGAGGGAGGAGGGAGGGAGGGAGGGAGGACAGAAGAGGGGAAAACCTGCCCTCCGCCTACTTCTGGTACTGAGGTGCCTGGGGAGGGAGCAGGGGCTGTGAGCAGAGGAGGAGCCAGGGCAGGGCTGCTGCTTTGCCAGGGGATTCTTTCCTCATTTGACGGCAGAGACATCCTATTGTAGGGCCGGTGCACAGGAGCCGGTCGGAGCTGTTTGTCCTTTTTCTGCATCCAATGGATTTGCGTGCATCTGGGTTGTGTTGCTTTGTTTTTCCACCCTGTGTTTTTTAGTAATAATCCCCTCCAAGGTTACAGAGATATCATTTGTCAGGCAAGCCGACAGAGCTCTTTCTTACTATGGGATTACATAAGAGAACACAGGCTTTATTACCATTTTAGGATGTATTAGCATTGTGGATTATTTCCATAGAGACTGAGCACAGTGGCAGCTTTCACTCAGAGTTCCCCCGTCCTTCCTCCCCCCAACATCTTACTTTTTAAAAATTATATCCATTAGTGAAAAAACAAGCAGGAAGCATCCTATGAAGCCTGATCCATGATCAATGTTGTATGTGGAGGGCTGACACAAGTGCCAAGAGTGCACTGCAAGACTGCACTCAGAAGGAGGGATTTCAAGGAGATGATGCAGAGCAGCAAGAAAGCAGACATGCCTTCTTCATTGCTCCTTGTCCATGTGCCTTCATGTGAGGCTAGGGAGGGCTACTGCTCCTGCCTTGGTCATTTTTTGCCTGTGGAATCGTGGCAGGTTAAGTCATTGCTTCATGTGTCAATTGAACAGTCTGTAAAATGGGGAGGTTAATTATGCTGGGGTATCCTGTTGGCCATGGTAATACACGAGACTGTGATTTATTCACAGCATCTTTTCTGTGACAAAGGCCAGTCCTGGAACAGCTGTCTCATACTGGCTGTTCATCCTTTGAGCTGCCAGTAGAGCAGGAAAAGAGTGTGGAGCACTGCTGTAAATAAATGAAACTGCACATTCCTCCCTTGAGAAAGCATCTTGCCATACTTTTAAGTCCTGCATTTCTCATGTTTGCTGTAACCAGGCTGTGGTGGGATCTCCTCCACAGATGGACTAGCAGGGGATATTTTTGGTCTTTCCTCTTTTCCTCAAAACCTATGGGGAACAGAGGTATTCTTCTTGAACAAGTCTAAGGGATCACTGAACTGTAAAATCTGGAAATTATTTCCTCCTCTTGCATGTGCCTCTGCTACAGCACAAAGTATTGGCATGTCTCATGGCCTGGCAGACATGGTAATGGGAAATTTTTGGCCTTCATATGTGCTGGAAGTGTCTGTTACATGAGGGGGTTCATCATGAACTTTAAACTGTATTGTGCAAGCTGATAGACACAAGTGCCAAGGCAGATGCCTGCTCACTTGTCAGTGGTCAGTCTCCATGTCTGGAAAGGTGTCTTTTGTTTCACTTCTTCCTGGTCTTTTCAGGGATCATAACTCATCTAATTAGTGTTTCTTCTCCTGATGCTGCTCATATATAACCAGTAACATGAAAGTTGAACTAGACCTGACCATCTCCCAGCTTAGGAAACACCTGCAGTGTTTGCACTGCAATCATATGTCACAACCGTTCCCCAGGGCCAGTCTTACAAGACAGCAATCAGAGTGCTAACTTGTGTCCAAGGAAGAGGCTGCTGCTCTGTTTCTTGGATGCTTCTGTCCAGACCCATGCTCTGGTGTGTGCGTGTGCATGCCTCTTCCCTGCCAGTGGGATCAGTGGGATCCAAGTAGTAAATGTACTCCAGTGGCAGAACAGGCCTCTGTAGAAGAAGTGCTTTCTACAGGAGACCAGGAACTAAATAAAAAGTCACTGAGGATCAGTCATGCTTGAGTAACTTGCTGAAGAAAGGCAGGAAATTTGAGTTTGTTGGAGATGTGTGGGAAAGTATTGTTCGGTTCTGTGATGGCTGCAGTAGAAACTCACATGAGTTCCTGGACAGCCACATACTAGACAGTTATAGGAAACCAGGCTTCAGATATTCTGCTAAAAAAGCTTTTGGTTCCTGTTTGGAAGAATAAGTTTAACCAGAGTACTGAGAAAATATCTGTCCTGTTGTAACCTGAGCAATTGTGTTGTTTCAGTGCTTTATCAGCATAGTGCATCCTTACCTGGGATGTTACTCTGAGGACCTTGAGCTTTACCTGTAGGCTAATTGCACTGGAGTGTTGGCTTCTTTTCTGTAATTTCAAAAACTTAGTTATATTTCTTTCCCATGAATATCCTCTGTGCTGCTGTAGAGAAATGTGTCCAAGAGTGGAAAAAAGAAATAAAGTGAAGTTCTCATTTTTGTGACCTGTTTAGACTTAACAACTTTGTGTTCTCTCATGGACCAGTCTCATGTTTTCTTCTCAACAAAAGGGCCTAAAGACCCTTTAAAGCCCTTAAGAGATACAAGTTTCTAGGTAATGATTTGTGGCTGTGTAAGTAACAGGATGCTTTCCTCACACAAAGTGGAAAAGGTTTGGATCTTGAAAGACTTTTAGTTGGACTCCTCATCCAGTCACAGGACACCTGTTGGCCAACAGAAAGTGTCCTATGATCTTTACTTTCTAAAGAAGAGACCAGGTGTGATGTTTAAAAGATTGAGTCTCTCAGTCCTTAGAGAAGTGCATTTGCAGCAATGATATCTTATCCTAGCCAAAGTGGGCTGCTACAGCAGACCCCAGCAAGGCAAACTTTTCTGTGGGAAACAGGCTAAGGAAAAGCTGTTTCGGCTGGAATAAAAACCCTGTGTGTTCTCCTCTGAACTGGTATTGCCTCACCTTGAATATTGTGTGCAGTTTTGGGCACCACAATAGAAGAGGGATATTAAGCTGTTAGAAAGTGTCCAAAGGAGACCAACGAGAATGGAGAAAGGCCTTGAGGGGAAGCCATGTGAGGAGCAGCTGAGGTCATTTGGTCTGTTTAGCCTGGAGGAGACTGAGGATAGACCTCACTGTGGTTACAACTTCCTTGTGAGGGGAAGGGGAGGGGCAGGAACTGATCTCTTCTCTGTGGTGAGCAGTGACAGGACCCAAGGGAATGGCCTGAAGTTGTATCAGCGGAGGTTTAGACTGGATATTGGAAGAAGATTCTTCCCCCGAGGGTAGTTGGGCACTGGAACAGGTTCCCCAAATAAATGGTTACAGCACCAAGCATGGCAGAGTTCAAGAAGTGTTGGTGGCTGGAGACCTTACCCAGCGATCTGGCTTTCCCTCAGCTGAAAGCAAGACAAAGAGTTTTTTTAGGTGAAATTTGCTACAGTTCAGAAAAGAATTGTTCCAGGATGTTCCTATCAGCCTGGGGAAATCACTAGGGAATCCTTGAAGTATCATATCCTAGATACGCTGCCCTGCATGGCTTAGGGCAAGCACTTTTATTCATGGCAGCAACACCAGTATCCATACACTGCACACCTTGGTGTGATTCTCGAAGAGTTTTGGTATTTGTGGATGGACTGCAACGGTTCATGCCTTGAACTGATGACTGATGGAGCAAACCTGCATGCCTATGCAAGCAGTGGGGCTGGCTGCATTTCTCATGTGTAAAACATGAGCTCTTCCAGGAGCCTCAGGGAAGGGCACACATCTGAACCGGGCTGACTGTGGAAATGATTAGTATCTGTTTATCAAGCTAGTGTGGAAGCAGGGTAGCAGATAAATAAAATGGAGAAGAACCTTCTTTCTACCACAGCTCCAGGAGTTCCTTCACCTCATACTTGCTCATTCATGTGGCACAAATCAATTTTCCTTGATGGTTAGCTGGATTGCATCTGCAGAACTGCAGGGAGATGAGCAGGCATCACTTCTGTCTCTTGTGGTCCTCAAATGCTCTTTGGGTGGAGTTCTGACTGCAGATTCTCCAGTGTCTGCAGCTGCTAAAGATGCAGGAAACATCCATGTCAAACCTTACTACCCTGTGTCTTGCCTAAGGCATCTGCTAACTTTGGTGCAGTGGGAAACCTGTGAAAATGTTTGTTGGTGATGGAGGGTGATCACTTGGGGCAGTCACATTAACCTCCATCAGAGCCCATTCTGCCCAGGAGCTCCATGCACACAAACTACTGCCTTGGGAGCCACGGGTGTGACTTAATTCTTGCTTATCCTTGCTTTTGTTTGATAAATCCCTCATCAAATTAAGTGTGCATGAGGACCTGGAGTATGTTGTGCTGCACTGAAGGTTGTTTCCTATGTGGAAATAGCACAGTAAAGCTGATGTGTCCTAGATGCAAGGAGCCTTGCATGGCACGTGGACAGAATTGTTCTTTTTTATGTCATCAGACTGTGCCTGCACAGGGCTCCAAAAAGACTATGGTAACAGCCTAATTTCTCTTTCTCTGGTCTCATGGCTTTAGGAGATTAAAAAAGAAAGAATTAGTTGAGGGGCACCTGGTTAAGCAACAGTCCTGTGGGTGTGTTCCCTGTGTGGTTCATTACATACTCTGAAAATCTAGAGAAGCTTACCCAAAATGAAATTCCTTATCTACTTACTTTGTGTGGTCCTGCCTTTCAGTTCCAGAATGGGACCATAGCAATCACTGTGGAGCAGTTTTGCTTATCTGCTTCAAAGAATGGTGGTTGTGATATTAAACTCCTTGTGCCTGCATTGTATTGAACTCCCAGTGTTCTTAAAAATTGCTTTTGTTAGATCCCTGTCCTTATTCAGTGTTTTCTTTGAGCACTGTATGGATGGTGCATTTGCACTCAGCACACCCCTAAGAGTTCCTTCATTGCTTCATGCATCACTCTGTGAAATACAGATAATTATTTATCTCTAGGCATATTACAGGGTATTTGGTAGTCCAAATTTCACTCTGCATGGGCTTGTCTCTATGTTGAGATCTTCTGAGCTGGGCCTGATTTGATGCCTTGGGAAGGCAGTGTGACTGCTCTTCCAAGTGACTTCCAGAGTCATGCATATAGCTTGTAGGACAGAAAGGAGGAACCTGAAGATGAGCCTTCAATCTGAGAAAAACACCCTAATTTCAGAGTTATCCTCTATTTCCAGGTACACTGACACTAACATTTCAATTTGTGGAGCCCAGTTAGCCTTGCAGCAAGAAGAAAAACACCCTTTGACTTATAAATTGAGCACATTTAATGGGGAGCAGCACAGGAGCAGTCATTATTAATAATTATTTGCATAACAATAGCCTTTCTTCCATAGATCTCGCAAAGCTGGGCAAACATGAATTAATTCAACCTTGAACTACCCACATGGGAGGATGAAAAGTATCATTATCCACATGAATAGTTTCTCTGCATGATTTTACTAATTATAGTATAGCACTTAGGTGTTGTTATATGTGCTGTGTAAGAAAGTAAATAACATTTTACAGAGAGAACCAGAGGCGTTTCTCACCCAATCAGACTCTTTCCAGCACTCACACTGTATTGTCTCCAGCAATGGGCAGAATTATTCTGGCAGAAGGTGAAGGAAATGGGCAGCATGGGCAGAGCTATAAATAGGTGAAATGCCTTGCTTATGCCCCGCAGGAGTGGGCCTTTCAAAGAGGTGGATCAAGACAGTAACTCAACTTGCACACCCTGCACCATACCAGAACACCTTCCACTTTCCTCTGTCACTTGGAGGGATCTCATTCCTGATCCTAGCAAGGCAGTGTAATGCAACTTTCTCAAAAAGCCTGTGCTGTTCTATTAGCACTGCCTTAAGATATAAACTTTGGCCCAATGAAGTGTGGGAGCACCTTCTGCTTTATGATGCTTTGAGCATTAGGGAAGGAGCTACTGCCTCAAAGCCCTGGGGAAGTGCCACTGAAATACTTCCAGCTACCTGGGAGCCTGTGGGTATTCCTCCTTCCTGGCATCTGAGACTTCCAGCAAGGCCTTTGCTGTGCTTTTTTCCTGCTAAGCTCGTGGAAAATAGCTGGCTCTAGGTTTTCCTGAGGACAGCCCAGCAACTGGGCATGGCGGTGTCTGAAATAAATATAGTTTTGGAGGAGAGTTCATTTCCCCTGAATTAATGCGGCCTGACACAGAGTGCAGGAGCATGTGCCATCTGGTCAGATCTGCCTTGATTTTCTGAACAAGGGGGAGGGTAACCGATACTTTTATGAACTGTGCTTGCTGCACAGGCGAAAACAGTAATCCCCTAGGTACTGAAAATGAGAGATGCTAATCTGAAATTAAAATGGGCAAATGCACACAGGCCCGGTAAGGTCGTGAAGATCAAAACCTTGTTCTGTAAGGAAATGAACATTTTTATCTTGAGAAGCCCCAGGCACGGCCATGTAGTCCACCAATTTCATAGGAGGTGGTAGGGTAGCACACTGCTTTTGCGGAGTCAAGCTTGTTCCCTGCACATATAGGGCGTAATTTAATTTCCCTCCTCATCCCGTGATGTTTGTATGTTCTCTGCAGAGATTTCACTCCTCTATTACCTCTCCATGCCACCTGCCCCACCCTGGGGCTGTTTTGCCATTGCCTCCTGATGCTGCTGTATAAATTGGGCTGGAATATGTCCCTCTCATTCCTCCTCAGCCAGGGGCAGACATCTAATTCTACTCTTGCCCGCAGTCCTGCCGGGCATGTAATGAAATGGCCAGGTTCCGCGGATTCTCCCTGGGAGGGGGTCAGGCACAGTCCAGCGGTGTGTTGTAAGGCAAGCTGGGATCCTGGAGGAGATCCTCATCCCTTTCCTGGCACTGCCATAGGAGCGGGGCTTGCATGTTCACGGGCTGTGGGCGAGGATTCTACGCAAGCTGCTGAAAGTTCAAGGCAACCACGTGTGCCCCGCGGCCATGGCTACGAAGTCAGGACTGGCCGTGACTTTGGGACAGGGCAGGCTCGTAAGGCCAGATGTGCTGGCCCTAATTTAGCAGATAATGGCTGAGTAACCCAGAGGCATGTGTAAGGAAGGAACAGAAAGTGTTTGCCTTGTTTTCCTAACAAAACTGTGCCCTGGCTGCGTGCCTTTCAGACTTTCAGCCATCACCCTGCAGTACAAAATAATGATGAGGGCTCTGAAGCTTCTCTGCAGATCAGGTGAGGCTGGCCTGCAGAGCCACCAAGAGCAAAGAGGACAGCAGGGAGGTGGCAAAAAGCTGCTTTCATATGCAGAAAAGCACTGAGGGAATCTGTCAAAGTGCAGAGTGAGATGCAGGTAATAACTTCCTTTACCTGCCTGAGGTTTGTAGTGCCTGCACTGCTCAAGGATAAAACCTGTCATCCTTTCACATATGCTTGGGATGAAACAGAGTCATGGGCTAACAGAGACCAGCAAAATCGGGGTGCAGAAACAGCAGATGTGGTCATTGCAGTTTTTCTGGGGGTGTTTGCACACATTCATGGCCAAAGCCTCTGTCATCCTGGAATTCATGCCACCAAAACACAGCCTTGTGCCTCTCACCTAAAGGGGTATTTCGTCTGCTGCAAATATGTGTTCCCTTGGAGATGTGGGTTCAGCCCCTCAGTGAGCAGTGGGTACAGAGCAGACAGAGCCAGCGTGCACTGCTTGGTGTTGGGGCCAGCACCAGTTCGTGTGGATGTGAGGGCTGCAGGAAGGACAGAAACTGGGGGCATGTTTTCTGTGTGGTTAGTTCAAGGAGAATATTGCAGCTCTTTTGGCCAGGAAAGGTGTGTGCGGAGAGGACATTTTCCTGTGGTAGCTTGGTTGTCCTTTTTCCCTGATGAAAAGCAGAAGCAGTACCTTGATGTATTCCTTTGGTTCTAAGATGTAGTAGTAAAACTTGCCTGGCTTTTTAGGGGAAAACTGCATTGCAATGTTTGGGTAAAATGTGCTATAAAGGAGGGTGAAAGTTTATCTGGCCCGCAAAATCCAGTTAAAGGGTCAAGAGTGATATATAACTCACAACTGAGAGACTTTGGCTCAGAAACATTGGTTTCAGGAGTGCTGGACTGATCATCTGTGCAAGGGGCATGTTTCTCTGAAGATACTGTATTTGTTTCTCTCCTGTCCCCCTCCATCTTTTCTCCTGGAAAGAAGATACCTCCAAAATCAGGGAACTTAGCTCTTTTCTTTCATTTTGTTTTCTTTAACTCCCAACCTTGGTTTTGTTTCTGGACCAGAATACCCGATACAATCGTGCAAAGGTCTTTTATTTATGTTTAGCTGGGAGCTGACCAGATGCCCCAGCCTGTGAAATAATCACCATCTGTTGATTGTAATTGCAAGGCAAAAGCCAAAAGCCTGGAAGGTTTTTTCAATGATGTATTCAAAGAACTGCAGCTTGACTTTTCTGAATAAAAACAAAAGCTTCTGCTTTGTTTCAGACTTTTTTTTTTTTTAATACCTCCCCACATGCTGAATGCCTATGAATAGCTCTGCTACTCATTCCCTCCTTATCAGAAGCAATTTGGCTTTGAGCTTTCTGGGCTTTTTCACTGCTGTCTGAGAAGGTGGCATCATTGCTGTGCCCTGGTGCATTGTGCCCATCATCTGCAGCTCGGCACTTTGGTGGGGAACACGCTTGTCTGAGGTCTTCCACTCACTGAGTTTCTTCTATCCCTTTTTTTGTCTCTGACATCCTGCCATTCTCACATCAGTCAAAGCTATCTCTGGGGAAGAAGGACAATGCCGAATACTGCAGGTGCAGTGAGAATCAATAATTCATTTAATCATAAATTAATAAATGATGATGCTGCTTGGGGAGAAGGGGAGGAAAAGAAAGAACATTAATAAAGTGGTTTCCAGATCAATTCCACAACTTTGAGAGACTGAAGGAAGGCTCCAGAGGGCCTGAACTTGGTAATTGTCAAGATCTATAGAAGTCCCTCAATACCATCGTTGCTGTTGCTTGGGTTTAATTCAGCGATACGACTGCTGTCTGCCCCCTCGTCTGCGGAATTTGGAGGCTGCAGAACTTCGGCGTCGCAGGATGCAGAGCAAAATGCCTCTGGGTGGGGCAAGTGAGCCGTAGAGAAGTTTTTCTGCTTGCTGGATGAAAGCATTGCAGTTGCTCAAGTGCTTCTGCCAGGCACTGAGAGGAAGGCAGGAACTCCTAGCCCCCACAAGAGCTGAGCTTGCTTCTGTGGGACCACGGGCGTGCAGCTGAATGTTGTTCCCACCGGGTGACCTGGGAACACTCAATGCTGTGCTGCATCTGGCCCTGCCCAAAATACATGGTGGCGAATACATATGTGCATCCCATCTGCTTGACACTGCAAGGCATATGAAGGCAGGGCAAGCCAGGATTTAGCCATCAGAAAATGAGAAATAAATTTAATAAGGACGTGGAGTGTATTAACCTCCAGAAGACTCCTCTCAGACAGGCAATGCCTATTTGTTCCAGTAAGTGGGCAAAGGCTTCCCAGAGCACTCCATTCAGTAGTAGTGGGCATAATGGGCAGCCAAATTTGTCACAAGCTGCCACCAAGCTGCACGTTTCTCTCCAGTGTGCTCTGTCCTTCCCTGTGCCTCATGTAGTGCAGACCTTTCACAGCAACTCAACTGAAGGCCCTCGGGGCTGCTGAGCACTATTACTCTTGTTTTCTCCTTCATTGGCTCTTAAGGAACATCTGACACGGGGGTTGGATTTGGCTTTTTGAAAATACGTACGACCCCAAGGATGTTTCTCATGCATTAAGTGCTCTGTGGGTGTACCTGCAGTTTGAGCTGACTTAAATTTCTATGAGAGATGAAAATGTTTATTTTTGTCATTGTCCAGGAGAAGAGATCAGGTCTGTTTATGCAGCACACTAGTGCTTAGAGAAATTCAGGAACTGTGCCCCTCTCCCAGCCCTTCTCATGGTCAGCAGGCATCTGGAAACATGAACCCCCTAGGGACAGGAGGTCTTTGCTATGTATCTGTATGTCGCTGTATTGGTAATGGTAATGAATAGTGGAATTACAGCCTTAGTATCTCTTTTATGTAACCACGAGTGTTGCTAATGGGCATTAGATTAGCCAGAGCTGCTCAAACACCCAGCAAGGCTGGTTTGCCTCAGCAGTGGTTTGAATTTTGCCCAGTGCCTGTGAACTGGGTGAAGCGTCTGCTTTTCCTAGGAGGAAGGGACAAATCGATGCAACCGAGGGTGCTGCTGTGGCTTGGGAGTTGGCATCTCAGACAGTGCAAAGACTGGGAGACAGGGAAAGGACCTCCAAAATGCTCTCTCTGGATGCAGTAGTATCTGTTTTCTGTGCTCCTTCTTTCCTTTTTGTTGAGTTATTTCTGATTTAAACTGATTCTGGAGCCAAAAAAGGCCAACATATTTCCTGGTATAAGGTCTACTTTTTTTTCTACCTGGTTTAATCTCATAACTCCTAGCTATCACCTCCTCTCACTCTGCAGTGTTCACATGCCTCAAGTGTATCTTAGTTTACTGCCTTGGGGTTGTTCCTTAACAAACTGTATTCATTTGGCCGTCCTTAGTCTTCTGTGTATATTCTTCCGTGTCTGTTTATCAATCGTCTGTGATTTTTTTTTTTTCTAGTTTGCTATTCATCTATTGGTGATGAGGAAAAAAATGATGGAAATAACCAAACGGAATCCTTGGACTGGTTGTGTTGAAATGGTGTGGACGGTCTCCCCTCCCTTCTTCTCTTTGCTGTGTTGAGACGCACCTCTGCTTCCCATTCAAAATTGCGAGAACCTGATTTGTTAATGTAGCACATCAAGATTTTTTATTTGGTTCTTTTCTGTAACCTCAAGTTTCAGGGAATGAAACTGTTTCTGTGCTTTCTCCTTTCTGCTGCATATCCATCTTTTAGATTACTGCTCTCCAGAGACATTAACTGTTTTCTTTTTTCTGTACTGATGGGTTCAGTTTGTGGCTTTGATAAGTCCAGATGCAATCATCCTCTGTCCCACTCATGCTACTCTCTGCTTTAACTTTCAGACCATTGCCCTCACATGTTCAATTTTAAGAAGCTATGTGTTCATTGAAGCCCTCTTTCTTTGTCTTCCATTATATTTGCAATTTCTCTGTAGGGTGGCAGCTGCAAATTTCATGGACAGTTAGTGTTGTTTTCCTGTGACACTGGTTTAATAAGGCCACCATGGATGAAAACCCCTTGGCATGTCATTTGTCATTTCCCAGTCCAACAAAACATATTTTCTTTTGGTACCACTGGCCAGTTTTTTGATCCATGGGCTTTTGGTTCCAGTGGGGCAGTGTCAAATCCTTCAAATTTCTGAAACTTCAGATTCTCCTCACTGCCTTTCCTCTGTGTGCTAATTGTGTATGTGTATTAAAAAAGTAAAACATTTTAACTTGTGTATTTCACGTGATTTTATTCTTTAGATTCTAATGACCCTACATAGTTGTTTCATTATTTCACAAAGGCTAGACATTGACTTAGAATTAAATATTGCAGGCTCTATTCCTTATTGAAAATCTTTATTATGTTTGCTTTTTGGCTGGTTTTGTGGAACCTCCCTAGCTCAATATAAATTGTCAGATTATTTGTCACTGGGATAATACGTTTGTCAATGCCTCACCATAACAAATTGGGCTCCTGATCCTGCATACATTTATGCAGGTGCTTATATGTATAGATTGCCTAACGTTCAGCCCTGTATTAGTTCTGTTGATGTGAAAAATGCTTTTTAAAAATGTCTCTGTCTTTTCTAGATTAAGTTCTAGGATGTTGCTTGCGTTATTTCATTTGCGGACATATAATTTTTCAAGTTCTTTTTGTTTCTGCTTTTTTAAACTTCCTTTTTTCCCTCTTTTCTAGTCCAAAATTCCTCTCTTTATTCTTATGGCTAGAGACAGATTTAAAAAAAGCTGTTCAGCCATTTCTGAACTATTCATTTCACCCTCATCCTCACTTATTAATGAACCCACCTTCTTTCTGGTGCTGCTTCTCCTCCTGATGAATTTGTAAATCCCTTCTTATTCTCCTCAATGCCTTAGGCAACATAAATTCATTTGCTTTTTTTTTTTTTTTTTTTTTTTTTTTTTTTTTTTTTTTTTTTTTTTCCCCCTTGCCCTTATCTCTTCCCTGCATCCTTAACTGGTACTGTATATTCTTGTTTTGTCACAACCCCTGCTTCCATTTCCAGCACAGGAATTTCTGGTGATTTTCTTAATGAAAAGGCATCGATAGGAAAACACCATGCTGTATGTTACTGTAAGATCTGAAATGTTTCATTTAAAAGTTGTGTGTTGTGGAGCTTTCTCAGGGTCAATTTATGTTGCTGTCACTGTGCAGCAAAGCCAGCATTTTGGTTTAAGTATTTCTTTGCTAAAATTTAAAAGTGCCCACCATGGCTTGAGTAGGGCAAGACAGGAAGCTGAGCAAGTGGGTATTCCTCTGCTTTCTGAGTGGTGTCATGCACTGTGCTGTGTTCACTGCTCATTACAAGAGCTGCTCTCCTTCCCTGGTGGGAGATAAAGAAAAAGCTCCCTTTTCAAGGGGAATCCCTTCTAACCCAAAGTGGGTGGTGGAGGTCTGTGAGTGTTTCAGCCACTTGCTGCTCAGGAGAAGACAGAGAGCTAAGAGGAAACCTTGGCTGAAACACTGAGTATTTGCAAAAGGGGAGAAGAGGCAGGAGGTCTTTCCATCCTTCCAAGCTCCACTTCAAGACAGATTGGCAACAGTGATGTGCTTGAAAATAGGCGTGGTGGTGTCTGAGATCCATCAGCAGGTTGGGCAGGCAGAAATGTCCCATGACCTCTGTGACTGCTGCTGCCAGAGATGGCAAACCTGCCTTGAGCAGCAAGGCAGGAGAATGTCTGGTGAAGGAGTTTCTGCACGAGATCGGGTAGCAAATAAATATGGAGGCTAAATTCAGAGGCTCATTAGAGAAGACCTATTCAGCCAGGGCTGATGATATGACCTTTAAAAATGCCTGTAACTCAGCTCATGAGACTGGGGCTGTACCACTGACCTGCCTTATGACCTCAGAAAAGTCTCTGCCTATGTTCAGTTTCCCAATTTCTTAAAACAGGGACAGTGATACAGGGTTACAGGGCTTTGGCCAACTCCTGACTATGAAATGCTTCAAAAAACTGGGTAGAAATGGAAGTGTTTCTTTCTTTCAGGGTGTCAGAGTGAAACTTTTTGTGGGGCTGGGCAGGAAGAAGTGGATTGTATTTAGTGGTTTCCACCACATCTTTTTTGGGTGTTCTGACCCACCTTTCTCTCTCACTTCCTCCCTTTGTGGATGCCATGGAGAGCAGCTATGCACAAGCAGAATATCATGAGATCATGAGTTCTCATGTGACTCTGAGACCAGAAGCCATTCTGTCTTCATCTTCCAAAATCATGGCATCCTTCACGCCCTTCCTGGAGATGGACAAGTCAGGAGTCACACAGAGCCCCGAGGAGGTGAAAAAAAAAAAAAAAATAAAAAGCACAGAATATGCTTAAAAGTAGAGTTTACCCCCATAGACGTATACTTTTCCCATAGATCCGTATGTTCCCCCTTCTTCTGTGCCCCACAGTGTTGGGCTACATGAGGGCAGGGAGCCTGCCAGTGTTCTGGTCAGTATGTTGGTTGTTTTCTCAGAGGAAATGTCTTTTTGTTTACATGGGGGAGAGAGAAGCTTAGAGAAGAGACCTGGCACAGAGCAGTTGGGATTTGGTTAATCTGCTTAGAAATACATTAATCGGAGGATCAGATGCTGTCAACAATACTCTTTCCCCTCACTCTCTTCCCCCTTTCAGTACCTTCCTCATCACTGCTCCCACTGAATCCTAGTCCTCACCCTCCTCCCTGCAACTCTCATCTCCCCTGCTGTGAATGCTAGGGAGTAATGAAGGACAAGGCGATTACAGCAAAATTAACAAATAAAATATAAATCCTAGACCTAAATGAAAATTAAAAATGAGTGTTCAGCTGTTTATTTATTTCCCTAAAAATAGCCCTGTACCCCAGCCAAAATAAATGTAGTCAGGATTTCCCTGGGAAGTTCTGGAGAAAACAGTCAGGTTTCAAAAGATGAACAACTAGTGGATATTGTCTGCTTTTCCTTTTGATTCCATCCATATGACATCATGGCATTAGGACAGTGACTGGAGAAAGGACTACTCCAGCGCTCACTGCCTTCCTTCAGCAGAAACTGCAGGTACTCAACCTCTGGCTGTCATCTCTCGTCCAAAGATAGGCATCCATAATTGTCAGCAGTTGTAATTTAGGAGGTGTTGTGTTTAAAACTGAAGCCAGGCAGCTCAGTTTCTCTTTGGACAGTTGGGATGATAATAATACACACAAGAGCATTACCTGTACAGGGAGAGAAGCTCTGAAAGAAGTTGTCACTGTTAGTAGCACATTGCTCAACATTTTGTTGCTTTTTTGCCTGGCCTCTGGTGAATTGGAAAAGAGGCTCAAAGGTGACATTCCATGGCTACATGAAGCCAAGGCTGAGGCCAGATTAGTTGCTGAGGGTTTTTTTTTTTGTTGTTGTAGAATTACTATTGTCAGAGGAGTTTTTGTTCTACATGCACTGTTTTCTTCTAACATTTTTGTTTTATGAATTTTTCAAGAAAAGCACAAGAAAAAAAGGCATTGCAGTGAACAAACTATCAGTACCAGCTGGGAGATAAAGAAAGAAGATAGCAACTCCTATCTACTCTTAGTATTTGTTTTGCACGCACAGACTTCTTTCTGTATTCCTGGGTTTTGTTCTCAGATGTGCAGTACTCTATTTCATTCTCTGTATGAAGGTATAATCATAGGCAATGCAGGATATGTGGTGTAGCTTGCTTAATTTCAAGGAAAACATTTCAATTCAGGGATCTCCTGACCTCTGAGCCATTATTTTAACAGCATTACAGTTGCATTAATTTTGGAGATTTTGCAATCCCATGTTAATCCACATTCCACTGAAGCCAGTACACAGACACCCATTGTCTTAAGATGAGGTTGGTTCAGGTCATTACTCTTCAAATTGTGCTAAGGGAAAGGATGAGAATAAAGGGAAGGATGCAGTGGTTATCAGAGCTCAGCCTCTTTTTATGTTTTCATGGGTGAAGTAAAGGCTGTCTTAGAAAGAAATTTAGTTGCTAAATGTTTTTACAGGAGAATTGGGGTTTTTGAAAGAGAAGGAGGCATGAGGAGAACACAAGGCTGCTGCCTAAGGGTGCAGCAGTACTTGCCCCAAATAGGAACAGAATTTTTTGGCCACAGAGATCTCAGTGCATTATCTGTTCAACAGGAAGATGTGTCCTTGTGCCAGTTCCGCTTCTCAGTTCCCTCATGCTAGAACCCTGCACTGAAGAAAAGGTGAGAACTCACCCCTGGTCCTCTTCAGTGTGTTTCAGAGGAAGATCCAAAGGAAACTGTGCTATTTATATAAACACATGAGGAGGTGCACTCAGCTATTTGAGGACATATGAACCCCGTTAAAGTTGGTGCACCCCATCTCTGCTTGGCCTGCCTGCTGTATTTCCCCAGTCAATGTGACCCCACCTGCCAGCTAAGGGTGGGTGGTGGTGTCTGCTGGCTGTGTCCTGCAGGTCCTTTGCAGGCCACTTTTTCCCAATGCATTTGTAGTGCTGATCTCACAACCTGGACTACAGTGTGGACCCTTGGTGCTCTGGGATAACATCTTCAAAAGATCTGGGCTTGAGTGTTGGATTTACAACCAAAAAGTGGTCATAAGACTTCCCTAAAAGCCATGTCCAAACCTGCCAGTAAGGGAGAAATACTGAATTAGCATGGTCACAAATACCTGTGTCTTGACTTCCTGCCAGCAAGAGGGAGATAAGGATCCAATAAACCTGTCAGAGATGTGTATCTTGGACTGCAGCCCAACACACTCGAGGTGCTCTATTGCTCCTGGTTGGGAGCTGGGGCTTTGATACCTACTGGTGGAGATTATAGCACCGAACCAGTGTATGTAGGGATTTTGTCTGTCTGAGCAAAGGAGGGTGTGATAACATTGCTGCTTCTATTTTGTTCAACATGAGTAAGAGTCAGAGGGACTGCGGAAGCACAGATCTTGCTGTGAGCTGCCATCAGGAAAGTACACAATGTCCTTCCCAGCGTGGCATTCTTGCTGGTTTTAACTTGCTCCTTGGATTAAACCTAGCACAGACACATGCTGTGTCTGCTGAGGACAGATACTTGTGGGTTTGGAGCTAGCCTATATCTCACAAATGTTGCGGGGAGCTGGTACATGTTTTTTCTTGGCAGGTGCTTTCTTAGCCATGCTTTTTCTGTCTGACAAAGCAGTGTCATCCTCTGCTTTTTCCATCCTTTTCATAGCAGTGGCTGCTGTGTCTTGCCTCAGGCCCTATGATTGGGCTACTGGTTGGAATTTGGGTTGCAGCAGATATTCTGAGAAAGAAGCCCTTCAATGAGGAATCTTCCCATGTACCTTGTGCCTGGAGTGTTGTGAAGGAGGTGTGAAAGAAGAGTTGCTGTCCTACCAGTCTCCTCCCCTGCCCAGGGTGTTGCCATTGACTTCCTTGCTCATAGCCAAGACCTGACCTGACAGAGCTCACAGCCTGATGTTCTCCTTCTCAGGTTCAGTATTGTGTGTTGGTGTGGATGTGTGTTGCTGGGCTGAGAAGGGATTTTGGAAGCGCTGGGGTGGTTGTCCCTTCCAGCATGGCTACATACAACACGTGCACTATTGCTGAACAAGCTGTAGGTCCCTGGCAAAAATAGACTTCCTACACATCTTTTTTCTTTTTTTTTTTTTTTTCTGTGACCTCCTTCACATCTCCTGGAGACTGTTCCTACAGTTGAAGCATGCAGAAGCTTGAGCTCTTGGGTCGCCTTTGTAGGCCAGTGATACATGGACTATAGTCTGGGACACAGGTGAGCACATACAGCACTACAGTACCACTACAGCACTATGTTGGTACACTCTAACAAGTAGTAGACACTCAGTGGTTTCACTCAGCTACTCTCCAAAAATAAGAGTGGGCTGTGGGCCAGAAGTTCAGGCATCATGATTCTGGTCTGTATTCTGCTTAGTGAAGTAGCAGGCTAAGTCTCAGTCAGCCCTGTGCCCTGCATTTAAAAACTGCCTGAGATGGAGTTTTCACAGCCTCCATGGAGCAGTTTGTTACAGAGCTTTGCTGTTGTCACAGCTAGATAGCTAGTCAGAGATCTCGCTGCAAATTTTGTTGCTAATAAAGATGATTGGTGGGGAAAAGAGAACTATTTTTATCATGCAAATTAAAAGCATACTACATTTATCTTTTAGCGTTTTTCTATCTATTTTTCTTCTGTTTCTTTTCTGTCCCTTTGATGTATCTCCCTATCTCTATCTCATTTCCTACCTTCCTTCTTCCATGATTATCACTTTCTCCTTTCACAGGGAGCAGAAAGAAGCATCTGCTGCGCTTTTTGAGTTCCCACTTAATCCTGCCTGATTTCCCATTATTAGAAGGCTCCTTTCCCTCTGGTACCTTTGCACTTGGTACAGATGAGTATGGCAGAGCCCTGCAGAGGGCCCTGTGCTTTTGGGATGCTTCCCAGGCAGCGCCTCCAGCCCCATCTCCTTCCTCACTCAACCCAAACAGCTCATGCTCAGATGCTAATGTTATCACTCATTTCTCCCAGCATGGTGATGCCTGGAGCTTTCAAATATGTTCATTAATTAGGCCTCCTGGGGTGCATTCCCGGCTGACCGCTCTGTGTGCGTATGCGGGGCTGGCGGACGGGAGGAGAGGGCATGCCTGGCTCTGGAGCATACGCTGTGCATCCTGCCGGTTTGCAGCCTTGCTTTAACAGTTGGTCATTCCTTAAAGCCTCATCCCCCTGCAGAAGTAGAGAGAGCCTGGGATGCCTTGGAGGGGCAAAGAGACGCAATCGAGTTTGACAGGATTTGCACCACAAATTAAGTGCTGAATGTTCACGTTTGACACTCCAGCTCCATGGAGCTTTTGGGTAGCCCTTCACGGAGAAATCTGTCAGAAACCCAAGCATCCAGAAAGCAAGGGGGGAAACCACTCTGCCACCTCCTGTTTTTCACTTCTCAGAGGATACAAAACACCAAATTGGTGCTGCATGGCCTTGTCAGCTCTAGTGCTCTGGGGAGGAAGGTACTCTCATGGCAGGGAGCTTGCGCACTGCCCGCCCTCCACCCCCCATCCCACACCTCCATGCTTTCTATTTCATTTTAGATGTAATGGGGATGTGGTGTCAGCACCACCATTCTTCTTGATTGATTAAAAGAAAAAATATGAACCAAACTCATGTAATTATGTTGAGCCAGAGATGTTCTTGCCGAAAGACTAACAGAAGCTTGGTTTCGTTTCACAGATTTCCTGTTTCCAAAGGTAGATGTATTTTCTTCATCTGTCCTCTGTTGTTATGGATTATTGCTGTGTGGAGCAATGCTGTCTTCCAGCCTAGCAGAAGTGCTTTACTTCCTAGAGCCTGGAAAAGACTTCATGTTTTTGTGACTTGGGTACAGAAATGCACATCAGTAGGTTGTGCTATAATGAGAGCTGGGAAAGCAGTTCTGAAAAGCTGCTCCTTTGATGGAAGTCATCACTATATGGGCCACAGACTTGTGCCTGTCTCAGTACAGCACAACCTCCCACTATTAGCATCTTGTCATTAGAGCTGAATTCCTTCCCTGTGGCCTGCGTTTACTGTCAACATACAGAGCATGCCTCTGGCAGCATCAAAAGACAACTCCTGAGCTTCTGTGGTTCTAGGATTTATCCAGTGTCTTTCTCAAACTCTTGGTTCCTCCTGCTCAGAGACTACTCTTGTTCTGCTGTGTTGTTCTTTAGCCGTTCCACATCCTGCTTACAGATAAGCAAATTATCTGTGGAGATATGGGGCTCTTGCAGAAGCCTCTGGTGGGCAGCTCTTCTATGTATCTCTGCGGGGTGTGTGTTTTAAGCCATGCTGACTTACCTCCATAAGTAGCCATCAACTGTACACTATTGCATTTATTCCTCTCTGCCCTTCAACAATTCTTTTGCCCAGAGTCATATTCTAGCTTGCAACCTATTGCTTTGAGTATTTATTGCTTTCAACCTCCATCTAGGCCTCAGGGTATGGTTTCTGCTCCTTCCATCGGTCTCTCTGTTTTTCCTCCTGCTCTCCCTCAATACCACACACCCAAGCAGCACAAAGCACTCGCGGGGTGAGGAGACATTGCTCCAATTCACAGCCAGGCAAAAGGAGTCAGGGAGTCAGATGTACTGCTGGGACAGCTGCTGAGGTGGATGGAGAGGGCCGAGGCTGTCCCTGCTCCCCTTCCACTGCCAGAGGTTACCCTCAGTTCAGGTTGTCAGCGTGGCCGCCTGCATTCTTCTTCTTTAGCCTGATCCTCTCAGTGTGACCTATGGCAGAAAAGAAATTGCTCTTACCCATTAACCAGGATCTTTTTGCCAGAACTGTGTGGGAGAGAGAGCTATTACAGCAGCAGTTCCACTGGTAGGTCTGAGTGGGAGGCAGAGGGATGAGGAGTGAGAGGGATACTTACCTGCACCTCTGGGAGCAACCACCACAGGATCAGGTATGGCCTCAGCACGAGCAACTACCCCTCTTCTCCCAGCAGGTACAAACTGCAGAGCCCAGGATTCAAACCCACAATACACATTTTTTCAGTGGCAGACTGGACTTTGATGAAGTAAGTTTTAGCTTTCTGACTTTACGCTGATTTATCTTAGCTGGTTTTTATGGAGTCTGGGAAACAGCCTGCAACCCTTGAAAGACCTGTGCACCAGAGGCTAGAAACCCTTCCACCACCAGGCAAAATCATCTTCATGTTTATGTGAGCGTGTGCAGCAGCTTCTCCTTCATGTTGTCATCTTTGAACCAGAGAGAGCTGGTGTGAGCACTTGCAGAAGGCAAGGAAAGCAGGGCGGATGAATGCTGTCAAAGGAAATTCAGGCTTATTATTCAAACAGATGTTCATGAATATATTTTGCCATACTTGCATAGTTTTAATTGTAATCTGACTTGATGGGCACATGAGTTTAAAAGTAGAAGACTGAATTTATGGAAGGAGAGATGATTTGGAAGATGAACTACCAAACCAGAGAGTGAGGGTTCATGTCTGGCTCTGCACAAGCATAGGCACATCATCTGGGCTTTTGCTCCTTGCCTCCCCTGGGTCCCAGGGGTGCTCAGATCCTGTTGGGAGAACACATTGGCATCCTGAGCAGGACTGTTTGTGCACTGAATTGTCTGTTCATTCATGATTGCTATTTTATTTGCTTTCCACTGTTGGCAAATATAGTGGAGATTTGCCACATTTTATCCTCCTGCCTGTCCCTTCCCTATCCCCAGGTCAAGGCCTCTCTTCCTTTACTCATCTGCTTTCTCAGCTTCCATGGGATGCTGTCAAAACCTTTCTTGGTGGCACTTCTCCTGTGAAACAAGGTCTCTGTGAACTTTTGGTGATACAATGACTTGACTGCCTGGTGAACAAGAGGAGAAACTGGGAAAGAAGCCAAAGCATGATTCTACTACGGTGATTATCATTATTTCCATTAGCAACTATGGCAGGAAAAGTTATGATAAACAAGGGAGAGATAAGTGCGATTTGTAGGTGTTTAAACCCTTCTGTGCAGTTTCTTTTTAAATTTCATTTATTTTTCTCCCTGAATACAAGCACTGATTTAAAGCTAGGAACGTATTGCTTCATTTTCACCCAGAGCCTGGTGATATTGCGGTGCCCACATGTGGGGCAGCGCAGCCTATTCATTCTCACACAGTACCTGTCACACAGCAGGTAGCAGTCTTGACTGCAAGTGAGATGTCCTCTCCTCTGACAGCATCTGGAGGGTCAGAGAGGCATCAGCACCTCCCTGAGGGGGACTGTCCCCTCCAAGAGCTGTGCTGGCTGCCTGTGCAGCTTCCTCACCCAGGAGGTGTGTGGGCAGCACTCACCTCGGCTGGCACCAGGGTTCATCTGGCGTGGGCCCAGCTGGCTGCAGGGGAAGGCAGCCTCCTGAGGATGGTCTCAGGTGGAGGATTTGGACAGAGACAAACCTGAGAGTGCAGAAAAGAAAGAAAAGAGCGTAGGAGAGAGGCTGTTTTGTGATGGCAACTGCTGGCATAACTGTGCTGAGGCAGCTGTTAAGACACTTAAAGGGAAAGTTTTACCCCTTATGGTAAATGATGTGGTAGCACAGACTCCAGAGATGGAAACCTCCTGCTCAACCTCCTGCAGAGCTGGAAGGCAGCAGCTGGTAAGAGAGCCATGGCTCCAAAAATACTCATGGAAACTGCAACAGCTCTGCCTGGTCCTTTGGTTCCCCCTCTGGGCAAACAAAAAGAGCACAAAAAAGTAAGTAAAACTGAGGGCTCAGCCTTTCCCAGCTCTTGGGAACCACAAGTAGGTTTCTCTGAGCTTTAAGGATACCTGGGGAGAGCAGTGAGTACCTGCTCTTGGCTTCAAGAGAAACGAAAGAGTTTGGGGAGACTTCTTTATGCAGAGTAGCACTGATCTGAGCTTTTAAAAATGCAATAGACTTGTAAGTGTTCCAAAGTGTGAGATTTTTGAATTAATTTTTAATCCACGGTTTAACATTAAAGATTAATGTGTGTTTCAAGTTTCAGAAAGGGAATTTACCCCTGAAAGGCTAAGACTTTCTTCAGTGGCTTCTTATGGTTTTGTTCTATTTTACCTTTTTTTTTTTTTTTTTTTTTTTTTTTTTTTTTCTTTTTCTCCCTGCTGGGTGCATGAAAAACCCCCCCAAATAACCCAACCACACCCTGTCCGCCCCCCCCCGCCCCAAACCACCAAAAACCAACCAACCAACCAAAACCCCACTGAAAACAAAACAAAACAAACCAAACAAAAACAGAATAACAAAAAAACCCTCAACAAACAAAACTCCAAAACCCCAACAAACAGCAAACAAACAAACCAACAAAAAAAACCCCCAAAACCCAAAAACAAAGGAAAGAGACAACCCAACACACAGACTGTGCTTGGGGAATTTTCAACTTGTTGTTAAACCAGTGTCCAATTGGGCTCTTTCATATTAATGCTGCTCTGTGTGCTCTTAGACTTGGCATGAGAAACAACATCTGTATGAAAAACTGAGCCAGCTGTGCAGAAAAAATGTTAGTTCAGAGCAGTTGTGTACTTTGCTGCTTGGGCATAAGCAACTTCTTGCATCTGTTACAGAGGCAAAATTTGCAAAACATTTTCCTGAGACTTTTACTCTAGAAGACAAGGGAAGCTTGTAGCAGTTTTATGTTTGCAAAAGTTAGCAGCTGTTGTAAAAGAGAATTCAGGACATTATGGGAAGGGAAGAAGAGAGGGCAAGCATAAAATCAGATGGCACCGTGAGTCTTGGTCATCTGGGGTTAACTCTCAGATCTTGGCATCAGAAAATAAGGTGGTAAGGAGGGAGGTGCATTGTCAGGTGCAATACCAGCAGCATCTGCATTTGTGGTCTCCTTTCTGCATTTCAAGCATGTTATGATTGTACTCTGTGTTTTTTGAAAAGCTGCTCAAGAGGTTTGGAACATTTTTTAAGCGTTTGATAGTTCCTTGAGGGTGCCTGCTTTGTGCCTCCCAGCCTGGAATGCTTTGGGTCAGGGCTGCTTGCAGAAAATGTTTCTCTTAGAATCATGTTGGCCTCCAATGGAGATGAACATAGCGAACCTTCTTGGTTATTCTTTTTTCTCCTTGAAAAGATGTGTGTGTGTGTTAATTTGAAATCAATACTAATACTTGGTACAGTGGTGGAGAGAGTGATTAATAGGCAGAGCCAGGCCCATGAATCAGGTTCTAAAGTCCTCTTCTTGTCTCACCATTGACCTGCTGCATGGTGTTTGGGTGAGTTATATCCTCACTCCATCTTGGTTTTGCTCACTGCAAAATGGAGACTGCATTCCTCCCTGGCATATTTTAGAGCTACTAGTGCAACTTTCCGCATTTGAGTTTTTCAGCATGATGCTGTGTACACAGCTAGAGTGCCGGAGGGCTGGCACTGGCTGGAGGGGAAAGTGCATAGCATTTGGGAAAAATCAGGCTCAGTGATCTTGGCTTGGATGCTTAGAGCTGCAGATGCTCCAGCTCTGGGTACATGACGAGCAGGGAGAGCCTCTCAGCTCTGGGATGTGTTTCTCTTTGCACCCTGTGCTGGCACATGCCAAAAGGACACATAGCAGATGGACAGCAGATTTGTATTAATCTGTCTGTGTACACTTCATCTGTTGGTCCTGCTTCCAACACACAACGTAGGAATGATTAGCCCAAATGACTGGAGTGTCAGGAACTGATCTATAGTCAGTAACACTTGCACCAGAGCTTTGGGTTTTGGTGTAGGCAGGTTGGAATAATTGCACATCCAGAGGGCAGGGAGCATGGAGTGACTCTTCTTCTGGGAAAGGACTGCAAAGTGCTTAAATAGATGTGTTGCTGTGGCTTTTGTGTGGAAGTCTCTGTGCCTGACACTCTCCCCTAGAGCCACATGGGGACCAAACTTCACATGAAAACATCTACAGCTCCAGAACCCTGGGTGTTCCCATGAGAAGATTGTGATGGAGTTGTCTGTGGCTAAAGCAGCTAACAAACTGGACATTTATTCCAGGGAAGTCCTAATGTACCCTCTCTGTTTCATTTCACATCATAGTGAGAGATCAGGCCTTGTAATGGAAGGACCAAAAATCAGGGTAAATTTCCACTGGGAAAAGAGACTATTCACATGATGTTGAAAGGCCATAGCCTATTAAGTATGCGTGTGTGTATTCACTGCACTGGAACTGCATAAAATAACGCAAAGTCAGAATTTATGTAATATCTAAATATATGGCAAAAGTTTAAATGGATTGAAACAAAGTGTTCTTACCTTATTGAACTGAAGTGTGCCAATATTACCATAATTAAATGGGGAAGTCAAAGCAATTCACTTTGTCTTCACTCACTGAAAATGTCATCAAAGTTGATAGTCTTACAACCTATTTTGATTTTAATGAAAACTCTTCTTTTCCCAGTAGAAAATTGTCCTTTTACAACCTCTTCTAGACAGTTCAACTCATAATCTGAAACATTCAATTACTGACCTGACATTTGCCAGAGCAAAAGACAAATTTGGGTTTTCCTTTCTTTCCAATTTAAATGAAAAAGAGCTTCCCATTTTTTGTTTCCTTTCTGTTTGCTTGTTTTTAATAATTTTAATAATTTTAAATCCAAAATAGTTTGGGATTAATGAAGTTTAAGATATGGAAGTCTAATATCTTTGAATATGCCCATATAAACTAGTTTCAATCCAACTGCTTTGAGAGACTTTGCTTTAATCAGCCTTGTTTGGAGACAGGGAAGTTTCACGGTGATTTTCCACATTCTTAAGCCTTAAAGACTCTCTCTCCTACGAACAAGCTACAGGAGTTTTTTTAAAACCCCAGTTTGGCAAGATACTTAAACATGTGCCTAATTTTTAAACATACATTTTAAAATATATTTCCACTGACTTACCTGCCTTCAATGGAATTTCTAGGACATCCTTTAAGAATCTGATATTTGTCCTGGTGACAGTCCCTCCTATCCTCAAGGAAAATGGGATCAGTCTATTAATGAAAACTTTTCTTCTCGAAAAGGGCTTGGGAGGTTGATTCCTTGGGGTTTGTTTTTATTTTAATTTATTTACATCTTCTGAATTATATTATTTAAATATTTTAAAATATTTAATTGTATTATTTTGTGTCTTAGGCACCCCTACGTTAGTGGGTGAGCGCACCATAATCCCCCACAGGCCAAAATAGGCAACCATGGGGTGATGATGGTGCTGGACTATCTCAGTAACAGGGGAAGACAGGTGAGGTGGCCCCAAGAAGAATCTGGAGGAGGTCCCCTGCATTTGTCTTGGAGAAGTGAAGCCATTTATTGGAAGTTATTTCCTACCCCCAAACCCCACTGCCCGCAGTCCCCTGAACTTCCTAAACTCCCATCCCAGCTCCCATTCTACTACCGCAGCCCCACAGTCCTCTCCCTAAAGCCCTCCTTCCTGAAGCTGTCCTCATCCCCTATCCAACCTGAACTGCGTCTGGCTCAGCTTAACCCCCTCCTTGCAGGGAACTTCCTTGAGGACTCCCAGATGATGTCAGCGGTGCCTGCAGGGAGGGAGACAAGATGCAGCATCCAGCAAGTCCCTGGATCTTCACCAAGCCTGTGTTTAATAGGGCAAACCCGGCACCTTCTTGGTTCATCACCCTCTGCTCTTCCTCCTTTTGGAGGAGGAGGATGGACCATAGCTGTTGATGCTTTGGGTAAAAGCAGTTGGTTGAACCATAGGTTGGGATATTTGCACAGGAGTTTGACCTAAGGATGGTTGTCTGGCAGCTGCACTCCATTCTGCTGCCTTTCCACATGAGTTGTATATTCCAGCCTGCCCACCCATTCATCCTGCCTTCCCCTGTGCCAACTCCCCTCACTGGATTTTAATCTTATTCCTTATGGGCCCTGTCCTTCCCACTCAATATACCGTTGAATATATTTAAACCTTGAGTTGTTTTCCCTTATTAAGCAGTTTATCACTGTTGCAATCCTTTTGTATTTCTTTATTTTTTTTAGCCAGGAGAGAAGGAAGAAATTTATTCTTTTGACCATAAATCATTTACAAAGCTGCTGGGCTGTTAATGTATTTTTTATGTCTCGGCAAACAGAAAATAGAAGTAAGTGTCTTAGTAAAGCTTTGCCGACCTGCTTTAATTTCAGCTTCCTAACCCTGACTCTCTGTTCTGCAGTCTTGGGAGCAGGTACATTTCTCTTGTAGAGGCACCAGTGGATCCCCTCTCCCCAAGGAGACAACTTTGCTGTGTCAGCAATGTCACGTGCTGTTGCCAGCACTTGGCACTGATCCGCAGCGTGACACATCTCTGCTGACTGGGCTGAGCTGGGAGAATGCTAGCAAAGAAATGGGATCAGGGAGGGCGGGAGCTCAAGCTTATTTTTGCTTTTAGATCCTGGAAGAGCTTGAATTAGATCCCCACTCTGGGGAAAGCATGTTACATGCAGCTCTCAATTCATCCCATGCAGCCTCAACCTGTACTTTTCATGCATGGGCTCAGGTGTGGTTACAGATCCCCACAGGGATGCTTGAGGATGCTTTCAGAGACAAGGGCTGGCCATGGTGGAGCTTCCCAAATGTTAAGAGCTGGCTTCAGTGAGGTTTTGCAACTTGTTTCGGGACGATTAAACCAATGTGTACCTTCAGTGTTCCCAGTCAGCTCCTGAATGCCTTTTCCTTCTTTCAGGAGACATAGATACTAATCTTTGTGTAAAAGGTGAATTTTCATTTCTGGTGTGCTGTGGCAAGCAGTAAGATAATTAAGAGGAGGGATGTGGGAGGTTTATGTTGGCATCCCAGCTAGATGAATGGGTAAGTCTGCAGCTCAGAGCTGCTGCTGCAGGCTTTTTGCAAACTCAAGCTGAGCTTCTTACCTTAAATGTACTTATACGAACGTTTGATAAGCTTTCATCCCCAAGTCACTTTAGCTAAAGTAACTGGCTGTGGTCATTTAAAATGTTCCCAACCCTAGACATCCATTACTGTAGGATGATGCCTCTACTATAGCAGTGAGCAGAACAGGACAGTGTGTCTGCAATGCAGCTTTCCCCTCTCACAGCAAAGGAAGTTAGAATGTCCCCACACCTTCCTCAGCAGGTTATGCTGCTTAATGCCTAGCTGTGAGGTACAGACACTGCTTCTTTTCTGCTTTCAGTGGTTTTGGGGCAATAGTCTTGTGTTGAGCAACAAGGCAAACAGCAGAGGATGACAACATCTTAAGTTATTGCAGCAGAATTCCCCAGAGCTGATCTATCACAGGAGTAGGGGGGGGGGTGAAGGAAAAAGAACTGATTGCCAGTCTTAGTTTTGTAAAACCTTTCTGTGCCCAGTTAAACTTTTGCTTTCCTTCTTATCTTTGCCTGATACTTGGAAAATAGCTTTTCAGCCATCTCTGAAGGACCTGAGGAGAGAAGGAAATGACTGGTATCCTGTTGCAAGGACGCACCACTCTGTTTGTACTTTGGGTATCCTGCCTTGTGTGGCCTTGAGCCATCTTCTCTAGACATATTGCCTGCTCCTGATTTGCCCACCTGAGTCCCAGGGTATGAGTCATTGATGACTCTGATTCTAAGCACAGCCAGGGATGGACAAAATTGACACCAAATGGTCCCACAGAGTGGGCAGAATTAGCTTTACCCAGCCCTCCACTCTCAATTTAGGGGAGAAATGAGTGAGCTCTTCAGTTCCTGTTCCTCCCTGAGCCCCCTCTGGCCTTGCTCATCTGCTGCAGCAAACCCCTAGCCTCTGAACTGCAGCTGCTCCTTGAGTCCTCTGCAAATGCTGTGAATTCAAGGACTGCCAGCTCAGATCACAGCAGTTTCTGTTTCCAGCCAGTGCCGCATGCATCGGAGGGAAGTGTTAAACTCCCCATAATGTACTTAATGGTGCAACACTACACCATGGAAAGGGGATTAACGCATGCCCAGAGCACAGCCATTGATTAGTTTTATCCTAGATAATGTCATTGTCAACGCTATTTTTGTTCCTATCAATGTTCCTTTGTATTTTTATAATGCTCTAATACAATGCAGTTGTTTTTCTGCCTCTAACTTGCACACATATTGCACTCAAGGCAGCAGAGAGAGATGCAAGGCATCTATCCCATCTCGCTGGAGGTGCAAACGTGGCAGCTCTTCTGGCAGTTTCAGCAAGGCTTGATAGAGGCACATCAGAGAAGCCTGAACTGGGATCACAGCAGGAGCCCAGAACTGGGAAGGACCATTTGGGTCATCGACCCCATGATGCTGCATCTGTAAACCAGATTTGGGTTCTTGTTTCCACTTAGCACATGTCAACAAGCTGCTCTAACACTATATTCTTCTCACTGTTCAAAAACTTCTTTTGCATTTCAAGTCTGTGAATAATGAAACAGAAGCACTAAGACCTGTTGGAGAAGCACAGTTCAGGTGCTCAGGGAGCTTAACATCACATGAACTCTGCTACCTGGAGAGCACAGCCCCTCTTGATTTCCCTAGCAGGTTGAGTGCTCAGCAGTTCAGCAAATCAAACTCTTGAGGTCTAAACCTGAGCACATGAGGATCTCACACTAATGGGGATGTCTGAAGCTACCTGAAGATGTCTGGCTTGTTCAGCAGGATCCAGGGAGTCTGTGCCAGAAACAGGGAAGGAATCAAATTCCTCAGTATGTCATGAGAGCCCCTTTCCTACCCCAGCAAGAGCTAATCCAGCTCCTCTGACAAGGACATGGAAGGAAACTGACACCATTCTGGAAGCATGTGCAGTTGAAAGCTTTCCTGCCTTTTTTTTTTTTTTTTTTTTTTTTTTTTTTTTTTTTTTTGGTTTATAAAGTCTATAAAGTCCATTTTTCATCCTGTCTATAGCTGCAGGTTGGGGAGGAGGTCAACACAGGGACATATGCTCTATGTCATCCCAATTGTTTGGATGTTTGAGTTGTTTGAAATTCTCCTCCCAAGTGGCCTGCAGAGAAAGACCAATTTCCAAAAGAGAAGATGGCAGGGGTGGTAGTGACTGCTGCTCACTGGTCAGCAGCTGAGGCCAGAGTGGAGTGGGTCAGCAGGGATTTTCCCCAGTTAGTTTTCGGTCTAGTTCAGATGAGGTTGTAAATGGTAAGGAAGAAGGGTCAGTGTGATCAGCACAATTTCAGAGGTAGCCAGTGTCCCTCACAGCTAGCCTAGTTCTTGGCAAGAAACACTGCAGGGCTCAACTTCAAGACCCTGACACTATGTTTTCTCCCTGGATTGGTGTCTGCTAGCCTGTGTATCCTACAGGTTGGGCAGCAACCCTGAGATTACTCTTACTAGAGTAAAATGGATCTTTTCACCTGGGAGGCTCTATGCTGGAGGGATGACTTGATACCACCAGCTGTGTCTGATGGTTTCTCCAGGGATAAATGTGCCTATTGACCTGCATTTAACAGGAATACTAACACTAGAAACACCTCAGAGGAAAAGTTAGCGTCAGTACATTTTTAATACCTGTGTTACAGAAACCCTGGATGGGATTGTTTTCCTGCTGTTTGTTCCAGTTGGTCCCGCAGAGCCAGCAAAGATAGGAAGGAAAGTTTTGGAAATTATTTTGCCTTATACACTGTTCCATTGTCCCCCACACCTTACTATCCTGTTGCTGGACCTGTCAGCCACTTGTATAACATGTACCTTCAAACTGAGGCACAGAAACAATCCCCCTACAAATGTCTGGAGCAAACTTTGCCTTCTTGCTGTGAGCTGGCAGGTGGGTTATTGTTTGCTGGAGCCTACTCTTCCTCACTCCATTACTCCCACTATTATTGTTCCAAGGAGGCTTCTACCAAGCATCCCTCCCAGGAAAATGTGTGCTAGGGCACCTTGGACCCAGGATGCAGTCAACTATGAATAGTGTGAATCTGTCCCAAGTGCCTGCCCTGCAGAATGACTTTGGAGCCTGGAAGTTTTTCCATGGTAGAATTTCCTTGGTCAACTGGAAATAGTCTAGCTGGGCATAAATTCAGATCTGTGCTCCATTGCAGTGCTTGGTGATGTTGGTTCCCCAAGCAGGGTGGAGTCTACTGCAAGCTGCCTCCAGACACTGGGCTCGGTAAATACTGTGTTTGGTTAGGTAGACTCTGAACTAGCAAGTGTACCACATCCAGAAGGAAGCAGGATACACTGTCCCTGGTGAGAATGGGCAAGGCCAGTATTCAAGCATCTTGTTGAGCAGCCAGTTTGGATGCTGTCACATCATGCTGGATAACTTCAATGTTTTCTGTGTTTGCAACTACAAGCTAGGCTCCTTCAGGGGCTTTTGTGGGTTTGCTGCAGAGGCAGGTCCTATTGCAGATGTACTGCCTGCATCTGTCCCTGTCTCCTCCTGCTGTGAGTCACTCCTTCCTGGGCTGTTGCTTTTGCTGCTGCTCAGCATGTTGGGTTGGCAGTGCCCCTCAGCTCATTCAGGGTGGAAGACATTTCTCTTCTTTAGCACAGGGGGTAGCTTTGGTCCCAGACTCAGAGATGTGAGGCAGGCAAAAGGCACAGCAACTTGTATTTTCCTTTCATCTCAGGAAAAAGACTGCTCTGCAGTTTCTCCCTCCATTGCCTGCGGTTGCCAGATGGAACACTGTGTTGCTACCCTGTTCTTCAAACTTCTGTGTGACCTCATCTTTGCCTCTCTAACAAGGGACCCAAAATGTCATACTGCCAAAGGTATCTTCCCCAGCATGTGGCAACAGGATTGCTAATTGCGCTGGGACAGGCGGGAGCCATTCCAGCCATTCCCTGGGTTTCAGATGCAAGCTGAATCAGCTTGAAGCTTTATTCTCATTTTCCCCACAGTGACACACATTTCTGCACATTTTCCCTTGAGGTCTGGAGATGCAGAATGCATACAGTTAAAGGTTTCTTTCATCCCTTTCACACCTTCTTCCCTCCTTCTCCCCTGGCCATTTGCTTCTCTGGCTTGCCAGCACTGCAGAGTGAACCTGTACTCTGGTCCCTACCTTTGGGTATCAGGAGTATGCTGCTAGGAAAGTGCCAAAAGCTGCTGATTCTGCTGGTTATCTCTGTCAGAATGGTGTGGCAGTGAATGGGAGCTGGGAACATTTTTTTACTCATTTTTAGAATGAGTCAAAGTGCTAAGATTTGCCCATGCCTTTCAGCTTTACTGTACTTGGTATGTTCTGAACCTCTGTGAAGTTTGCAACCCCTCTAGGGCAGCTAGAAAACGTGGCAGCATCTGACTCCTTCTTACACCCACCAGGGAGGGCAATGCGTGTTGTGGGACTGTGTCCTCTGTGCAAGTGTCATGATGTATAGACCACCTACATAGATTCCTTCATGGATACCAGGGAGGGAGCTGAGGTGCCACTTGGAAAAGCAGCAGCAGCAAGCGATCAAGAATGAAATCAGTTCTGTTGCCAGAATAATTACTTGATCCTGAAAATGCAGAGAAATTCTGAAAGAGCCTCGGCAGCCAAAACATCCTTCTGCTGACTGGTTTGCTGATAGGGGACAGAAAAATGGAGCATCCGTTCTAATTAGTGAAGGGAGCTTGCTGCCTCAGGATCAAAGGAGAGCGCTGTTTGCTGAATCAAGCTAAGATCAAAGTGTCCTACGTACAGGAAGGGCCCATTCCCCTTTCTGCTGACGATGGTGTACCCTGCTCATCCTCTGGGCATGCTGCTTACAGGGTTGCTCAATTACTAAGTAAGGAGGAGACTGCAGTCACAAGAGAGGGTGTAATGGCCATTGTAATCCAATTCTGAGAGATGATTTGGTGGTGATCGATTCTTTGTCTCTCTGAAGTCATTAAACTTCTGAATGCTTAGAAAATACCTGGATTGTATAACTTGGCAGAGGGAGACTTCTTACAACATCCTTTGCTTGATTTTTCTGACCTCTTATGTGTAATTTGACTTAGTAGGCTGTATGTGTGTGCATATATCCATATTTGCATTTAGATCTACTCAAGGGAATTCAAGTCCTCATTCCTTAGGCTGCACTGAAAAATCCTTATCCCAACAGACATGCTAAATTTGAAATCTCTTTTTCTTTGTTTCCTCTGCCTCCCTCTTCTCGCATTAATACAAACCCACATTTTTGCAATGCCTAATTTTGAAATGTTTAAACACAAATAATTTGGTTGAGTTTTCCTAGTAGTTAGCTTCCTGGGCATACACGTTTTTAAGTATACGTAACTTTGTGTGCATCCATCTGTGTTTTGGGCCACAAGTGTAGGTGTGGAAGAATGCAGTCACAAAAATACTTGCAGAGATGGACAAGTGCATGTGAAAATGTGTTACATTTTCTAGTAGTCTTGACATGATGCAGCTTCTGAAGAGGGTTTGGCGTTTGCTCTTTCAGCTGTCTCGCTGGGGAAGGAGTCATGTTACAGCACTACCCGCCCAATGCTGTGCGAACACACCACCCTACCTCCCAGTTCATGCTGCTGGAAGAGGACTTTGCCTACGTTTCCTCTTGCCTTGTTTAAGCTTCCTTGTCAGAAGTGGCTGTTTGTGTTTTCCCCAGCTGTAGCCCCGCAGGTGCTGCTCAGCTTAACAAAATGAGTCTTTAAGTGAGTGGCACCTTCCTTGTATGCCAAAAGAGCCCAAAAAGGGCCTAAGAGCAGCTGGCATGCCCTGGGCTGCATGAGGTAAAGGCAAGCCCGAGGAGCTGGCTTGCCTGGTGGTGTAACAAAGCAGAGATCGGACAGTGTGGTGTGTATGGGGGTGCTCGTCTTGCAGGCCAGGTTGAAAGCACCTCCTCTTGACAACAGAAATGAATTGAGACCTCAGCTCCTCCTTAGTGCTTCCCTGCTCCATGGCATTCAAATTAAAAGGGATGCTGCGGTGCCTTGAAAGGAAAAGGAGATAATGTGGGCTGTGGGGTGTTGCAGCATGAAAGTGGGGTTACTAGCAGGGAAAAGGGAATATGTGCTTTCTTTCATTTTAAAATTGCTCATGAATACATTGGGAAGTTCTCAAATGAAGCAAAAATTATTTTCACAGTGAATAAATTATGCATGTTCTATTTTAGTGTTTTTATTATTCTGCAGGATGTTTACAATCAACTAATAATAAATATTAGGAGTAGGAAGAGGGTGATTACACATGAAAATCTCATCATCTTGATGACTGAGTGATTGATGTAACTAATCCTGCAAGGCAAACTGCAAAGTCTAACTTTTTCAGTAAACTGGAACACTCACACTTAAGTATTACTTTTTTTGAATGACAAGAATTTGAATGTGTGGGTTTTTCATGGAACGGAAAGTGGAAGGGATAAGGAATGAGGCTGAAAAACACATAGCGCTGTTCCAAATTGGATGAGTAGTTTCTTTTCCTCTCACGAAGAGGATCTCATGAAATCAATGCTGAACATAACCATGTTGGAGAGAGAGGTCAATCCAACAAATGTTCAAATCATTGTGACTCCCTGCACACTGGTTAGCGCATGGATGATTCTAGACTGGACGTGTAGTCATGGCAAGATAGCCTTCAAATTTCAACCTGCAGAAAAGACAATTCCTTGTCTGAGTCACATTCAGCAAGAGAGATCTCCAAAGTTGACATGGATCACTTCTGGGCTTTGGGCTACTGCCACTGCCTGGCCACCCATAAGAAAATGAGGAGTCCAAATCCATTCCCAGCCTGTTGCCCACAGACACAGCTGGAAGGCAGATGCCTTGTGGTAAAAGTGATGCTTATTACTGGCTCTTCAAGTTATTTACTTCTGCTTGCTACTGACAGACTTGCATAGGAGATTGATGGATTAAGCTTTCACCAGCTGTTTCTCATCCCGCCGCCTACCTCTCTGAGAAGTTAGCACTGGAGATTAACTGTTTACCTAGGTGTTTCCAAAATGTTCCATTTTTTAAAATATGTCCTAAAACAGTGAGAAAGTCAGACTCAGGTTGCTTTTTTTCCCCGCAAAGTAAGAAACTTGTGAACTTCACTTGAAGAGGTTAAAGTGAAATTTTGTCTGACTCTGTTCTGAAGCATTTCCAAGCCTTCCAGAACTACTTGGGGCTTTAGAGGTAGGAGATGTGGAGGAAGGAATGGAAGTTTGGAGGAGGTGGCTGAGAATTTGCAAAGTCCTGGAGTACTGCAACTCTGGAGCAGTCAGTTCAAACACCAGAAGACATGGAAGACTGTTCAGGTGCTACGAATCTTTGGATTTGTAGTACCTGAACCGCAGCACTTACAGGATCTGGAAGTGCCTCTGCATTTCTGCATTAGGCAGTCTGAGATCCTTCTCGGCAGACAAGCATATGGGAGACACTCACCTTTTCCTCAGACATCGGCCTGTTTGATTTCTTGGTAGTTCAAATAGAAAACTACTCTCATGAAGTATTTAATCTTCAGCAAACTCCTGTCTCTTGGCAGAAAATAAAAACTTTGCAGGCAGCACTTCCTGGACTCAGGAAGAGAATAGGGTGGTCTGCAGACAGCACCTGGATGTTAGCAGTATTCTGCTGTTGTCTTGGAGCTTGAAAATTCCTTGCCTTCTTCTCCACTACCCTCCCACAAGCTTTAAACAAGAAAATGGTGAGCTGTCATATAGAGACATAGCTTTTTGTAGTCAATATTTCAATTCTGTGGAGAAAAATCGTTTAAAGCATTTTAGTGCTACTCAAAGTGGTGATGGAGACCCCTTGGTTAGAGCCATTTGACGAGAGTTTGGTGGTAGGAACAGAGATATTTTCCTGTGTGACTGGCAGTCTTAAAATGGCAGCCTTGAGCTGCTGTACTGGGAAGCTGGGACTTATCAGGCTTTCATCTTTGTCCAGTCTGTGAGGAATGCAAGGGAGTGAATGGTGGACATTTTGGAAAATACACTAGATTTTATGAGATCCTCCATTACCAATAGCAATTTTTCATCAGCTAAATAGAAATGCCTGGACCGGAAAATATTTCAACTTTTAACCCTTTAAATTAAAAATATTGCTAAAATATTTCCAGTCTGGCTGTACTTTATGAGGCATAGAACTGGGAGGAGAACTGTGCTTCTTGGTTAATTTTGCAGTTTCTTTTTCTCTTTCCCTGATGTTGGGTATCATTAAGATTGATGGGTTTGAAAACATATCTCATTCTCTTAGACACAGCTTGGTTGTTCTTATGGCTCTTTGCCCATTGCCAAAAAAATCCCAGCTGTTCTCAGAGTCTCTGAAACTAGACTGCCCTCACTTAAAATGACCACATATCTACATTTGTCTGTAAAAAAGGGTCTGCATGACAGCACAGTGATCTGCAAGGAAGGAATATAATTCCTTTTAGCCTGATGCAGTAGGGTACAGTTGTGTAGGAATGGGATATTGTGTTGTGACCTGCAAGGGTATGGGGCCACCTGCAGTGTTTTGAACTGTGTGTCCTTCTCCTGAAATGCTTGAACTGTATGTCCTTCTCTTTCCAGGTCTGGTGTGTCCTCTGGAGGTGTCAGTCAGTTCAGGGAGTATCCAGGTTGCCCGAGGCCAGACAGCAGTGTTGCCCTGCACCTTCACCACTAACGCTGCTCTCACTAACCTTAATGTCATCTGGATGGTCATTCCTCTTTCTAACGCCAACCAGCCTCAACAGGTAGGTCTTTTCTTTCTGGAGCATGTATTTCCTTGGGGTTTTCCTGTTCCCCACCCCATTCTGGATGTAGGCCCTCTACAATGCTGAGTCTGTGGTTATCCCAGAACTTCATTGTCCCTTCACTGCTGGACATGCCCTCCGGGTATTACATGAATCTGTTTTCTTCAATGTTTTGTTAACAGATGCACATTGTGTCCTTGGCTGGATGTGCAGCTGGGGCAAGTGTGTGTGATACTGTGTTGCTGCCCTGGGCCTCTAGTGGTATGTGTGTTCAAAAGAGCACAGAAGATGTAATCCATATTTTTGGTGCATTGGATACGGAATTGCGAGGGCCTGGGAGTAGCTGCAGCTTTAAACCTGTGAAATCTGTGTAAAATTTTCTCAAACACATAACCTCTCATAGACTCATCGCCCCTTTTACTTCTTATTTTTTCACTGTCTGTAGCTTTTGCTAGTCCATTCTTATGAATACTAGCAAATGAGACTATATAATGGTGGACACAAGAAGCATAACCTGAGAAATGCTGGCCTGTTTTCTGCCCACATCCTCTGGCAACAGAAGAAGGCCATTTCTCTTATGTCTGTCTTGGATCACACTGCCCTCATCGCATTTTGTATTCAGTGTGAGAACCTGCGCTGAAGAGTACTTGCTCCTCAGGGACTTGGTCTGAGTAAAGTCTGACTGGAGGAGGCTGTGCAGGTTCAAAGGTTGCCCTGCCTGTCATTCAGCTCATTCCAAAGATCTTCAGTAAACAGTGTCAAATCATGGCAGGATCTTACTTATGGAGACTCAAAATGATACCGTCCACTGGGCAGATGCTTTCCATCAAAGTATTCACTGACCTGCAGAGAGCCTCTGCTTCTGTACATTGATCATGTCCAGACAGGTAATGACTATCATATGAAGGAGGCTGGTATTGCAAATCCAGCTATGCCAGAAGATTTGGGTATCTTTCTGGTCTGTTACCTTTATGAATATTTTTATTGATGTAAAATGGGCTACAGAGTGTGTTCCCCTTTTGGAAAAAACACCTGTGTGTGCTAGGATGTATATTGAGATTTGGTTATTCAGAGATCCTTTAGTTACTGGTCCTTTCAGCTTTGGAAGCCCATGTTTTGCTTGCATGTTCCTCCTCCTTGCTCAGCTCCTGCAGAGTGTTGTTTGAGCCTTCCTTTCTTTTCCAGGTTATTCTCTACCAAGGGGGTCAGATCTTTGGTGGTGCACCCCAGTTCTATGGGCGAGTGGGGTTTGCTGTGACAATGCCAACCACCAGTGCCTCCATCTTCATCAACAACACTCAGCTATCGGATACGGGCACATACCAGTGTTTGGTCAACAATCTTCCCGACCGAGGCGTCAGGAATATTGGAGTAATTGGACTCACTGTCCTGGGTGTGTTTATTGGTATTATGGGGAAGGGGGGTGGGGGACAGGGTCAAGGGGACCTCTGTGCATGGTAGTGCATCATGAGCAATACAGTACTGTGTGCCTTTGAGCCCACAGATATACTGTGGTGAGGAATGGGCTGCCTTGTGGGTACTGTGGGAGTTTGTAGGGCACATAGACTTCATAACAGGCAGTGTGTAATGAAGTTTAAAATATGGTGGAGAGAAAGTTTTTGTGGTGGTGTTGCGATATGGAGTTGCAAAGAAGCAGGAATAAAGTACGAGGGCATCCTGGAGGGCTGAATGGAGCATAAGGGCTTTGGTACATAACAACAGGAGGAGAGAATGACTTTATATCTTTGCTTCCTTTCCATGAAAGCAGTTAGTTCTGGATGCTCCCACTGATGCTAAATACTCCAAAGTGCATGCCATTATAGGGATATGAAAGCAAACCCCAATCACAGTAAATTTTGTCTGCAGCTCTGTTAACTTTCACCATCCTTGCTGTCTCAAACACAGAAATATTCACATTTTTCTCAAGGGAGGGATCTAAGAGAACTGGGTCCTGTGAAAGTCAGCAGTAGTCTGTAACCTTGTTGGGCTGGTGGGTTAGGAATCTTTGTGTGAATTGTCACCTCCCAAACCATAATGAGTTCTTGTCTGCTGCCTCATTCTTGTCCCCTTGACAGCTCATGCCATTCTCCTTGCTTTCCCCAGCAACACATGTCCAGAGTGCGCCTGCATTCCACTGTTTGGTCACATTTCCTGATTTGCTATCACCTTCCCCTCTTCTCTCGCAGTTCCTCCTTCTGCCCCGCTTTGCAGAATCCAGGGGTCCCTGGACGTGGGCAGCGATATCACACTGACCTGCAGCTCGGAAGAAGGCATCCCCCGGCCTACATACCTCTGGGAGAAACTGGACAATGTCCCCAAGTTGCCCCCAACTGCCACACAAGGTGCTCATTCTGTTGATTATCCTCTTATGTCCCAGGTGGCAGCAAGGCAACTTCCCTTGTCTGAGCTGCCAGAGGTGGCATGGCTCATTGAGCATCTGCCATCATTTGCATGGTCCCTTTATTGGAACGAAGATTCCTAAAGCCCACAGTGGACTGGGTACCCTCCAGAGGCCACTTAAATTTTCATGGGGTTTTTTTTGGTACAGAAGCATGTTCCCCATTGAAAAACAAGGATTGGATTGAATGGAAGAGAGAGAGAGTGGTTGCTACACATTGGCATGTGGCTAGAAATTTCAGCTGCCAACTCACCTGCATTTTAAACCAAAGGAAAGGCTTATAGAAAGGAAACTGGGAAAAGAGGCAGAATCATCCCAGGAAAATATGGCCAGCTCCTCACACTGATGCCACAGTTTTCCAATAAATTTCTGCCAGAGCTGCTTTTCAGATATACGGAGAAGGAGGGCTCTGATCAAACTGGTATTTCCCAGCCTCAAGTCCCATCCATAAGTTTTGCAAGCTTAAGTGTCCTGATCAAATACTGATAGCTGTACTTTTGCCCTTTATCTTGCTGTATTTTAAGAATATGCCAGCTTTCAGTTTCATATAATTCAGGAATGAGGAATATTGGCAGAGCAGGAGATGGGGAACCCAGGGATTGGGAGAGTAGGGGTTCTGCAGAGCTGAATTCAACAAGTTGTTCTGGGTATAGATAATTTTGCATCTCTTTCTTCTCTGTTCCCACACAACACTGAGAGTCCCAAGCTTTCATCTGCAGAGATTCCTCTATAAGAAGAGAAAGAAACATCTAGTGTAAGCTCCTTAAGGCCTAATCTTGTCTCTGTGTGTGTATGTGCACGCACAATGCTTCCGTCTCAAGGTTATTTCCTAATTTATTTCTCTCTTAATAGTCTCACACCAAAATTCTCTACTTGCTGGCTTTGCCTTTTCATGGTTTTCCTCAAGCGGGGGAGGGATTTAAATCCTTCTTTTCTCTCTGACTAGACCAAGTCCAGGGCACTGTCACTCTCCGAAATATCAGCACTGTGTCCTCAGGTCTTTACCAATGTGTGGCTTCAAATGCCATTGGAACCAGCACTTGCCTTCTGGACCTGCAAGTCATTGCACGTAAGTATTTTGCCAGGGGAGGCTTGGCCACCTGCTTCTGTCTTGTGACAGTAAGGTGTGTAACCATGTTTGCTGTGAGCCACCACGTGCCTCTCTATCAGAAGATAAACATGCCCTGGAATGGGAACATTGCCTTTCTCCCCTCCCAAGCCATGGCAGCTTCATGTGCTTAGAGATGGCCACAGCCCATCCCTGATTTCTTCTCCATGCTCTGTTCAATCATCTCCACAGCTCACCCACGGAGTATCGGCCTGATTGCAGGAGCAGTGGCCACAGGTGCCGTTGTGCTTGTTGTTTGCATTGTGTTGGTGGCTGTAGCACTGTTCTACTGGAAAAATAAACACAAAGAAGAAGAAGAGGAGGAAATTCCCAATGAGATAAGGTAAGGGTCAGGAAAGCTGGTGGTGGGGGACCTCTGAGCAAAAGCTGCTCAGGACTGGAATTGGAAATCTTGTTTTTGTTAATCCTGGGTGTGTTCCCTGGGGTCAGGGCAAGATGTCCATATATATCCAGAAAATGGAGGGAGAAAATGAAGAATGGTAACACCATATTTTGCTTTTTTCAATATTGCCTTTAATGAGAGCTTTGGCTTCATGGAATCACTGAATGGTTTGAGTTGGAAGGGACTTTAAAGATCATCTAATTCCAACCCCTCTGCCAGCAAGAGGGATAGGACTTCGTGTTGTTAGCTCTGTGGGAGAGTGATGTGGTGGGAATTCTGACCTATAATGCCAGACAGTGATAGCTGAAAAGCTCTGGAAATACAGTTGTGATATTCTCTGGTCACAGAGGTCACAGCTATCACTGTTTGGCACTGCCTGACTTTCTTAGTAGATACATGAGCATGGGTCATTCGCCTCAGTGGCAAATTTGGCACATGGAGTGCACGGGTAGGTCCTGCAGAGAGGGATGAGCAAACAGGCCGAGGAGCAATGCTGATTCACACTGGTGCTTTCCTTCTCCTTGAATCAATGGTGTTTGACACCAGCGTGGTGGTTGGGGGTGGGGCTGATTGGACAAGTGGGCCAGTGTCCTCCATATGCCCTCACACTCCTTCTCCTTCCCAGGGAGGATGACCTGCCACCCAAATGCTCCTCTGCCGCAAAGACGTTCCACGCTGACGCGTCCTCATCAGAGAACGACACCCTCACCTCCTCCAACACCTACAACAGCCGCTACTGGAACGACCCCAAAGCCAACCACGCCACGGACTCCTTCACCCGCTTCAGCAACAGCAACGATGCTCACCAGCCCCCCTTCTCCCGCTCAGGGAGCACCAGTGCCCGCCCCGTCTACGCCAACGGCGGCCACCCCTCCCCGGCTCCCCCTAAGACACTGGTGGTGACGGCCAGCACGGCGCCGTCGCCTCAGGAGGTGATCCGGAGCAATGGCTCTGTCAGCAGGAAGCCACGGCTGCCGCACACCCGCTCCTATGCAGTCAGCCAGGCCACGCTGGAGCGGATCGGGGCTGTCCCCGTCATGGTGCCCGCCCAGAGCCGGGCTGGCTCCCTGGTGTAGGACCGTGCTGGCGGCTGAGAGATGAGCAAGGGGCCTCTCATCCCCGGCGGTGGGGTGAGGAGACCCTACTCCTTCCTGAAAGGCAGCGAGGCGGGGGGCGGTCACACACACACCTCTCCGCCGGCCCGCCCCTCTCGAGGCTGCTGCCAGCTGGTGGGACAGCCGTGTCCGAGCCGCTTTCCCCCCAGCTGCTGGAGCTCCCCGTGCCAATGGACGCCACAGATGTGCCAAGGCCAGAGGAGCAGGGAGGTCGGGATGTGCACCTGGGCTGCTGGGCCTCAGCTGGGACATGCACTCGGGCCTGACCCTGGGGGGAACTTTTGCTTTTATTTCCTGTTGGTTTTGTTGGGGACTGATTCCATCCATTTGGGTCTTTCAGGGAGGTTTGGGAGATATATATATATATTATTTTTTTTCCGTTGTTGTTGCTGTTTTGTTTCCAAGAGGACGACAACCTGTGTGGGGGCAGGTGAGGCTGAGCAGCCCCAGCTTCCCACGGCCCTGGCTCCACTTTTGGATTAGGGAGTCCTGTGCACTGGGGCTGGGTGTGGGGAAGCATGGGACAGGCTGGAGGGGCCAGATGAAGGCACAACCACCAGCCCAGGCAAGGGGATGGTTGGGTGAGGGTGTGGACCGGGAAGCATTTGTCTTTATTTTTTTACAGTTCTTCCCCCCACCTTAGCACACACAGACACACACAGGCACACACAGGCACACACACAGAGACACATGCAGATCCTCAGATGGGTGTTTCTCCTGCACTAGGTTGGAGTGCCACCAGAGCCCTGTTTATAACTGTGGAGGATGCAGCTGTCTGAGCATCTTTCCCTGAGACACTTGGTGCAGGGTGAGACTGCACCGCTGCTGCTGCTGCTGTTGCTGCTGCTGCTGCTGCTCTAGGGCTTGGATCTCTTTTTTTCCTTTTCTTGGGGTGTTGCTGGGGCTATTCAGGAGGCAGAGAGGAGCAGGGTGGTGTGGTGGAGCACCAGGCAGGTTCATGAGGCGTCTGTTGCCCCTGGGCTGCTCTGGTTTAGGGCAAGTGACTTCAAACCCCACAACTTTGATGTTTGCATGGTGGGTTTTATTCATCAGGCTATGCAGGGCTGGGCAGCATGGCAGGGCACATTTTGTGCTTGGAGCCTTCATAGAGAGGCCATCAGAGTTTTCATTCCTGCTCTCCCACGTGCACAGACATGTTGAAAGGATTTGTTTCCTGCTTTAGAAAGCAGAGGCTTAATGGAAGCCCACACACTATCTCTCTGCCTCCCCCATTTCCCTCTACATCCTGGGACTGGGTACTGGTGGCATCTGCCAGTGGCCCTGCCATCTCCTTGTGGCCTGGCAGGTGGTTGCGGCTGGCACCTCTACTTTTTTTCTATTGCAACTAAATAGCCTTAATCAAAGCCAAGAGTTGAAACCTTTGAAGGAAGCTGATGCCATTTGGAGGGCTGGACTGAGAGCTGGATTTCCCTTCCTAGAGAACACTGGTTCAAGGAATCCACTGGATAGGGGTTTTGGCCCTCCTGATAACACCAAGCCTTGCACAGGCAAAGGCAGTGATCACCTCAAAAAGCACCAGAGCCCTCCAGGTCTGCTCTTGGAAAAGCAATGGGGGGAGTCACAGGTGACTTTCCATAGTTCTCACATTGGAAAAAGGGTATTTTTAAGCTAACACTCTTCCTCATCCCCACTTTCTTTGTCCTGGCACGGCTTTACTTTCCCTAGCAGTGCACAACCCTTGGGCAGGGCCTTCTACCTGAGCAGTACAAATGCAAGCACAGACTCTGAGGAAGAGGAGGGAAAGGTGAGGGCTGGGTTCCCACATGGACACACTGGCTTTTTGGAAGACTGGGAGCTCCCAAGCAGCACTAGGTTTGAAGCTTGGCTGAGATTTTGTGCCTTCTTTTCTTAAAATAAAATAAAATAAAATAATAAAAAAAAAAAGGAAAAGGAAAAGTAGATTAAAAACTCCAACTTCCCTTCTGTCCCCCTCTGCAGCACTGCATCCAGAATGTGTGCAAACCCCCCTGGTGGTGCAGGCAGGTGGTTGTTCTGTGTGCACACATTTCACTGGAGCACTCCTGTTTCCTGCCTGCCTGCTCGCTTTGCTGCTGGGTGGTAGGATTGATGGGGGAAGAAGAGTGGCTTTAGAAACCCTAATGTGGGAAGAAAAAACCCAAAACAATCAAAGAAAAGCCCAGACACATTCTCTCTGCTTTTGAACAACCCCTGTGTGACATTTACAGGAACACTGCCCTCAGCAGGTGCCCTCCTCTAATGGGAAAGCTCTTCTGGTTCCTACCCTCCATAAGACTGTTTGCTCCTCTTTCTTTGTTCTTTCTAATTGTATAAAATTCAATAAAACTTTATTCATATAAAAAAAAAGGACTTCTTCCTGCCTGCTGCTGCTTTTTTCTTCCTCCTACCTTATTCTGTAACTACAATGACTTTGGCCATTAATACTTATCCTTGGTGTGACTGGCAGTAGGCAGTGACCATGCAACCGAGAGCTGAATGTTATTAGGCCAGCCTATTTGGTAGTGAGCTCTGGTACTAGAGCCTTGTTTTTCTCATTCATAATAGTCTGACACATTGCCCTTGAATGTACTATTTCCCAGGCTTGCAAGGTCGCTACTTCTCTAGACAAAGGTGAGTTTTATTTTCTGTCTTTTAGCAGGGGAGACTCTATGTTGCTTTGAGTGATGTGGGAAAATGTTTTTTATAATTGCCAAATTTTGCTCACGTATTGGTTTTCCAATCAAAAACATGGCATGTTAATCCCAGATTTAAAATCTAAGGAAGTCACTGACTTTCTTGGGCATTCGAATAAGTTTGATGGGGAAAACTGTTAGGAATTTAATAGAAGTGCTGATCCCCATAGACAGAGCATGTGAAGTTTCAGTGTCTGAGCATTCACACTCTGAGGGCATAAGGGGACTGCAAAGCATACCCTTCTTAGTTTGTATCAACACCTGCTACCAGAATGTTACTATTAGTCAGGGCAACCTGATGTTTTGCCAGGGATTTTGCATTTTTTCTCTCCATGTTTCATTTTCTCTATTTCTTCTCCAAAATCCCACAGATATTCTGAGAGTGATTATTAAAACCAGAAACTTACAGATCCAACAGCAGTGGTAATTCAGTCCTGCTGCACATGCATCATGTTCTCACTCATTCCTGGGTATTTTTCAAAACCTACTTCCAAATGCTCTTGTAAATGTCTTTTCAGCTATAGACCTTACTGTAAATAAGACAGCTGCATTGCCATTTTCAGGAAGTTGTCATAGGAATCTTAATGTTTCCATTTATCACCTTTTGATTGTGCAATCTTGATGTGACACTGATAGCATCTTTACGTTTTATTCCCATGATAGCCCTGTCAGAATCCTGCTATACTATCCATCCCTTGCCAGTATTTTGCTCCTTACGTCATCCTTCTGCATGTCTTGTTGATCCAGAGCAGAATTTCCTAGGATGCAGGATGGTTTACTAGGTTTGTGTAGCACCTGGAATGCTGCACTTTTAACTCGTAAATTTTACCTAGTTAGGCATTGCTGCAATACAAATAACCAAACCCCCCCCAAACAAAACAAAACAAAACAAAACAAAAACAAACAAACAAAAAAAAATCCCCAGTTAGATAACTTGGTAGTGCTCCAGAGTTTTAATTTATCACTAAAAATCAAACAGAGGTTCAAGCTGTTGCAGCAGTAAGTGAAAGTCACCATTGAAAGAATCGAGTTTGCTGACAGCCTTCAGTTCCAGGTGTGCCATAGGGATTGTCCATCACACTCCTTGGATGTTACTTTAAATATTAGTACCTATGGCTATGTCACCTTCTACCAAAGAATATCCAAGGGGAACTTGTTCTAAAACAAGGATTAACTGTACTTTTGAGTGCTGAGACAGAAATAACCATGAGAGGATGCTTCACACTTCAGAAGTGGATATCTTTTTAGAGGTTGGTGTAGATGAGAGCTCAGTTAAAAATATTTGGGAAAACTGGTCTGCAGACTGCCAGAAGTTTTTTTTAACTTACGCAGCTTTTGGACTCATATCTGCTGATTCATCTGAACTAAAAAAAAATTAAAATTACTCAGATGCATGCACTTCAACACACTCTTGCCGGAACACAGATGAGTTTCCAGCAGAAGCCAGTCTAACAGATGGTATCCTGTCCAAAACTGCCTGGTTGCCCCATGAGGATGAGGGATGCTCAGGACATCAGTCTTCCTTACATCATGGTTTAGGCCCTCATTAAGAGGACATCAAATCAGGGTAGCCTCAGATGACACCCAGGAGGTAACTGGATGATCGATGGTACTGGGCAGAGGAAATCAAACATATTTTTTATATTAGAGGAATGTTCATGATAAACATGGTTTCATCAAATAAATTGGTAAGCTTTTGCAGGTTACTGGATTTTTCTTGAAAGCAACTCTTGGCATCCCAGCCTCATTCACTTCAGGCATGCAAGTGTCCCTCTGTGTCCGCACTCTAACCCAGATCTTCCCAGCCATGGCACCACTGGTTTGTTAGCAGGTAGGTGAGTCTGTGCGTGTGTCTGCCAGCACCAGGTGAACCCAAAATGGTTCAGCAGATTCTCTTGTGATGGTATTGAACATTTCTAGCACATGGAAAACTGAGGAAGTACATGTCCTTCACAAGTTCACTTCTGAGCAAACCCAAGCGCTCACATTAACTCATGGCCTCTGTTTAACAGAGGCCTAGAGCAGAGCTGTTGTCAGGTGCCTCAATGACTGAGTTACCTTTCTTTCTGTGCTTTTTCCAAGTGCTGCTGGCTATCCTGCCTGCAGCTTGTTTTCCTGATGCCAGCAAAGCAGACTTCACACCCTGTGTCCTTGTTATAGGTCTGATCTTGCCATGAGAAAGGCAAGATGTGCAGGTGAGGATCAGGAATATGGGTGTTGAGAGAGGGAATGCAGTGTCACTGAGCTCAGTGAGCCATGCCTCTTTTTGGCTGAGGAGTAGGTGGGCATCAGGGACAAAGCAAGCCTTGAAAGCAGGGAGAAAGGCTGTGGCTCTTTTTCTTCACATTGCCTTTTTCCATGTCTGCCTCGGTGCATTGCACGTGCCTGGAGGATGCTACTGAGAATTACCAGGTCTGTGACCTCCAAAGCAAGGGAGGGCACATGCAAGGCATTTCCTGAGCCTTGGCACTAGCTCAGAGTTCTTGCTGGCTGGTGGACAGCACAGAGAAGGGTTTTCTTAGGTCACCTATACAGGCATGGAGGGGGAGTGGAAGATAATACGTGGCAAGAGCTTTAGGCATGTGAATGTAGTTTTTTAAGGAGGAGAAACTTGGTAGTCTGGGGACCTCCTTAATCTGGAGCTCTGGCATATTTTCTTTGATGTGTTTCCATGGACAACGACAGCTAAAAAAGCACTTTTCCTTTCCCTGTAGTAGAGAGCACTGCTGATGTGCAGGACTGGAGCAGTGCGCACGGCTAAGGATCAGACTCCTCTCTAAGCCTTCTAATGCCATTTTCTGCTTGTTGTTTGTTCCTGATTTCCTCCTTCCTCCCACTTCCTCTGTAATATGTTTGAATGAGAAAGCGGGTTGCCAGGAAATTTAATCTATCCATGTAAAAACAAGCAAAAAAACCCCAACCCCACGAAACAAATAGCAGTAAAGAAGAGAGATTAAGACACAGCTTGCGGGGTTGGCTGGCAAGTGATTCTCTAGCAGTGGATGTAGCCTGGATCAGCTCCTGGATTTGGACTTATTAAATCATACTTGGGAAGGGATGATGACTTGCTTCCAGTCGATATGCTTTAATGGGAAAACTGATGTGGTGTATGCTGGAGGAGAAACATTGGCTAAGGGACCAGATACAGTAAAGCCCAGAGGCTCGGTAGTTTCTTGCTCGTATTTAAACCCACTGTGTTTGGTAGAGTCTACCTTCCTGGATACCATCAACATCTGCAGAATTTCTCTCAGGTAGCTAATTTTTCTTGAATGTTCACAAGACCCTTTGGCAAGCAATCACCAGGTTTTTGGTCTATGTGGACATTTCAAACAGGGTAAAGGTGTGTGATTTGGGTTGCAGCAGCAGTCTTTTAAGTTGTAGCAGTTTCTAAGGTTGCACAGGAGCCTAGAGACTTGTTTTAGTGCTTGGCATCACTGGTACAGCCTTTCCATCTGGGATCTTCTCCCCTCTTCTTAGATTTGCCCCTGTGCTGCACATGAAGGATGAAAGGCAGCAGGGGCTGGAATTAGCTCCATAGAAAATCCAGTGTGACTTTAGACTCTCAAATAAGATTATTAGGGATAGAAACTATTACAGAAATGTGCCATGGACAGAAAGGGGTTCTTTCTTTTGGCTGTGGTTTTCTGCTGTGATTAATATGTACAAAATCAAAGACTAACTTGGTGAGACAAAGAACAGTATTAGGTGCACAAGCACATAGATCTCCCACCAGCTCTCTCCAGGGGGCACTTGCTCAATGGCTGCAGACTGCAGTCTGTTCCTGCTATCTGTGAATACAATCTCCACACAAATCTTTCGTTTGCTCATCTTCCTTGTGTGTGAATGCATCCTCCACTTGCTCATCCACGCTCGGGGACACCGAAGGAGGTTGACAGCACGACAGTAACGGGTGAGAACGCCCGGTGCTTTTGCTCAGCCCGGTCACGCAGAGCACCCATCCCGTTTGTTTTCCGGGATAACCTGTTGCGAGGCTCCCAAATCGCGGTGACTTTCTCCGCTCCTCCCGTCATTCCACCGGTTGCACACTGGCCAGGGAAAGTTGGCTACTTCTGGGGAAGCAGGCGGGGAGCTTTGGGGCTGTGTCCGCAGAGCGGCTGCACACTGTCATTTCCTCACCGCCGCCGGATTTGGGTCACAAAGATCGCCTTTTTTGGTGGCTCTACGCTGACATCCTCTGGAGGGATGGAGAACTTCAGCGACTCCCGTTCGCTGCTCAGTTTGCTTGCACATGGCTGCACCTCCTTACGATCTCCTGGGTCGGCTTTTCCCCTCTTGTGACCCTGCAAAGGATAAAGTGCTTTGCCCCTTGGGTATGAATACCTCTTCCTTTTTTCTCCTACGATTGTCACTCCGGATATGCTCTCAGTACAATGGTATCTGCTACGCTGTGGTGAAGAGGCTTGGGTACTTCGTGTCCCAGGGACAAATGGTCTTCACCACAGCCTGCCTTTAGCTTCCCAGCTCCTGCTCTTGTTACGATGGTCTGTGGTTCAAAGGCACGGGGAATGGGCTGGTACACGGACAGCGTCAGGGAACAGATTGGGACACAGTGCAAAGGGCTGCTGCCCCCATATTTAACTGTATACACCCGTGCAACTGGCTTCTCATGGGCTCACAGCTGACTTAAATTTGTCCTGCTGCCTTGCTGAGGCTGAGAGGAGCTGCCTGACTGACTTTTGTAGCCCCTCCACACTGGAGCGGCGCAGAGCTTAGGAGAGCGCCCAGTGGAAGAACTACTGCAAACTAACTTTTATGTTAACTACAAACTAACTGACAGCCAGCTCTGGGGATTCAAGGATTTACCGACCTTGTGAAACCAGCAACCATATCCATGCTCATTAATGGGCCCAGATTAGTTGCAACAGCAAGGACATACAGAGTTTGGGGTCAGATATGCGAGTGAAGTACTTGCTCATGCAAGTCCAGTGAGGCTTTGGTTCAGAAGGCAAGGTGATTACATGCAAACCTCCCAAGTTTGATTTTCTTTTCAGCTACATGTTGATGGAAAGAAGGAAACATGACCCTAATAGATTTTGGATGTGACTAAGACTCCAAAGCTTTTTGCTTTACAAATAGCCGCCTCCCGCCCCAGGCAGTGGACTCCCAGGATACTGGAAATCAGGACTTGGTTCCAGATCTGTGTTTACTAAAGATGGTGTGTGAAATAATCCAAACCACAACTGAAAGTTCATCTACTCAGCAAATACTCTTTTCCTTGAAACATGGCTCATAATCAGGATTTTCATGTCATGCCCTCATTTCTATTCTTGTCTGTCAAGTCAAGAACATTCAGCCCATGGGGCTTTTCTGGTAGCCTTTCAGCTGAGTTTTAATAGAAACATTGTGCCCCCATCTGTTCCCAGCACACACCAGACCCACAGGATGTCTAACCTTTCCTTCAAGTGATGTGAAGTTCCTTGTCCACTGGCTGGGAGGGAGCTGCAGCTCCTGATGGCTCTGTCATATTTCTAAGCACAGAGTTCAAGGTCTGCATTAAAATTGGTCAAATCAGTCTCTGCCTGTTTTAAATTGGTTCTTTTTGGCCACAAAGGATCCTTGGACTGTAGATTTGTGTTTTCTTTTCCAAAGGTTTTTGGAAGTTATAGGTGACTGTCTGTCTTGTAGATGTAATGGCCATGCATTTTTGCATCGTCTTTCAGTTCTCATAAACTGAAGTCTCAGCATTAGACTTCTGTTATTCAGAGCAAGCCCATTGCTTGTTAGAGTGATGTACAGAGGAAGGGGAATAGACATCATGAATGCTGCACAAGGTATTAGTGAGAGAGAACAGTTGCTAAGTTGTTTAAAACATGGTCACTATGATTCTTCCCAATGTATTAATTTCTTTCATGTGCTTTTCATTGTTCATTTAAAGCTTTTGGTGGTGTTTCTGCTACTAAGCCATACTTAATAAGCAGGAAGAGCATTCCTTTTCATAGTAACAGATTAACACTCACTACTGTCAATGCTATTGAAGTCAATGCTGTTCCATTGGGAATTGCTCCACTCCTACATTTCCTCCTGTCTTTATCAACAGTAAGATCAGAGACAAAATGAAATTGTGGTGTGACTTAGAGAAGTAAAGAGAAACCTCTGTTACCTTGTCTCCTCCTGAGAGTGGCACACAATGAAATGGAGCTGTTAAACTGATTGAGTTAACTTGGGGCAAAGCCCAATGTGTGCATGAGCATGCATTTGGGGCTAAGAGCAGGGTAGGTCACTTTAGGGGAAATGAATGAAGGCAGCATTAAGTTAACTTGCAGCAAGGGTGTTTATTCACTGTAGCACCCCAGCGTATGGAACACTGGTTTGCAGGCCAGATGGTATTGAAGTCATAAAACACCTTACATTTAGTTAAGCAAGTTATATTCACCAGCCAGTCACATCTCAGCCACTGGGGAGTTAAATTCAAACTCCTTTTTTAAGCTTAAATATAACTGTTCTTTAAATAATTCTTTACTTTGTAGGTATGTGATTTATATACTTTAAGGGAAGGAAATTACTCAAGAGGATAGAAAAAATAGTACATTAAATGAAGACAAATACATTGGGTGCTCGCGATCCAGCATACGTGCTGCTGGGGTTCTAGTCAGATCTGGGTTTCACTCTCAGCTTGTCTTTGACCTGCTGCATTACCTGAGGTAAGTAGGAATCCTGGCACCCATCCAGGGGGGCCACACCTGGATGCCTGGAGTGCATGTCAGAGACAGACTTGGTGGTTAATCTGAACGTAGGAGCCTGAGAATGAAAATATTAGCTCCAGTCTCACTAAGACTTTTGATCCCCACCTGGAAAATGGATATAATCATAAAGAGCAGGGAAAAAAAACCCCATATAATCTACACACACATGCATGGGTGCATGTGCACACACAACCCCCTGGGGTCTGATCTAAGAGGTCCAACTATATTTAATCCCCTGAGGAAAGTTGGTTAGCTTGCTCTGCTCAGAGAGTCCATAGTCTTACTAGGCACAAGGATAAAAGGGAATGCTTACAACATTGGTTTTGACTGACTGCCTTATGTGAGTCTTATATCTGAATGATAATCCACATATTTCTTCATATGCACATTACCAGCTCTGAGTGTTAACTTTGCCAGATGCTGCAGAGAGGATAAGCTAGGAATACACAGAACTCTGTACTTCTCATTGATTTGCACTCAGAGACTAGGATTTACTTTAATCCTAACCTATATTTTCAAGGAACTGCCTAGTTCATTCACGTCTTCTGTTGGCATTGCAGCTCTTCAAAGTAGGTGACCAGCCACATTCAAATTTGCTCTTGGGAGATGCGAGAAAGGATTTAATTCAGTTGTAGGAACCTTTGCTTGTCTGGTGGCTTTATCCAGTGGGCAGAAAAGCCATGGGGGGCTGGTTTTATTTAGCACCAAGCAAACTCAGTCCCAAGGGTGTTCCCTAAGCACAGGAGAGCTGTGTGTTATCTCCACAGGCAGGGCTGGGGTTAGAGTACACCTGGCCAGCAGTCTTATCACTCCCAGGTATGACTGGGAGCTCTGGGCTCCCAGCTAACCCCAGAGCCATCCTCAAGCCTGAATGGAAGGACAAACCTGCTTTGCTAATTGGAGAAAAATAGGGTGTTATGGGTTTTGTGTTTCTGGTGCTCCCCGTAGAAAATAGAGAGCTTTGGTCGCCATGTTGAATGACCTTGAAAGAATGACCATCTAATGGTTTTGGGTAGCATCAGGTGGGTTTTACGACTTGCCCTGCTAACAGAAGGAGCACTGCTGCTCTTTGGAATGACAGAAAACCCAGTCTTCTCTGTAAACTGGTGTCAGGACTTTATCAGTGCTGCACTGGTGGTTCAGCTGTCTTTCACGATACCAGGTAGTAGCATCAGCTCTGTTGCCTGGGCTGCTCCTGATGGTGGCTGCAGCACTAAGAGCTTCCCAGCATGTTGGTTACTTGCAATCATGGAGTGTTCTCAGGGTGAGCTGGTGAAAACAGCTGCTGAGAGCCTTCACAGTGAACAGAGTTCCTTAGCACAGTGGCAGCCACAGCACAGACAGAAGCAGCTGCATCTTTCTCAGTGCTGTGCCTCTTCATATGCTGCATTTCCAAGACAGCTGTCTTTTCAAGCCATTTCCCAAGGGCACAGTGTCCTACTCCCTCAGCCTCCTGCTCCCAGACCTAGGCCTCTCTGGTTTTCTCCATCTCTTCCCCTCTTCTATCCCTTTATCCTCTCTTGGTGTTTGCCTCAGAGGGGACTTTTGTTCCCCACCTGAATTTTGCCTCTCCTACTGCTGAAAAGTGTGTTCCCTCTCTGTGGAGTCTATTCCTTCTCTTCCAATCCTTCTCTCTTTTCCCTATCCCCTACTACCTTTAGTCTTGTCCTCTCTAGTCCATGTGGCTGAAGCCTCTTGTTCAGTTTCCTTTTCCTCACTCTGGCTTTCCACTCTGTGGATTTTTACTTCACACATCCTTCCTCTTTTCATCCATCTTCTGTCTCCTGCCAGTTACCTCCATCCCCCCCCCCCCCCCCCCCCCCCCCCCAGTTTTCCCAGTTGTGTGGTGAGGTCCAGTTAGCCCCTGTATGATTCTGTGTAGGAGCTAAGGTGATGGCTGGAAAGTTGTAAATATGGTGAGTTCAGTGATTTCACCAGCACACAATGACTTTGTTTTACCATCTCTTCAGAGGACAATTTAGTCTTGTCCACACCTCTAATTCAATGGTGGTGGCACCGCACCTGGCAGTGAAAGTGGTGCCTGTGTAATAGGCTGATCTCTTGGGCTTTACCCTGCCTCCAAAGTGCAGGGCTTCTGTGTGAATCACAGCATCACAGAATGATTTGAGTTGAAAGGGACCTTAAAGATCATCTCGTTCCAACTTCCCTGCCTGTGGCAGGTACACCTCCCACTAAACCAGGTTGCTTAAAACCCTATCTAGCCTGGCCTTGAACACTTCCAAGGGCAGCCACAGCTTCTCTAGGCAACCTGTTTTAGTATCTCATCCCACTCACAGTGACAAATTTCATCCTAATATGCAATCTAATTCTACCCTCTTTCAGTTTAAAGCCATCCCCCCTTGTCCTATCATGCCATTGTAAGAAGACTCTCTCCATCTTACTTGTAGACCCCCTTTAGGTACTAGAAGGTTGCTATAAGACCTCACTGGAGCTTCTCTAGGCTGAACAACCCAAATATTTTCAGCCTGCCTTCATAGGAGAGGTGTTCCAGCCCTCTGATCCCTTTTGTGACCTTTCCCTGGACTTGCTCCAACAGGTCCACATCCTTCCTATGTTGGGAGCCTCAGAGTTTGGCACAGTGCTCCAGGTGGGTCCTGCAACAGCAGAGTAGAGGGGCAGAATCACATGACTTGACCAAATGCTGATAACAACCCTTGAAGTCCCAAATGATGAGATCGACATGCAAATCCACCCTTCCTCTAGAGGGATGTATGTGAGATATAATTGCCTTCATGTCACCTGTAGTTCATCGAGGATAGTAAATAAAGGGAGTAAGGAAAACAGCCAGCCCTGTTCCTGACCTCCCCTAAGGCTTAGCAGGGAGGCCAGATAGGATGTGGAGACCAATTGGCCTCATGAGCTGGTACAGGGTGTTTGTGCTAGACAAAGAACGAGCTGAGTGGGCAGGAGCCAGTGCTTGGAAGAAGCTAGCCATGGTGCCATATGGACAGGCTATACTATGTAGTTACCTGCTGGACAGAGAGCTTTGGTCTCTGGGGCTGCCAAGACAGCAACTATCAACCCATATCTTTTTTCCAAGGTATCAAAACCAGAGTTTGATGCTCAGCTGCCAGATAGAGTTGGTTGGTTTTTTTTTTTTTTTTTTTTTTTTTTTTTTTTTTTTTTGGGGGGGGGGGGGAGGGGGGAATCTATATCCTTGGACAGAAAATAAATCTCAGTGACAGGAAATAAATGGAGGGCACCAGTTGTCACTTTTAATAGACCATGAAAATGACGATTTCTCTTGGGGTCACCTCTGCAGCCCCGCGGTTCCCTTGGCCTGGCCACTGTGACCCCCGGAGCTGACGGGGTCCCGCAGAGCGGAGAAGCCGCAGCCAGGTCCGAGCCCCTGGAACCCCGCAGGAGCTGCAGCCCGGTCCGAGTCCCTGGAATCCTCAGACCTCAGGACCCGCAGCCCGGTCCGGTCCGAGTCCCTGGAACTCTGCAGGAGCCGCAGCCCGGTCCGATCTCCCAGGACCCCGCAGAGCGGAGGAGCCGCAGCCCGGTCCGGTCCGGGGTCCGCGGGCGGCGGCCGCTTGCGGGCAGGGACCGTCGGGGGGCAGCAGCTCCCAGCGCTTGGCAGCCGCGCCCCCGGAGCTCCGGCGTGCTCCCGGCTGGCGCTGCTGCCGCTGATCCCCACGGCCCGGCTGCGCTCCGGATCCCCATCGCACCGGGCTGCGCGGCGGTGTCGCTTTAACATGCGGCATATGCATCTCATTTCCCTATTCGCCGGGCTATTTGTAAACCTAATTTGAGAGGAATCTCTGCCTGCTCTTATCGTTTCGCATCGCTCCAAAGGAAAGGGTCGGAGGGAGGAAACGAAATCAAATAAGAGAGGTGCCAGTAATGCACTTTTTATTTTCCCCTTCTAGTACAATAGCTTTGTAATCATTCCTTTGCAATGTAGGAAGGACTTGGCACCCTTGGGTGCAACCTTCATGTCTTTTAAGGCCAATGTCAGAGAGGAAAAATCCTCTAGGTTTCCTGGAAAGGGATGAATGAGACTGCGTAGCAGATGCACTTCCAGCTGGGGTGCATCACCCTCCTGCTTGGTAGGGAGAAGGGCCTGCCCGAGTGAAGGGCTGTGCTGAGCTTCTCAAGGCTGGGGTGGCAGCAGGCAGTACACAGAGGGAAGCAGTGGGATTTTGAAGAAGTGCACAGTTTCTTCCAAGTTATTAAAAAATGTCGTGTGTTTTGTTTGCAGATTAGTTCAGTTTGTTTGTTTTTGACAACACTCACAGCTATTATCAGGGAGCAGGGGGAGCAGCCTATGGTGGCCCAGCAAGTAAAACCCGTGAAATTTGATTAAATTTTACAGTTAGAAAGGTAGTATTTTACCTCCATAAATTCCTACCAAAGTAGTTTCAACAAGCTACAGGTTTTTCCCTGTCATCCTTCCCTGCTGAGATGCAGCTTTGCTGTTCAATGTTTAACAGCTGGTGCTGCAATACAAAGGGGGGTTTAATTTTCGTCCTAGGTGAAGTACTGCTTTTTGCTTTTTTTTTTTCCCTTTAAATTTATTTTAAAAAAATTCCTTTGTTTGTTTGTTTGTTATCATGATAAAAGTGGTAGGAACTTTTAAAGATAGAAAAAGGCCATGGCAGTTTTTGCAAGGAGTTTAGAGCCTGCTCTTCTGAAGATTGACAGTAAGAAGAATGAGAGGGCACATTTCATGTGTGCCTTTGTAGTTTTCTATTCAGTAATGTCAGTGTGTTTGGAGGAGCGGAGAAATGCTCGCAGGTGTCTGAGAGGAGACCTTGGAAAGGCAAACCTCATCGAAGGAGAGACTTGTAGAATAGTAAAAACAGCTTTGCAGAAGGGATCAGGCAATTGTCTTTGGTCACAGGAACCTTTTGGAAGAGGCTAGAAACTGACTACTCAAGAGGCTTCAGCAAAGCTGCTCCTAGAAAAATGAGTGAAGACAGATGCAGACAAGTGGGTGGAAGATGGGTTGTCAAGGTAAGGGCAAAATGTGTCAAATGGACTGTACAGGGGAAAAAGAACTGGTGAAGAATGGTTTTGGAGGAGTTTTGAGCATAAGGATGAGAGAGAGGATAATGGCAGCAGCATCTTGGATACACTGAAGCTCAATGTGATTCATGGTCAAAGCTCAAGGTAACACAGGTCCAGAGATGGGTTTGTTTTCTTGTGTGCATTCTGAGGGGTCTGCATCAGGGCTTTTTTTCACACAATGAATGAAAATGCCTTTCCAGTGGCAGCTTGGAGGTGTGTATAACTATTATTCAGCCTGTAGTAGGCCTCCTTTGAAACTCTGGCAAAAAAAAGAAAGATGGCAAAAATTTGGTATGAAATTTTCATAGCAAATGTATGCTTTTCATGGGAAGAGAAACAAATATTTTTTTTGTTATAAATAGAAAAAAAAATCAATTTTGGCATTTGTTTACTGCGTTGGGCTATTTTTTAAAACTTTTTCCTCTTTTTCCCCATCTGCTTGTTTTATTTCTTCTTGCTTTGAGTTTCTCAACATAAATTCAACATTTTCTCCATCTGGGGACATTTGCTATTCTCTCCTAGCTGTCAACGTACTTATCTGAAATCTCACCTGAGAAGGCCTTTGGATTTGCTTCTCCACTATGAAGATAGCTGCATGGAGCAATTCAAACATTAGTTATGAGAAAAGAAGCCCTACAATTAGCATGGTTGCATCAGCCTGTGAAATCTCTTCCTAGAGGTAGACCAGTGGTACTGAGGTGCACACATTGCTCCTGTTGTTATCTGCCTGAGGTTTTCAGGGTCTGTCTGCCCTGACTTGCTGCTGATGAGGAAGCAGGGTCAGCAGGTGCAGCTGGGTGGCTGTTTGGAGCCCCTGTGTGAGGAGCAGCTGGATTTGACAGCACTGGCAGCAGCACTCTGCAAAGCAGTGATTTGATGAGAAGAACATATTTCTGCTGAAGACAAATAACAGGACAAGAGAAGCCTGAAGACTCACTGAATGGTAACTCAAACTTCAAGCTAGTGTTTGCAACACAGTGTGTTCTACTTCATCTACTTTCTTCTCCAGAGAGGTGAAGGATGCTTATGGACACCCTGGAAACATTCTGTATGGATTAACCTACTGTAAAGTGGTTTGGCAAGAGGAAGCTAGGTCTGGCTGCAGCTCAGAACTCACCCATGTTACTTCATTAGGAGAATGTTAAGTATGAAATAATTATCCATCTTTCTTGGGTAACAGTAGAGCACAGGGAGATGCTGCACAGTAACCATTTTCCTGATTGTGTCTGGTGGTCACCCTTCAGGAAGGAGTGAGGACATCAGTTCTGACCCTTCATAAGTGTTCAGTGGAGTGTTCCCACCCTGCCTCTATACAGAACAATATCAACTGGACACCCCTCAATTCCTTCCCCAGTCCATTGTGCTGCTCTGGGCAGCTTAACCCACCCAGTTAGATTAACTAGGCTGATTCCTCCAAGGGCTGAGGGAAAAGAGGGAGAAATTCAGTGTGAATATTGGTTCGTATTTGAAAGTGAATTTTCATTCAGAACAGAGCCACGTCCACATGACTGCTGCAGCTAAACCAACCAAGCATTGAATTGAGGCTATTCATAACAAACTGTCCATGAATGGCCTGCAGGGCAAAAACTATCTGCAGGAGAAATTCATGGACAATTTTGACTAATGAATTAATTTGGGAATTTGGCTTGCAGTTTGCAGACAATTCACAAATAGAAAAAAAAAGCCATTTGAAACTTACTGAATAAATGATTTACAGTGAAATATTTGTTCAGCTCTAGTCTCTGTAACATGTATATTTTACAGTGTTAGAAAGTATTTTAGGATTAGCTGTGGGAGCTATATGTCAATGAATAGTCTGTGAAAAAACCCCGTTCCTTTCAGAACAAATATATGGAAAACTGCTAATGTCACCTGCTGCAGAGGGAGCCTGGTAAAGAGCTCAGGCTTGGGAAAGGACAGCTGGATGCCAGCGGTGTCCCAGGGCTCTTCAGAGGAGAAGTTACAGCTTGAAATCAGTTGTTCTTCCTGATTGCAGTAACTGAGAACAAAAATGGGCTGACGGCCTATGTGTGGCAGCCATTTGAGTAATTTTGCTTCTGCAATGATATTCACTGAGAGACTGAGCTGTGATCAATTTTCACCACGGTTATAAGAAACATAACTCAAACCTTGTTATTTAACAAGGGTGTTTATATATTAGAGGTACTAAATGTTCATCTGCCTGGAAGTTCTTTGCAGCTAGGTAGAGCATGACTTTATGCCTTTAATCCACTGCATTTTAATGGTGCTAATACTAACAAGTCCTGCTGGGAGAACACTAGCTACACCTTCAATGAGTATGCTTTCAGGTTCATGTGGAAATGTTCCTAACTATCCTCTCTTTGCTGGTCCTCTAGATTCTGTTCCACACTGCATTGCCTCATTTTAAAGCCAGCCTTCTCCTTCTGTGCATGGCCTCTCCTGCTGCAGGGTCTGTTTGACTGGGTCCTATCCATATATCCCAATGCTTGCTAGCAGCCCTGAGTACCTCTTTTCCCTGGTGAGTGGTGTGGAGTGGGACCAGCTCAATGCTTCTAGATGACAAAGGCAACAGGAACTGCTCCATACTATTCCTTTGCAGCAGCAGGAACTGGCTTCACTTTGGCAAAACTGGAAGTGGAGCTGACTTCTGAAACTCACCTGACAGTGGAGATAAGGTAACTCAGAAAATGTCGATCCAGGACAAAACTGAAAATGTTTCCATTTTGTGTTGGAAATCCTGGACAGCACTTCTGCAAGCACTTTCAAGTGGTGCCATGACTAGCTGTTTATTAAGACCATCCTGCTTCCCCCCCCCCCCCCCCCCCCCAAGTACATTGAAAAGCTTCTAAACCAAGTCTGGCTGGGAGGAGATACATGATGCACAAAGTCATCATATGAAGGGAAGCTATCGAAGCAGTTTGCATGGGATTCCATTGGAAATTAATAATGGGTTTGGTGTGGCATTTTGTGACAAGTGTCTTCAGGGAATAAACCCCATCATATGGATATGAGTTTGTGCTGCTCCTCTGTTTCTCACACTATTATCAAAGAAGGATCTCACCCTTCTCTTACTATCACTGGACATAGTTACTCCACATCTCGCTTCTGATACTGTTCCGTCCTTGTTCTCCCATCCCTTCATCCACCCACTGTGGCTCAGTTGTTGTATCTCCTCCCTGGCCTGCTCCAGATTCTGGCTTCAGGCAGGGATTAACTAATCCAGCATGTTCCATAGCAGACTTGTTTATGGTAGCAGTAGAAATAGAAACACAGACAGTGAGAGCAAATGAACATTGGCTCATACTCTTGTTCTTCTTTGCTTTTAGTAATGTTGATGTTTCAGGAAATAAATGGCCCAGATTTGACTGTGAAGACATTTCCAAATGCCTGGAGGTTTTAAAGCATTTGACTTTAGAATAATTAATGTTAGAGTCTATTAATTTTGTAGCATGATTCAGATGTCAAAAAAAAGAACTTACAGCAATGATAGTACTCTATTTTGGTACAAACAATGCATAGCAAAGTGACTTTCCTGGAAGTGTCCATTCTTGCAAACACTTTCTTTCAAATTCTGATTCATCAAGAGGAATAGGAACTGGAGGAAACTATCCTGAAGCCATAATGGAGAATTCTTAAGTTAAGAATGATCTCAATAACATTGTTCCTTCTTTTTACAGCTCACTTTCATTATTGCAAATCAATGTTTTTAAGTGTATGTCTTCTGTTATCCTTAAATCTTACCTGGTGATAAAGCAAATTTCTGAATAATAGGACATGCATTCAGACACTGCAATCTTTTTGGGCTGCTTTGTCTTTATTTAAGCTCGGGCTGGCAAACCCTTGTTTCATCTGCTGTCCTCTGTGTGGCACTGTAAAGTCATGAGGAAGTCCACCTCCTTACTGCAAGGAGCAAGGCCTTGGCAAGCCCTCACAGTACAGGCTCCTGTATTGTGAATAGACAAGAATTACCATGAACGTCTTTGGGAAAGGACAAAGGAGCAGTAGAAGAGAAATCAAGAGAAAGCAATGCAGTGAAAACGTGATGCTAACTTAGAATCCGTAGAAATTCAGTGAACCCAAAGACCCATTCACAGAAGTGTGGGCAAGGCTTCTTTGAGTTTTGTTTTTCCCTAACACAATCCTTAAAGAAAGCAGGACCCTGGACAGGGAGTCCAGAGGGCAATATTTTAATCAGTGTTCTGTCAAATATGAACTATGGAAAAGTGTTGAGTGAATTTGGGTTAATTAGCCCACAGAAAAGAAGGCTGAAGGGGGAAGGTGGTAACAGTCTATAAAAGACTGCTACAAGGAAAAAGGGCAATAAACTGTTATTCTCATCCATTGTGGATAGGACAAGAAATAATGGGCTTAAATTGCAGCAAGGAAGATTCAGGCTAGAAATAAAATGGCCATGGCAATGAAAACGCAAAATATATTGCCTGGGGAGAGTGTGAAGATTCCATCACTGAAAAGCTTTTTAGGAGCAGATTAGGTGGTCATTTGCCATGCATGGTTCAGTTCTAGTTCATCTTACCTCATGGCAAGGGATAAGATAGGTGGTGTCCTGAGGTTCCTCCATGCCTTTTTTACTGTGTAGTTCCAGATGTGCCTGGAATTCGATCAGCTCCTTATATGGGTTGGAGAACTGGTGTCAACAGAAAGAAGAAAAAAATCCACACACAATAAGAACACATATTCTGTGCTCCCTTGTACTGTTCTATGTTCTCAAATGCCTACTGTAAATACACCCAGGTGGGTCCCCTTCCAGTGGTGGTAGGAGATAGGCATTAGGGGGATGGCTGGAATTATAGGCAGTTGAAGCATTAGGTGTCCTCTGCAACAAGAGATGTCCTATCATATTTATTTTCACAAATAGATAGGGATGGTTCAAGGTAGTTGGTCAAACTAAGCTGTTAAAATCATGCTCAGGCTTCAAATGTTTTTCAAATTTTTTTCTCTAAACCTTCTTTTCCCTGATCCTGTTGCAGTTTTAGTAATTCCTGGAAGTCTTTTCCCCATGCTGGTTTATGCTTTTCCTGATCTTTCTCCTTTTAATCCCAGGGGAATTAACCAGCCAGTCCATCTGAAAGCCACACAGCTCCTCCTCCTCTTTCACCCTCCCTCTGTCCTTTCAGCCTGCCCCACAGAGACCCCACTATCCTCAACGCTGTCAAATCCTGACAAAACCAAACAGAATAAATACTCTTTGGCTGCTGTGCATTTATGCCCCTGTCATTGTCTTTCCCCTCAGAGGAGGAGGGCTGGACATCTCTGACTGTTTCTTTGACCATATGGTGACACCATCTCTGTCTTTGTCAATTCATGATGTTCAAAAAACGTTCACTTTCTGCTCCTTCCCAACCCCCAAGGTCTCTCCTGTGCTGTCCCAGATGTTATGCAAAATACAGCAGGCATTTATCACACCAGGCATGTTTAGATGATTTATAAGGCAGTACCACCTGCCCTTCAGTCTCCCAGAAACATGTGCTGCTGACATTCTACAAGGGAATGCTTGTTCCTCCAGTCTAAAGGGCTGGTGACAGGCTCTGGAAATCAGGTGGGTTGGCTTTCTTGTGCTTGATGGAAGAATCATAAAAGAGGGAAGAAAGAAAGCAGGTATTTGCTGAAGCTTGCTACAGCAGACCAGCCCCTGTGCACAATATTCCTGAAATCATGAGCTTTGATTCCAGGCCCCCTCACACTGAGGCACAATCACACACACCTTCCTGGCTGCTGCTGTCCCAGCTTGATATTTGTGACTGTGGAAGTGTCACCAAACATAGGACAAAAGAGCTATGAGCTTGATATTATTTTAAATACGTCCAATGATGTTATTGCCTGATGTGTGAAGGACACCAAATAAGGATAGAAAATTATTAGCCTGTCTCTGCACAGTCTGTAAACATCTTCTGTGCAAAGCTATCAACAGCCTAGGTGAGATATGTTGCAGTTCCTCCCACGGGGAGAGCTCTGAAGGGAAATTTCCACTGGCCTCCTGAAGAGACAGAGCTGGTCATCCATGCCCAGTGGGGCCATCTTACTTCTCTAGTTACGATTATTTCAGCTGAAAAGCAGTGCTCTGCCAAGAAAATATGATCCCAGTTAGTGTCTAGCCAAAGTAAATAAACAGTAAGTCCCGCTTCTCACTCATACTGCTGTGCTATTAAAAGCCTAAGGAAAACCTAACTCCAGATCTTCTCATTTCATGGTTTCTCATGCTTGCATGCCATCACAGCCCTATTTTGTGTCTTCTGATGGCAGTACCCATTTGTGTGGCCTCTATTTTATCAGACAATATTTTAAAAATAGTGCTGGAAACAATCACAGTGTCATAGGAGATGAAAACTGGAAGTTTATCAGTTCAATCCCTCCTCTGCCCCATATTTCTTGTATATCTGACGTGAAACTCAGTATGTGTTATACCAGAGGGTGTAGAGCAGAGCAGAATTCCTTTACAATGCTTGAAGTTTAATGAGAGTGAGCATGGAGCCCCGCACATGGCATGAAGTCAGCTCGACAAGCAGTGAGCATGCTCTTTGTGTCAGGAAACTGAATGTAAAGCAAATGAAAAACACAGATGGCCTTAGAGTGGATTTCCTCTGAGTGTGAGAAGAAGCCCAAAAGGAGAAAAAGAAGGTGTAGAAAACAGGCAGCTCTCTCTTTCCTTGTGTTCCTTTGTCTTGGAACTAAGCAGAGGAGTCTGAGGATTAGGTATGGGTGGAAGAGTAACACCTCCCAGTCAGAGACAGGGAGCACTTGAGAGGAGACAGCAGGTTATAATGACATCCCTTGCTAATGTTTGCAGAAAGTACTCTGGGTGTGGGCCACTGGAGTGGGCTAAAACCTATCTGTGCACACCAGCCTTGGGTAGTAAAGATTATATACTGCAGTGCCCTCTTCTCACAGCAGCTGTGTTTTTTCCTGCTTTCAGTTGGCATTATTATGAGCTCTGCCATTGTGACATTTTACAGCAAGCACCCATCTGCAATAATTCCTTAATGACGAGAAATGCTAGATTTCAATCTCTCTGTTTCCTGACAAGAGTATCAATGCCTCTTCCTCTAGAGCAGAGGGCTGTAGGCACTGTGTGTTTTTACTGTAGCTTTGTGTTTCTGGAGGCAGTTGTTTGGTTAGACTCTCTGGTGATACAGATTTGCCGAGAATCCCTCAGCTGCCATCAGAATTTACAAAACAAAACCCCACCTGACCCCCAGTGACAGGCTGTTGGGACGGGAAACCTCTGTTAGTCCACAGAAACCAGGTAAATAGAGCTGGGAAAACCTCTGGAGTCCACTGCTGTGCCAGAGAATGATTGTCTTCCAGACTCCTCTGAATGAGTGAAGCAACAGGCATTCCTCAGGGAGACAGGTCAGCATCTCCATTATTGAGTGTGCCCATCAGAGGCTAAATCTCCACCCTTTTAATTTCACCCTATTCTTCATAGCTGTTAGACCTTTATTCCTCCCAGGACAATTATTCTTCCATCAAATACTTGCAGCAGGTTAAGTATGCTCCTCTGGGTATAGCTAGGCAGCTATACATATTTAGCTCCCTTTTCCTCCCCAGGAATCAATTTCCCCAGCCCTTTAATCATATTTACTGCTCTTCTCTGAATCTGTGCAGTTGCTGGTATTTTGCATTGGTTCCCATTCATCTCTGGGCTTTTGATGAGCTGTAAGGCTTCATCTTTGCCCTTTTTTCTACCAACAGAGAGGCAATCTAGTGAAGCAGGTGACACTGAGCTAATGGCATTTTGTGACTATGATTCTCTGCCTTCTTGAACTGCCGGTTGATCTCAGAGATCAGTTGCTTGTTGCAGCCTTTCTTGTTGGGTGAACCGAGACAACAACAGTTCCCTCTCCTATGAAGTTCTTGGAGATCCACGTGTGCGAACATGATAGAAACACAAAATTGTACAGCTGTTATTGCTGCCTAGAGGAGTGGCTGGCATGGGGAGAGGGGGTTCTCAGGCAGAGCCCTGCCCAGCCTCCCTCACACACCCACTCACCAGCAGAGACGCTTTTGTGTTCCCTGGAGTCCCTCTCTGCTGTGCAGCTCAAGTCTCTCTGAGCCGTGAAAGCCTCAAAGGAAGGAGGGCAGCTTAAGCTGAGGTTGGGGGCAATTACGTTGCTTAACAATTTCACCTCCCTCTGATTCTTCCTTGTCAGTGAGTTACCAGCACATTAACACTCAATAAATTAAGTAATTATGTTGTGTTTTAATCTCTCTGTAGTATTTCACTGTTGAGTTTTCTAACAGAACCAAGACACATACTGACAGCTTTTTCTCCTTACTCTCCCTGGTATTTGACCCCTACAGGAGCAGCTTGGTTTTTCCCAGGACCTTGGATGCCAGTAAAGAGCTCTGCTCAGCTTTCTTCCCTGCCATCTGCCATCCTGGCGTTTCTTGGCCTCAGAACAGCAGATCAGATTTCACCTTAATCAAATTGCAAAGCACAGAGGTAAGAGCTGTGGTCTCCAGGCACTGTTACTTGGGCTGAAGTGGGACACCACAGTGGGCACAAGGTAGCAGATTCCTGCCAATGAGCTTCTCAGTGCCAGTGCATAGAGCGTGGATCCCTCCTGGACAGGACCTGAAGGAAAAGACAGAGCAGCTGAGACCTGGGTGACTCTGCTTTGCCAGAAATTTTGAGCAAACACTGCTGGCTGCCCAGCTGTAAGGAACTGACTCCAAGCCTCCTTACTACAGGCATCCTATCAAGGCTGATATGTGTCTGCCTGGCTGGAGAGGCATCATCAGCCAGTGGCAGGGACAGGGCAAATATGTGCCAAAGGATGTGAGGCTGGAAAATGTGTCAGGCTGAATCCTACAAGCACCTTTTGTGTCAGGGGAGACAAATTGTAGGGAAGGAGCTTGGCTTATTTTAGAGTCGGGGGAGGGAGTTTTTTCAGTGAGCTGTTCAGAGACATGTTATGGTCCCCATTGTCTGTTGCCCAGAACAGGACTAAGGTGAAATTCTGGTCTTTCATTTAAGGATGAAATCACTTTGCCATCTAATCACAGCTACTGTCCAGCTCTTGCAGCTGCTAAGACCCACACCTTACTCAATTTTTATTTATTCTGAAGCTACCCAGATGTCCGTAAGTACCCTGGGCTGCAGGCAAATACCCACAGTCTGAGGGTTTGAACAAAGAGCTAAGGACTACCTGTCTGAACACTGAGGAATAGGAGGGGCATCCCCACCTCCTCCCCTCTGTAGGTGCACGCAGAGGGTGGCCCATGCCTGAAGTCTGGTATTCTCAACTGCAGGCTGGGAGCAGGTGGGTGAGAGGTGAAGTGGCTGCACAGTGCAGATGTGTGAGACAAATGCAGTGAGGAACAGGAGGGTGAGCACAAGGGCATGAGTGAGTAAGAGCCAAGCTGGAGAGAAGACTTAGTTAAGGGTAACATCAAAGAAATAAGTCAGGGAAGTAAGAAAGTTTGGAGCAGAGCTGAGGAGTAGGAAGGTCACTGGGGAGCAGTTTGACCATGACACTCAGCAATAACATTTATGCACTGCTACAGCTTTTAGTCAAACATAAAAAAAGAAGACCAGAGGCCTTAAGATCTAGTCCTAGCCCCAGACACATACCATCCCTTGGGCCAGGCCAAAGCTTTTGTCTGGAACTGTGATTAAGTAGCATTGCAGGAGATTTGATGTTTAGATGTACGGTGTCATAGTACATCCAGACTAGTGGAAATGCTTAAATGCCACGAAGATATGTGTAAGGAGAAGCTGTAGACCAGATATCCTTGTGCCTTTTAGTGTGTGTATATATATATATATATATATATATATATATATATATATATATATATATATATGTATGTATATATATATATATGTATGTATATATATATGTATAGATAGATATAGATATAGATATAGATATAGATATAGATATAGATATAGATATAGATATAGATATAGATATAGATATAGATATAGATATAGATATAGATATAGATATATCTGTGTGTGTGTGTATGTGCCTTTCAGTGTATATAGCATTTTAGAATATATAAACTATGGACTATGTCTCCATCTATGTCTCCGGGATTGTTTAGTTTCAGTGATGATCTTCTGTCCTTCAAGGTTACCACATACAATGTTCCTTTTTTCTCTTTGCTTGTCATAGTGTGATGGTACACACACATCATAGTATAATGGCTATTTTGGAAGCTATTTTAGATGCCACATTCTCCATTTATACGGCAGAGGGCAAATCTAGGCACTTGCATGAACATTTGTGGTTGTAACTTGGGGAGGGAAGGAAAGGTGACGTGTTGAACGATTAAATCCCTGATTAGCACTAGTTGCATGTGACAGAGGTTGTGGTGAGAGCACAAACAATTGTCTCTGGCAGACCTTGATGGAATGGTGTAAAATCCTACAACTGTTTAGGCATACTTAGATGAGTGTTTTTAGGTCACAACTGTGAGGGCTGTAACAAACAGCAGGAACTGTCATCTTCTTAAACTGTGTTGGCTCAATCAGTAAAGAACTGCCAGTGTGGCAGTAAAAGAGAAAATGTCTGCAGATGTACTGTAAATACAAATTTGTGATCACTTGGCGTCTGTGTTGGGACAGTGTTCAGAATCTTTGTTCCTCAGCACCACAGGGGGCTGTGAGCTGTCCACACCAGCAGTTTGCCGTTGACCACTCAAGACAGCTAGTGAGAAAGGTGGAAAGGGTGCTATCACCCTGTTTGAGAAGAAGGCACAATTTTCAGTTGTCACAATCCCCACCAAGGAAAAGGTACTGCAGCTGAACAGTATAAAGTTAGATGATACATAAATATCCTACCCAGGCTGCCCTGGGAGCTGCCAGTTGTGGCAATGGTGATGCTGCCTAATGCTGGTGAGGTCCTGACTCTGCTCCTTCACAAGGAAGATGCTTGCCCTTGCTTAAATGTTTCCTCAAGGTAAGAGCAACAAAGACTGAAAGGTGTGAGCAGCTACTACTTGAGCAGAGAGGCTACTCTGAAGCAAAAAGCTGCTCAGAAAACTGACAGGAATAGAAAATCTGAAGAAACCCATCATGCTGTGGTGCCTTGGACCATAGGTGAGAGTGCACTGGGCTACAGGAGCTGTTGTTCCCTCAAGGATACTGGCCTACAGGGGAGGGCACCACCTATTCAAATTGCTCCTGAGGAGGCCATGGATCCCCGTTGGGAAAGATATGCAGCTTATTGGCTGTCCACTGTAAACTTACGAAAGGAGTTGTGCTTTCCTTCAGCACCACTCACTTGAAATGTATCTGTATATGTATGTTTGGACAGTATCCAAAATTACTGACTTGAAATATGAGGCCATAATGTTTATAGGTGGAATCTAGGCACAAGAGAGAGGCAAGGTGCACAGCATGTTAGCAAGGATTACAACCCAAAAATACCAGTCACACAATCTATCCAAGCTCATCTGAAAGAAGGGAGACAGGCAGGGGAGACAGATGTTTGACAACAGGTTTTGTCTGGATCAGTGAAGGTGATGGGTGATTTTAAAAAGAGGGGTCCTAATATTTTCTTCTGTTCAGAACAGGCCATGTCCCTTTGCCAGGGAATGCAAAGGCTGCTTAGCTAGAGAGACGAGTGACTCGGGGAAAAATCATCACTTGTTTTCCTGATTAAACAAAGATGCTTTCTCGTAATGATAACCAAAGCAGAAGTCAGCATCTCTTGGCAAACAAAGTGACATTAAAAGCATTTGCTGGAAATGCTTTCCACTTTGTTCTTGAAAAATGTCCAGAGGATATTGATAGAGTAGAAGAGCACTCAGTTCTGCAGCAGGGGTCCAACTTCTGTAATCTGAAGTTTGGGAGGGGAAAGACCAGAAGGGTGGTGAAGAACCTTTAGTGAGATCTAGGAGTTTCTTCCTCCGGGAAGCTTCGTATATTAAACTCACTAATCACTGGATGCCATCTGGCAAAATCAAAAGATACACTCTTTCAAAATATGTTTAGAAGCTATTGGGATACGTCATCTCTGTTGGGGGGATGATTCACCAGCATGGGATGAGAAAACCACTGGGGAAATCATCCCCAGCATACAGATGAATCCAGGAATAGGGGCCGGCAATGTTGTTTTGAACACATCGCTGCTCTGTTCCCATGGGATGAAGGCAACAGCAAGGATTGACAGAGGATTTTCCTGCTCCTCAGAGAGAGCAAGTTGTGCAAAGAAGCACAAAGACTTTGCACAGAAGCAAAGCATTCTGGCTTTGGGCTCTGCAGCTCCCTCACAGTCAACCCATGGGGTTGCATCGGAGGCTGTACCTGGCAGCAGGGTGTCCTGCTGAGTGTGTGTGGTCCTACACAGGATGGGAATCATGGGTCCACTGTGCCTGGCGCTACAGAGCTTGCACTGTGGAGAGAGGGTAGAGCAATCCTTAAGGCTGTCCTCTAAGGCTAAAGGTGCAGACAGTGCCAGGATGCACACTGCTGGATAGGACTTCAAGGCCTAAGGTTCTATCAGAAAGAAGCAAACACTTCCCAGGAGCTAGTCTGAGATGAGCGGGACTCCTACCCGAACTAAGGCTTGTCTGTCATCTCACTGATGTCTCCCAAAAGAGCAAGAGTTTCCTTGTCACAAAAAGAAGTGCAGTAGAATACAAGGCTCAAACCCTGTTGAAGTAGGAGATGAAAAGAAGAAAAGAATAAACCAGAAGCAAATCCTGGTACTTTACATGTTCTTTGGAAAACTGTCAACTCTGGTAGTAATTAGAGCAGCTAGAAAAACTGTTTAAGGGTCAAGGCAGCTACTTTGCCCACTAAGAGTCACCCCAACCTCCTTGGATCCACTGAGCCTTACAACAATTTATAAAACTGGAAAAGATTCCTTGGCCTGTAGATATCTTACTGAGCCTCAGTGCAGTGAAGGAAAGTCTTGCCTTCTGCCACAGAGGCTTACATGCAGATGGGACTCTGTGCTGATCAATTGTGTATTGAGACCTTGAGTGTAACTCCTGTGGCTTAACAACCCTGACCAGCCTTACCTGGACTCTCCACTCAGGCACCCTCCACCACTGGTCAGGGCTTTGAGGCTCCAGACTCTCAGTCCTGGCTTGGGGTTGTGCCTCTGATGTGAAAAGATACTGTGGGTATCTTCAGCTTTTGGATTATCGTCACTTGTGGGGTAGTTGTGTTTTTATTGCCTCCTGATTTTAGGTGAGTGACCTCAGCCTCAAGGAAAAAGGGTGGGAAAAGTAAAGTGTTTTGCTGACTTCCTCAGCAGCTGCTCCACCTCTCCCCATCCCCCCTCAAAAAAAAAAGTTATCTATGCATAATTGCTTCTGTTATGGAAATGAAGGAATTCAGAGAAAGTGATCACTAAAAGGAAATGACAGACAGATTTCCAGTTTTTCCCATGTGGAAGAGAAATGTCAGGCTTTCTTCTTTATTCATTTGTTTCTAATGTTTCTAGTGCCAATTGCTTGAACAAGTCTGCGTTACAAATCAGGAGCTGGCATCTGACCTCTCAAAGAAAGAAGCTCAAATGAAGCAAATATGTGAGTATTAAAATATGTGGGAAATCTGCATTGCCTAATCTGCATTCGCTCCTGAGATTGAGAAGCAGGCACATTTTTTTAGTGGCACTAACCTGTGGAACTCACTGCCATCTGATAGCTTTGGGGTTGGAAGCTCAGCAGAATTCATGAGATGAAGGGGTGTTAAAATAGCCAGGGAGAGTATATATGTTTACATCAGACAGGTGAAAAGTGCAGAAGGGGTGCAAACCTTCCTGCTTGAGGGTGTCTGCTCCCTGATAACTGACTGCTTCAAGGAAGAAACTTCTCCTGTTGGTGGGCTGCTAATTGGCAGGATGGCACATGCTCTTCTGCAGCTTCTTGTGCATATCACAGAGGGCCCCTGAACAGCATGACCTTCACACATGATCCAGTCTAGCACTTGTTTTCCTTGTTTCCTAGTTTTGTGAAACACCAGAAGCTAATGGTGGGGTTGCATTGAGAATGTAGGGAGTCGACAGCAGTTTAGTAGGAGGTGAAATTATTTGTGCAGTGATGTGTTGGCAGATGTGTGAACTGTACACAAACACAATACACGAAGTTGTGAAGCAAAGAAACAAGTGACTTGTGCTTCTAAACAGGATCTTCCTTGCTATAGAATTCTCACTCCTGCTGCTCATTTCCCACCTCCAGGCTGAACAATAAAATTTGGCAATCTGCAAAGTGCTGTGAAAACTGTCTCCAGGTTCTGGTGCAAGCTGCAAACCTGCTCTTCTGCTGGCTCCTCAGGGTTGCTGTGGATGCTGGGTGGTTCTGGAAAAGGGAATGGGGGGCCCATTGAAGCTAAACAGTGCTCACAGCTGTGTGGGGAAGGTGCTGTACGATACTTACAATGGTAAACAGAAGTGAGAACTCAAGGAGCAAGTTATTCAGTGTTCTGTCACTGTCAGAGCCAGGACAAAGAACGGAGTTCTTGATCCCCTTCCATGTGCTCCAGTCATTTGTCAAGGCTGCTGGACTTGTATGACTGTGCTAGAGACTAGAGGAGTGTAAATGAAGAGAGCAGAAGAATTATCTCTGTGGAGACAAAGAAACACATATTTTCTCTCTAGATTAGAAGAGTGGTAGAGGAAAATATGGTTGGGGCTTTCTAGAGTGTTCCTTAAGACAGTAGCAAGTCCTAAGGAGGAATATTACAGTAACTTTTCTACTCTTCTGTTGCACCAGCAAGCTGTCCCTGTAATGCCCCATCTTGTCTCTATTTGTATTGTAGTCACACTTCCCAGCCATGTCTGAAATGGGATACAAAGAGGAATAGTAGAACTTGCCCTGAAAGTGTCACCCCTAATTAATATCCTCTGAGGCAGCTCCCTAATTAGTATGCAGATGTGGTTTCAGTGCAGCTCGTTAGTGGGCTCACTCCTCGGAGAACGTAGTTAGGTGTGACACTGATACACTGTGGTGCCACAGGGAGCTGCCACAAGGCTGCATCCACTGGGCAGGTCAGTGGCAGCCACCACACCAGGAGAACAGGTCCTGTCATTTGTGGCTGGGAATGGAGTGAAACAAGGAGGGTCGATTTGATAAGGTGGAAGAAAGAAGCCCAAAGTGTGACCAAAGATCTGGTTGGCAAACAGTGTGGACAAAGGAACCTCACAGGCTTGTGTCCTATATTCTCCACACCTGTGTCTACACGTGACCATCTCTTGTGTACTAAAGTCATTTCTTCCTCACAGAACTGTTCTGAAGTTGCTCTGCCCGGCTCTAAAAAGCATTTAAGTTCTATACTTTAGTACTTCTATCGTCTCCTGTTTCTTGTCTTTTCATGGTCAAAATGTTTATGATTTTATTTTGATAGTTTTTGTGACAGAAAGGGTCAGACTCATTCTGCACAGGTTAAAATCTAAATTTTATTCTAAACATTCCTTGCAAAACCTTTGTTGTCTCTCACCGACCTCTTCTGTTTGGACATAATTCAACATGTTAGAAATATTAAGAGGGAGAAAAATCCAGCAAAAATCCTCTAAGGCCTGCCATGGTGCTAGTAGGGACGAGAAACTGAAAAAAGTACTGTTTATCAAAGAGGTCACACCAAAATGCTGTGTTTCAACATGCTGAGACATCAAGTATGTGAAATCTGGATTCTCTTTGAATCAGTGGTTCAGCATGGACTTGAAGAAATCTATTCATTTGGGCATCTCTTCAGCTTCCTGGAGTTGTTTGTGTGTGCAGCTCCTGTGTTGGTGGCACCAAGCAGGCTGCCAGGCTTGTCCCTTGCAGCAATTTGTCACAACATGACCTCAGTTGTGCAGTATTATATCCTCCATGGTTACTATGTGAGAATTACTACTCAGAGTGTACAAGCACCCCTGCCTTCTATGTACCCTAAACTCCTCTTTTCTCTGCCACACAGAGGCAGAAGGAGTTCATAAAGCAGAAGATTCCCCCTCTGTCTTATGGCCAGTTCCTAGGGTCAGCATCTTTGGCCAGAGGAATCCTTGGTGCCAGCTGTCCCTCAGCTCCCACAGACAAGTTTTGCAGTTTGTGAGATGCAATTTTTCTGTCATGGTGTATCCCTGTGCATGAGGTGATGATGATTCACCACTGCAGCTGATTGACAAAATATTGTCAAAGGAACACAGAGCAGAGAGTGAGCCAGTGTGTAGCATGAAGGCCAGACACCTCCATCTGATAAAGTCCAGGATGATTTTCCCCTTTACCATTTCTACATAATCATGAGCTGAATGTGTTTTTTTTCCCCATATTAGTCAAACCTTTAAGTAGCAAATGAGAGGAATTTCTGGAAGCTGAAAGTCTTCTAGGTAGAAATAATCCATCATTACAAGCCTAAGGCTTAGAGATTTTTTAGCAGATCTTTAGGAAATAGTCAATGAAAGATCTGAGACCAGAAAAGTTAGGAATTTAAAAGAAGCTGCATTAAGAAGTGAGCTTTAAAAAGTATATACTCCCTTTAAAGTCAAGGTAAATCAAGGCTAAGCAACATGGAGTTAAGTAGGTTAGCCTTCAGTACCACTGGGCTTTTTCAGGATGTCTTACCAATTAAAGTTGCTTCTTTAATTAAGGGTACCTGCAAAAGATATTTGGTTTGCCTGTATTTGGATTTCTTTTGTCTCCTGAATGACACGGAGTAGAACTTTGCTGGTTTTTTTCCTACTCTCTGAGTTTTGCTACAAAAAAATATCAAGACTATTGAGTCTGAGCTTTCCTAAACTTGTTGAAGGATTTACTTTTGAACTAATCAAAAGATCCCTTTCCAACACTGAAATCTTGGCAAAACTTTCCTACCCCTCTTGCCAAACAAGACATTAGAGTAAGATGAGTTTGAAATGCTTGAATGTTCAACTCTGCTACAGACAATGAGATAGGTTTGTGTTCAGGTCCTAAACAACTGGCTTAATTTTAACATCCCAAGCTGATTGCCATCCTTGGTACTCAGAGAAGCACTGAGCACAGCCAAAGTAGCAGCTCTGTGTCATCTGAATCCTATTCTTGTCAGTATGCCTTGGAGTGAATGCAGGGCAGAGAAGAGTCCAGTCTGTCCCTGGCATCTCTGAAACAAATAACATGAAAACACATGTTTGGTCCAAGTGCCCAGAGTTTCTTTTTCTCTGAGGAGTGGATAGTCACCACAGCAAGCTGGGTTCCTTATAGCCATGATGACTCCTGATCTTGCTTAACTGCAGAGGACAGGATCAGATATCTGTGTGTGTCCCTTCATATTCTCTAACTATGTCCTTGAACTGTATCAGCTCTGGAACCTTTTCTCTTGTCTCTTGTACAGATCACTGGAAGAATTTGAAATGCTAACCTGCCCTCTTGTCCCCTCAACGCATTGTCCCAAGACAATTTGGTGGAAGAGACATTTCAGTTGCCCTCGGATATTTCATAACTTTAAATATTTTATAACAGATTAAATGTTAATTGTATGCTGTCCAGGGGAGAAAATCATTGTAGTATTCAATTAACATTTAATATATTAGCCATCAAATATTTAAATAGCCTCTATCCAATGGATGTATTTCTTCTGCATTATCTGCCTTACCTTCCCACAGAACTTTTCACCAGGATGCAACAGCAGAATAACTTTAAAAGGATCGGGAGAAAAAAAACCCCATATCTGCCTAAGTTTTCTTGCTTTTGAAGTTTTCCAGCAAAATATAGAAGCTCTGGATACTAGTGTGGGGGAGAACCAGCAAGCTGGTAGCCCCTGCAGTATTGTTTTGCTATTCTGCTACCTCACCCTGAGTACAAGTCATGACATCTTTGAGATCTGGAGATCTCTTAACTGTACAGCTGTCTCCTTAAGTCATTTCAGGGCCTCTTCATTGTGCTGTGCATCAAAATCAGCTTCTGTTCTCAGGGCCCTACATCTCATGGCTCCTGCTTACGTTTCCAGTTTGGGTGGATTTTACGTTTTCTCCCCTTGATTTGTTCTCAGTGATCACTTCTGTCAACTTATTCCTTCACTGACAGGTTTGTCTTCTTTCCTGTTACCCTCGTGTGCTTTCAGTACCTTGCTATAAGGTCTGTTCACCAGGCTGTTCATTTGTTCTAAAAGTGGCAGACCTTCTCCCCATCCTCCAAAAAGAAATACAAAAGTTTACTTGCTACAATAACAAAACATACAGTGTTTGTTTGTGGGGAAGAGATGATAAAATCACTTCTTATAAAGCTTACACGTGGCAGATGTTGCCTGGTAACTAAGGGTGGGATGAGGCTGGTTCTGTGGAGCAGTTTGTCAGCAAGATGTGCTGCCTGACTTCACAGGTTTAATACACAAAATAGAGACTGTGAGACAGGCATTGGCTGGGAGAGCTGTCTCTTGTGCCAGATTGGTATGGTAAATGGCTTTTGGGGTCTGGTGTGAATGGGCTGAAAATGAAAGTTTGGGATATTGTTCAATATTCCTACCTCCTGGGTAAGAATCAGTTAGAAGATTTTCCCAGTGTCTTTTGTTTTGAGAGATGTTTCACCTCCATGGATTGATAGCCTTGTTCGCAAAAGTTGGTACTTAGTACAGTGGTCCCTTTGTAAAATGATGCTGCTGATTGCAGGCAGATGGGTCACATTAGGAGAACTCGTACAACCCTTCAAATGGAAAATCCTGTCTGGACCATGACTACAAGCCAATCGGGTGGTCTTCTCCAAAATCCCAGATATATTTCCCACATTCTTTGGATAAATCTATTTCTTATCGGGTTTTCAGTCTCTCACTCTGTTTCAAGGTGTGATGCTTGCATATGTTTCCTGGCTGGCTTGGCAGAGCTGAACATGGTGTATTGTGGCATGATTCAGAGCCCTCAACAAGATGGACTAAGAAGATGGATACTGGTCTACTTATTCCAGGTCTTTTTTCAGTTTTGGGGTCCACAGATCAAAAGTTGAAAATGGTAGAGTCAGCTACAAGAAAGATTTGGGGGTGGGAATACTCTCATCTGCAGAAAAAGCATTGGCATTTTTATCTATTTAGTTTATCAAAGCGAAGGATCTTGATTGTGGAATAAAGCCAACAGGGAAAGAATTTGTCTGATCTAAGACAGCTCTTTAGTGCTCAAACATGTGAAGGGAACTGAGAACAGGAGATGGAAGCTAGACAAACTGGGAATGGAAATAAAATACAGCAGAGTAATGAACTATTTGGAAGAGATCTGTCAGGAGCAGGGAATTTCATCAGCACTCTAGTCTTCAGTCCAATCCTGTCAGCCTTCTACATGGGCTGCATGGTGTGAAGAGAAGTTGTGAGTCTAATCCAGGAACTGTAACTATAGGTGGAGATTACGACCTGTGCTCTGCAGGAGGTCAGACTAGCTCTGGTTGCTTCCACAGTCTTTATTTGGATAAAAAAACCCTGATGATAGCTGTAGTTCTGTGGCCTGCCTCTCCTGTTCCTGGCATGATATGGAAACATAAGGACATAGAGATTTCTGAGGCCATGGACCTTGGAGTGTTGTGATACAACTGTGCTCTGAATATTTACCACAAGAATTTGCCAGCTTTCTTGCTGGTCAGGTGTGCCAAGCTGCCATAGCCAAATGGTACCTAATTTAGGCCATATCCAGGTGGTCATGTCCTTAGCCCTTCAGTCATCCAGCACCAGAGACCTCTGCCTAGATGGTGGCAGTCATGCTATAGGGGCAGAGTTTTTTCTGTGTTTATCTTGGCCCTGTCACGGCTGTGAAGTTGAATCCCTGACTTTATACTGCTGTGCTTCTCTTTCCCTTCCAGGGACAAACCAGGGGCTGAAGAGGCAGGAGAGAACAGTGTGGGCTCTGGTCTCCTTCCAGGAGCCCAAAGTGTAAAACACCCTTGTGTAAACATAGCTAATCTGAGGTTAACTCCCTTTGCTTCTCCTTCTCTTACCTCTAGAATAAATTGCCCACATATCTTCCTGATAGCCTCTTTAAAGCAGAACAGATCAATTATATGGAAATATATATGTAGTACTCTGAAATAACAAGCCCTTGGAAACACCATACTGAGTCTGTGATGCTGTTTGCAGAACATGGAGCTAATTGGTGTGAAACTTCTATTTACAAACAGTTTATCTCCTTGCCTGTAGGTTTCTTGGAGGGAAAGAATAGGGGTGTCTGAAAGGAGGAGGTTGCTTTTTTGCAAAAAATACTGTTTCTGCCTGTGAGAAATCAAATAGCAGTGGCTGTTCTTGTTTTCATACAGTCAGGGATGTTTCTGCTCTGGCCTCAAGTCCTAATTCTTTTACTCACCTGTGCAGTGCTGTATGTGTTATTCCATTTTCTTGAGATCTAGTACTTTGGTATCTGTATGTATGAAGAAGGCTTAAGGTGGCTTTTAGAAGCTCAAGAACTTCTTAAAGGCTTGAATAAATTTAACTTTAGTGTTTCATGTCTCTCTCACTCCTCTGATGGGACATGCTTGGCACTCTCTCTGTCTCATCCCTTGTAGGGTGAAGCAGGAGGATGGGAGATCATGGTTTATGCTCAGTACTCTTTCCCACTGGGATTAGGGGGAGCAAGATTTGGGATTTAGTTGATAAGCAGAGCACTGAGGAGCCTGAAGCATTATTGGGTAGCTTGCTTGTTTGGAGAAGGTGTGTGTGGGAAGGGGGAAACCTAAAGCAGTGCTGCATTTCCAGCTCGATCTCATTACTAAAGCTGAAGAATACATTTGACATTGTTTTGGTGCAAGACTAAGTGCAGGAGCCAGGAGCAGCCATGAGAACTGCTGTAACAAGTAATATTGTGTATTACTTCTGTAAGTCTCTGTGTTGGAAACAATACAGGCCATTTCCTGGTGACAGATAAAATCTTTGATACTTTCAGGAGCCCTTGCCAGAATTTGACCTCATTAAGAAGAAGTGCAGTTTGTCTCTGGCTTCCCCTTCATTTATCCCTTATTCCTCAGACTGTGCAAAGCAAGCTGGGAGAGTCTTTAGCATGTTCTCAGTAGGGAAATGTCCAGTTTCTTTAGTGTGCTTTCTTGCTTTGTGGTTAAAGAGCTAGGAACCATATTTTTTTTATGTTCATCACCTTGAAAGAAGAGTGTTGTGGAATAATTTTGTCTGCTTTTTTGAGATTCGAGGAATGAGAAGGGTAGACCATACATCTACTTGGATCAGTGTGAAAAAAATTATATCCAGTCCTCCAAAGTGTGTTATGGCTATAGTTAGAAGACAGATTAAGTAGCACATTCATATCTCTTGTATGGATGTTACCAAGACAGGTAAAACCACAACCAGAGTGCAGGGCAGGCCAGTAAATCTGCTATCCCCATTGCTGGCAACTTTGGGGCTGCATTTGCTTCCCCAGTCTCATCTGTGATTGATTCTCTGAGACTGCTCCTGTATTTGCTTTTTTCCGTATTTGTTTTCAGGCTCTCTGTCTGCTTGATCACCCCTTCACTGTCTCTTGGTTTGATGTTGGTGGTTCTAACCTTTTATTTCAATGGCCTCAGTCCTGAGGAAGGGATCTAGGGTACTTCCCTCATGCCAGCCAGCGCTCCCTTTGCTGGAGTGATGTTCATCAAAGACAGACACCAGTTTGGCTGCAATGGCCTGCAATGCTTTTTTGTTTCCATCCTGTCCTGCTTCCTAAATTCATCTTTTCAGCCTATGCCACCTATTTTCCTCCAAATTTCCACAATATTAGCACATCCATCCAGTGATGTTGGGGAAACCCAACACCTTTTTTTTTTAACCTGGGTTGTAGAAGGGACCTGCCTGATTTTGTCTCTCAGTCTAGTTTCACAACTGCACCCAGGTTCTAAGGCTAACCATATGCTCTGAGCTGTGCGGACACTTCCTCCCATCTTTGCTTTGTCTTTTAGACTGCGTGGTCCACAGCAGAACTGTGGACCTTTCCACTCTGTGCAGCATCTGGCAAGATGAAGGCACCTGGCATACTGTCAGTACTTAACAGAAATTAAATAGTAGTAATACAAAGATACCTAGAGAGATTAGAGATTTAGTATGAAAACAAGTGAAGAGTCAACTAGGCAAAAATGAAAGTTAATGCACCTGGCAGTGATGTGGGAAAATGGAGCCCTCTATGAATATTTAAAGTGTGTAAACACCAAGTGGAGAAGGGATTAGTTAATGTGTGTTGGGCAGATCTAGCAGCGATGGGAAGAAATACAAATGAGGAAACCCTTATGGTGAACTCATTGAGCTATTAAATAGTTTCCAAAAGGAAAGACTAGGAGTTACTTTGCCTGGGATGCCGTAAAAATACTATAGCACACTGACTGAAATTCTGGGACCACTCAAGTCAGTGAGGAAATTTGTTCTGACACAACCAAAGACAAGATTCCCTCCCCAGATAAACATGAAAGTGAATTGGCAGAAAAATTGACCTGTGATTGAGTGTTTGCTGTTTTCAGAGCTGTTTTGATAGTTTCCCACCAATGCAATGTATGATGGTGGCTTATGAGAACAGATAAACATAAAATACCAAGTATGGCATTGTATATAAATAAGACCAGTGTTTTACAGTTCAAGGCATTGTTATTCTACATGATCACAGCATGCAAACATCTGCAGAGTATGCAAGTAATATATGAAGGTATTTAGTATGAGCACCATATAGATTCTTGGGGAGTTGATGGGCAACAGTGGTTTTCAATCTCTTTTAGTTTGCAAATCCCTACAAAATTTCCTGAGATTGAGGACCCCTGAATGGTGAATTAACATAGCAGTGTATCTGCTTTATTTTTATGGAAACTGTAAATATATCTTGTGGACCTCTAAGGGACCAAAATCGGAATGCGAAAATTCTGTCAGGAAGATATCTGGGTTGTATTCTGATGTGATAGATGTTTGTAAAGCAATTTTACTTAGCTATATTTTGATGTAATTACTATTTGGTGGGTTTTCAAGTGCAACTCTTCCAGTGTTGGGAAGTCTTTCTTTGTACAAAGAGCTCAATGAATATTGAGAACAACTTGAATTTGCCTGCATTTTTTTACAGCCTATAGGCTGTCAGCCTAGACTTTACCTTCAACAGCAGAGTTAGATCAAAGCAGCAGCCAGTCTTGGCTGAAGGTCAGTGATCTCAGCTGCCCTTCACCAGAAGATCCCCCTTTGTTGGCACAGCTGCCCTTGGCAAACCTGATAGCTGGGGTGTGATCATTCATGTGTCTGCGTCAGGACATTAGAGATGACAATTGCAGCAATAAATGAGATGTTGGTCTTAGTAACTTTTTACTCCCTGCCTGAGCCCATGTTAAGATGTGTGGGTTGAACAATCCAGCTGAACACAGTTTTGTTATTTTGTTATTTTGCCTTTTTTTTTTTTTTTTTTCCTCTGCCTGCTAAATAAGTCTTTGACGTGTAGTGGTCTTGAGTGAGTTCTCCATTCCCATGTGAAAGAGGAAACAGCAGGTAGGAAGTAGCAATTGAAAACTCCTGGCCTGGAGAGATCAGAGTATGGTCTGCAGCTTTTGAGGGGCACCATGACAGATGGCAACAGAAATGGAAATTTTGTCCTGAAGGCGGTTTTGACATTTCAAAATTTTATGTTGTCAAACTGGGATGAAAGCCCCAGTTGGGTTACTGGCTTAATTTGTGAAACACACATTCAGTATTTTTAGTTTAATTGCCACATAAATATTTTAAAAGTATCTGAAATACTTTGTGAAATATGTATTTACAATAAAGACTGTTTTGATAACATGGAGTGACTCTTTACACAGCCAGTATATTCATGCAGACACTGCACAGCTCAGTTCTGTCAGATCATTTTTTCTGATAGAAGACTATGCTGTTTTTAAGATTTCAGCTAAGGAATATAAAGCTCCTGGTCCCTTGAGAAAAGGAATAATAAACATGTTACAAAAGGAAAGGATTTAGCATTCCAATATCATACCAGCTCAAAATGAGGGCATTTTAAGTTTTTCTTTACTATGACACCTATTCGTACTTTTTAATGTCATTCTACTGTCTCAAAATGTGACACCCTCTAATTTAAGGGACAAAGTCCTAAGAAATGCTAAAAGCTGCACATTGAAATGTAAAAACGATTACACTGGAAATGAGGCAGCTTTTTACAGTGGCAGTACATTGGCCATGGAAGTTTACTGAGGAGATTTCTTTAATTCATCTTCCTCTGGGATCATTCTCTTGAGTTTGGTTGTCTTTCCAACAGATATTTTCTAGTGTAACCTCATGACTTGAACTTGATTGTGTTTGCTTGCATGTGGTGGTAGAGGAAGTTAGTCCCCTCACCACTGATACTGTCTGAAATTCAAATTTCCTCTGTGTAGGGAAGGGAGCCCATACTAACATTAAATGGTCCAGTGTCCCATTTTGACAGCAAAATGCTGATGAGCAGATTAAAACTGCTCTAAGGCATTGCTGAGGAGACATGGAGTAGACGTGAGGTTACCACCACAGTTTTTATGGTAAAAATGTCTTAGTGCTGTGGAATTAATCTTAAGACTGAAGTTGTGATGTGGCTGTTACCTGTGCAGAGCACAAAATAAGGGAGGGAATGGCAAGGGTTTTCCTGGACTGGCATGGAGGCCTTCTCTTGCAGTGGAATGATCACAGTTTGACTAGTTGAACTCTTTGTTAGTCATTACAGCTCAAGATCACATAAGTATTTCAATTTTGCCAAGGCAACAGAAAATATTCTCCTTCTCTTGGACAAGGTCAGATAGCTCCTTGGCCTCTTCTCCTTGGGGTGACCTCCAAGATTAAACTGCCTTACGTGTTTCCACTGTTATATCTTTTCAACAATTCAAAATTACGTTACTCTCACAAATTAACTGAGTCCCTGCCCCTGTCCTTGCCCCTGGGTCCTGATGGATTTTATCATTTAATGAAGCTCGATACATTTTTCCCCAAGTTTTATCATTTATTAATAATTTTAAACCTCTTTTTTTTTTGGGTTTAGAGAGATTGTGAGGTTGCACAGTAAGGCCATGCTATATTTATAAACCTGCTAAAAATTTACAAACAGAACATAATGTGCATATCACTACATTGGGGAATCAGGAAACACTACTATATAATTAGATTGTGTATTATGAAGACACAATATTAACTTTTTAGCTGGGAATGGAAAGAAAGCTCCCTTTGTACTAATTATTACTGTTATTTGCATTGTAGTTGAGCTCAAAATATAAGTTGGGCTCAGAGCTCCATTAGGTGAGGTGTTGGGTAAATTTTGCAGAGAGAGAGAGAGAAGACTGCTGATGTGCTTTACTCTGTGGAAGTGCTGATGAATTGCAATCATGGAGACTAATTAAAGCATCTGGATGGATAGATAAAATGGACATAAACCAGATTTAATTGATGGAGACCGGAGGAGGGTTTGACAGTTAATTAATGTTTTTAATCAGTTGTGGATTTACAGGAGGAAAGGGAAAGGAGGAGGCTGATAGGGTCTTAGCCCTTGCTGATAGCAATACCTTGTGTATGGGAGTGCCTGGTGTCACATGGAGAGTGTTCAGACGCCCAACTTTTCCTCTCCACTCTCATCATGGAGGCACTTGACCTCAAGGCTTTTTATGTACATATTTTTCCCACCTCTAATTTGCTTATCCCTTTATAGTTTTGAAAGATGTCCAGTCACCTTTAGGAAATTCCCATGTGTAGATCCTTACAATTCACATCAGATACAGAAATAGAGCAAGGCCCCACGAGTTCACAGATCTCACTTTGAGAACCACTTGTCTGAAAAATAGGAAGTATTAGACATACTCTGGATATAGCTCTTAATGTTGTTCTGCCACTTGTGTGTTATAAGTCCTGAAGATTTGTCCCTAGACTGAGGTCTGTTAAGGTGAAGGATATAGTGAGTAAGAATATACATGGTCTCCAGGCTTTCAGTAAAAAAGTTATTAATACTCTGCACTGCTGTGAATGGGCAGATCTATATTTTTAATGGGCTTTTCACAAATTACAATCTTCCCAATCTTCAATAGGAGGGATGGGGAAACCATTGCAGCGGGTATTAATGCAAGAGGGTTTAGTCTTATCCTTTTAGAACACAAACTAAAATGTGTCTTACATATGCTAACATAATGCTACCATTGCCAAGCTGGGTTTTTGGAGACATGCATGCACACTTGAGAGCTTTTTCCATTGTTTCTCATATTCAGAAGAATGCTAATTTTCAGTGGAAAAAGCCCAGTATTGATTCCAAAGGATAGATATAATCAATAACAACTGCAATGTGGCAATTACATGCATGACTCCAAGTCCTGGCTGGAACTGACATATCCCAAAAGTGCTTCATGGGGTTCTACAGTACTGCCATGCTATGGAGAACAGCAGAGGGATAAAAATGGGAAATGACTTGCCCCAAATCACTCTTGCATACAGACTGTGAGGAGAGACAAGATCCAAACAACTGGAATGAACCATGCACTGTAGAAAGTCCTTGCTATTCAAGTCTGGTATGGCCTGATCCTTCAGGGCTCCTCTGTGATGTGCAGAAGAGCATTGCAGAGATACTTGACTGGGTACTAACCAGTCCCTGGACTGGAAAACAGTGCATCCCATTGATACAGGCTTTATTGTTCTGGGGTCCTGTTGTAAGAACTGCACAACACTGTACCAAGCTGAAGTACCACATCAGCTGGGGATAGCTTGGGGGAGCCTAAAATGCCTTTGCAGAGAATAGGGGTAAGATATACCACTACATGTCTAGAGCCTTTCTTACGACAATCTTCCACTAAGGGAGGGCTGTGTGTGGGCGGCACTTTACCCAGCAATTGTGCTTTCAATTTCTTCAGCTTTGTGTAAAGACTTAATCTTGTGCCTGCTCTCACTGCAGAAGTTGCTTTGATTGTGTGTTTGGGACTGAACCAATGATTCCAGCAGCTTAATCTGCAACTGGGCAGTGCTCAGAGGTGGTATACATGATGCTCTAGGTTACCAGGCAGCAACCTAGTGTAACTTACAGGAAGGTACAGTCGGAATAAATGATGCAGGAGCAAAGGCAGCTCAGTGAAAGGTGTAAGACAAAGTGAGAGTTGGAGGTTCTTTATCTTAATTCTACTTGGTAGTTGCTTTTCCATCTACCCAGTTCTATTGGCCTGTAAATTACAACTACTTATCAACCAGAGGTAAAATGCAATATCATTTCAGTCACTTTGAGTTTGACCCAAAGTGTTTATATCCATGAAAAAAAAAAAAAATGAATGATTGCCACTTATTTATTTTTACAAAAAATGATAGGCCATTGTGCAGGAGAAATCAGCCTCAGCTGACATTCACAGCTGTTCTTTTATGTGGGAGGCAAGCAAAGTGAAAATAGTATGCCACTCATGTTCTGTTGGACAGTATTTTGGAATATACAGTTAATCTGCTCAAGGGGGAAAAAACATGGGGAGAATGCACTGCTTAGCAATAAAATACATCAATACACGCAACATCACCACATCAATATAGAGTGATTAAATTTATAGCTGTAGCTTCACAGTTGTTCTGCCTGAAAACCCCCAGGGTGGCCTCAAAATCCTCTGCATCTAATCCAAACTGGTGATGCCATGGTGCTTCTGTCATTCAAAACGCCCTCAGTTTGCTTCATGTAACAGCAGATTTCTCACATACCCAAGTTAAACACAGGAATATCAGAATTCTTCCCCAAAAAGGCTCAGTTAGGGAGGGTATCCCATCCTTCAGTGATCACCTAGGCAAAAAAGGATAAAATTGGTTACAATGGGTATCCTTAAAACTGGAGAGAGGCAGGACACAGCTGTTCTCTGCCTGTTAAGGCTTCTTTATTTCATTTGTTGAGGCCTTAATAACTGCTCCAGAACTACAACAAGCATCAACACTTTCAACCAAGGCTCCTGCTTTTTTTACATATTTTAGTTTCTGACTGCTCTGGCCAAGGAACATGGTGGCTACATTCAGGCCAACTGTTAAAATCTTTAAAAGGAGGAAATGCGCATGATGTTATGGGAACTACTTTTAAAAAGGGTGATGGGTGGCAGATCAACAAATGGACGAAGTCTTTTCCAGGGCTACCAGTCTGTCTGTGGAAGTGTCATATGCCTGAGTGCTCTAATTTTTTTCTTCTAGGATAACTTTTTCTTTCCCTTGGCCGTAGTTGGATCCTGGGTCTGACAGCTGTGTATCCTAGACAGTCAGAGATTCACATCAGCCTCTTGAATTTAGATTCCATAATCAGTGAAGTCTTTGTAGCCTCTGGTATCTAGCTGGGCACTCAAAATCAGGTTACTATGAAAAAAAAAAAAAAAAAAAAAGAGTAGCCTGAGATTTCACAAAGAGAATTGTGTCAGTGTGGCAGTTCAAAAGCATTTGGGCTTTATCTGAAATTGTATGAAAAAGTCAGGAAGTAAATTAGCTGCACAAACTCTGGCTGGGAGAAGGGAGAGCTCCAGGACTCCATCCTGTACTTTACTCATTAAGTCTATGCCTAGAACAACAGTTTACAGGAAATATGCTAGTTGCCTTAGCCATGTCATGGATCTCTTTGTGTTCTCTGATTCAGGCTGCTTCAAATGTTCTAGAATGTTGAAACAGAAGACAGTCCAGGGGTTCTTTAGCTAAAACAAAATTTAAAAATTAAGCTTTCAAAATAATGTACTGAGAAGGGAGCTTTGTGCCTGTCACATGTGAAAAAGAACAATTGCTGTATCTTCTGACCAAGGATGAGTTTGCCGCAAAGGAATTACAGCTGATTCCATCTATACTGACTTTTATAAAGCACCCACCACTGTAGAATCCAAGCAACGAGAGATCTGATCTATAGATATATATTCATGCATTGTTTAAAAAATTAAATACCAGCCAAAATAGATGTTCTGTGAGGCAGAGGCAAATTTTCTGCTTGAAAGAAGCAATAAGCTTCTTATTGTTTACTAAATATTTGTACTGGATTTTCAGCATACAGAGAGATCATAAGCAAGAGATACAAGTAGAAAACAAACAATAAAGTGAGAGCATACAACAGAAAGCTAAGCAAATCATCACATTACAGGATTTTCCAGAGCACAAATGATTTTCATGTAAAAAGCAAGTCCTATGCTGTATGAGATAAAGAAATATTTAGCATAAACTTGCATCACTGACACTGATAGCAGAAATGGAAGTTAGAATGAGCTGACCAAATTTTTCTGCCTATTTTCATACCCGTGGAATTTTTCCAGTAACTTGCTAGCCTGCAGTTCCATAATTCTATCTAAAGAAGTTTTTGTTGGGTGGTGACTTGTCAACCTTCTTGATGATGCTGAGCCAAGGTATCAGCTGGCACTCTGCCAGGTGGTTTAAGAGGAGGAGGAAGCTGAAGTCACCTTTCCCTCCCTGCCCTATGCAGGCTAGTAGCTGTGCCTTACTAAGTACACTCCTTAGTGCTTATTGCTTGTCTTGCCTGATATTCATGGTCCAGGCTGTGCATTGAGTCTGCAGATCACCAGGCTTTGGGAAAATGGACTGGAATACAGTGTGTATATGTACTGTGCACATATACATATATATGTGTGTATACTAGCTGTACCCAGCACACATGACTTTAATACCCTCAAGATGTCCTTTTTGCTCCCTTGGCTCCCTTGGTGGAAATGACTGGAGAGTTTGTTAGAATGAGACATGTGCCTGTGCTCCAGTGGTTGCAGCTTTCATCTGATGTATTAGCACAAACCCACCCTTCATTGGCGGTTTATGCTAATACACCAGCCTTAGCTAGAGCATTCAAGGTGCAGACACATGTTTTTTCTGCTTTCCCTGCTGTTGGGGAAGTAACTTCTGGCAGAGGAACAGGGTAGACATCTGGGGAGAGGTAACATCTTAAATCACATCAGCTAGTCTCTTTGGAGTTCATCTATCAAGTACTCAGAATGGGTGCAAATTGACTCTGTTTTGCCTGGGACTGTCAGTCATTTTAAGGATAGCCTGGGACAAGGGCATGAAGCTTCGTCATGGAGTATGTCTGCTTCCATGTTGTATGTGTGTTATTCCTTACCACTTTTCCTGTCCTTGACAGGCACTGAGGTCCCTAGGCTTGCTGAGGTCCCTGACTTGCTGCACCCCTGATAAACAGTTGAGTGAAGGCTGGGGGGTAGAGCCAAACCCTGGCCTACAGCAGTGCCTGCTGCTTAGCTGTTAACATTGCCCCACCAAGGTTTCAGAATGTGGGAGCTAGCATTCCCACTGGCAATGCCTGGCCATGATCCAGGAGCTGGCAAACACAGAGCCTGGAATATGCTCCCTGGGGATGTGCTTCAGCCTGGTGGCTGAGCAAAGGGGCTGTAGTGGTAGCTGCCTCTGGAGGGTGGGCATCACTATCCCATCATCTCTCCTACCAAAACTGTGGCTTGTGGGAACAGGGAGTCTGGGGTTTAAATGATTGTGGCTGGCAAGATCACTTCTCTTGCCTTCAGTTCTCACAAGGTTTTCCTGATGGCATCTTGCACCAACTTGTGCTGTGGTTTCCTAGATAAATTCATGCTCAATTCTATCTGTGCAATTTCCATATCATGTTTATTCAGAATAAGTTGTTTTTGCTTCTCTCAGCCCTGCGGGGTTAACCTGTCTTATGAAATTCAAATGTCCTTCTCTTGCTTTCTGCCTTGTAACACTTCTTTCTTTTCCTCCCACCTCTTTGTTGGCTTCATGGACTGTGCTAAGCTTGCAGGAGATACCAGAGGGCTGAGAGGGAGATGTCTGCCCTAGACAGCTCCAAAGCCAAACCCAGCCCCTTCAATATGGGCTGCATTCAGCTGGATTGTGCAGTACTTTTGAGCACCAGCATTACACAAAGCTGAGCACCCATTACTGAGGAACCTTTTTTCTGATTCCACTCTGAGGAATAATACACCAGTGGGCCAAAGATCCAATACAGAAAGCATTAAGAAGATAGGAATTTATCCATCAACTCAGCAGTTTTCAGAGTTGTACTAAAGGAGGTTTCCTGTTTAAGGGAGTATTTTATCTCTCTGTTAATGCCTAATGTGTTGAATTGTTATACAGGGTTTTGCTATCACAAAATAAGATGATAATGACAATTTCTGCCTGTGTAGCCAATGATTCTTTGTACTACTTACAGATTCTTTCATTCCAGGATCTTAAAGCTCTTTATGCTTTAGCTCTTTAAAGGACCCTATTGGCTTAGACTTCCAAATCCCACTAACGGAGTGCTTAACTCATAGTAGATATTGTAAAATATTAAATATTTGAAAATTTCCATACAACAACTATTAACAAATAAGTTTAAAATTGCATTATTCCCCCTCATAACAGCATGGGGGGGGGGGGGGGGGTGATAACAGATAGCGAATCAGGGTTCCAGAATGTATTTGTTCTTATTTACAAAGGGAAAGAGGCTGGATTTGGGTTATTTCTGTGTTACTTTTTAATGCATGTTGGAAGAGCATGATGTGTCCTGTAGTGGAAGCAAGGTGACAGGAGTGCTCTCACAAGCTATCATGCATCACAGCAGAGGTAGACCAGCCAAGGAGTATGACCCAGAGGGAAGAATACTGGCCTTGAACCCCAAGTGTATAGCACTTGACACAATTGTTGTGCTTACTCCAGGCTTGGCTTCAAAGGAAATGTTTTGTTTTTTCTTTTCTGTTAAACAACCTCTTTTAACCCTTCCCTTGGAATTTCTTCTCGTTGGAACATCAGGGCTTTGACTTTTACTAGGCTGAAGGCAGAAAAATAGTTTTCTTCACACTAGTAGACATGTCATCTCTAGCCCAGCTCCTTTAGCAGGCTCTGGGTGATTTGAGCATGTAACATGCAAATGTTTTAAAAACCAGTACAAATAGTGAGCTCAGAAAATGAAGAGACAAGACTGAGTGTTTTAGCAAAAACATTTAGGTTCCTTGTCACTTTTCCACTGTGTGAAGAGGCCTTGGCACAAGGCAAATACAACTGAATGTAGTTTTCTTCTGTCATGTGACTTCAAAGAATCAGAGTATTCCAAATGTTAGCAAGGAGCTTTACTGCTTTATTTTCAGTCGTGCACATCACCTAAATCCTCATTTGCACAAGCAGCATGCTGAAGGCAATCTTTCCCTGTGCAGCATAGGCTGTGACCTTGCCAGATGCTGAGGTCATGCAGCTGCTCTAGCAGGTATTTAACAGCCTACAAGGTTAAGTTTGACAATTGCACCTCATGCCCTGCTGTCTGAGTGCTCCTGCATGCTGCACTCACCTGCCTCCACAGATAAACCTCATCTTCCCTGATTGCGAGATTCAAGTTTTTTACCTGGAAAAGACCAAAGGTTAATGTGGTAACAGAGCAGAATGGTTGTTATTTGGAGTAGATAACAAATAGTTCTGTGCACTCTGGTGAATTGCTTTAAAAATCTTCAATGAAGGGGAAATAGTGAAATGGTATTCTGTAGGAATGCAGTTTGAGTTTGAGTGGTTCATCTGAATCAAAATTTTTACATTTCCAGTGGTTCTCTATATCCTGGATTCCTAAACAAGCATGAGACAGGCAATCATTCTGTCTGCCTACATGTCAACCTGTCAGTTCTGATCTCCTCTGGTATCATCTGGCTGCTTTCAGCCACATTTCCTAACAGGATAGGTGATTTAAAAAAAAAAAAAGTTCCTAAAAATACCAAGGAAATTAGTGGCTGAGCTAGGGAAACAGACTTAAATGAGTGCCCTGACTGGGAGGAAAGATGATGGTAAGAGCTGGAGTGTAACTGGCCCAGTGTGGCCTGTCAGCCCGCTGATGAGCACGTGCATAGCTGAGAGCAAACCCAGCATGAGCTGCCTCTTGTCCTGGCTTTGGTCAGGTAACCATGGGGATGCTGCATAGGTGTACAGGCAGGGAGTGGGGGCTGCTGCCATTTAGGATCAAGAGATACTGCAGAGACTAAATGGACTTAGATACCAGAACATTTTAATCTCAGATATATGCATTTTTATGAGTTACACAACTTCTCTGTTCAGTGGGAGAGATGATGAGATGGGTCAGAGGAGAGAATTTGGATGGGTCAGCATAGCAGCTCCAACTGTGCCGTGATATTCCCACTGCTGAGCAGTGAGGTCCCTTGGACTCTGTTCATGGGTGTCTCCAGGTGCTGTCAGATATAGGTTTTGGTAGAGATTAACCAATGCTTGATTAGTCCACACAAATTCCCTACATTGTCTATTGCCATTTGCTGGTGCCACCAATCTGCTCATCTGGACAAGTGGGTCTTGACATGTTCTTGCTTAAGTTCCTCTTCTTAAAAGGAAGTTGTTCCCTTATCCCATCAGGTTAATTCATGTTCATATGCTAACATCACTAACTTATGCAAGCTGCTACAAGGAAACACAGGGAGACAATACAAGTAAGGTATGTCCAAAGGAGAGCAGCTGGAGAAGAACCCCATGACTTTGGGTTATGTGGGACGTTGGACCAAAAACGTTAGAAATGAGAATTCCTTTGGCTGTTGCCTGCAAACAACTTGTTAACTCCAATGTTCTTGAGGAGCAATGTTCACTCAAACCACTGCTATGTGCCTGCAACCTTAAATTCACCTTAGTGAAGTTTCTCTGTGTGCACTGGTTATTTATTACTGCTAGATCACTGTGGATGCCCAGGGGATTTCAGTAGCATGGGGATATGATTACACTCAATGATAAAAATAATGTGCTGCAATAAATCTGTCATTTAGGGTAGAAAATATTGACTGTTAATAAAATTACCTGTAGTATGGACTAAATTATTTTAGTACTATTAAAAATTCCAATTGCTAGTTTAATGGAGATGCAATTCCTTTTACTGTGGGTGGAGGAGCTGATGGGTAGATGGAAGGAGTGAAAAAAAGGAGGGTAACTGCGAGACAGGGCCTGAAACTGTCACAGGGGAATCTCCAGAAATGGCAGTAGCTGTGTAGCAGAAGGTCATATTCATAGTGGGGAGAATAATCACATTTTTGGAGGGCAACAGCCAAAACTGGGGAAAGTGCCAAGCATGGAGCATCCTTGGATCAGGAATGTTCTTCTAGTGTGATTGGGGAAAGAGCTGGGTGAGTCTCTGGAGGGTTTGGTGTCAAGCTTTATCCTTTTAGGCCATCTCCAGTCTCCTCTGAGTTTCTTTACTTACTTAACAGGGAACAGGGGAATGGAGAATTTAAAGTCTTGGTTGTTCTAACCTGTTAAAACCAAGCCTTGTGGAGAGAGACCACACAAAAAAAGCAAAGCAAATGAGAGAACCAGAGGCACAGTTTGGGGCCAGGTGGGAAAAGGATTTGGTGAGGAAGTTGGCCAAGAGCAGAGAGCACGAAGGTTCTTGTGCTTGGACTCAGTGATTTTAACAGTCTTTTCCAAAGCCTAAATGATTCTGTTATTCTACTTGTAGAATAACACTTGTAAGGGCTGCATTCTGCTTTCTGTTCCTGAGTGGTGGTGTTGCCAGAGAAGGGGAGGGGATGTGAGAGTCCTGTTGCCACCTCTGCTGAGAACACTGGGCTGGCTGACAGAAGAGGAGATGTTGGAGATTCATCTACAAGGAGAATTGAGAGGGAGCAGGAGGTCACTGGGGATTTCTCAGCAGGGAAGACTGGACTGTGTTGTCCATAGGGACTGAACTAAGCAGCAGTCAGGTACAAAGCAGAGTAATTGCAGTTGAAGAAGAACCCAAAGGTGAGCAGGGGGTATGGTCTGATTGTGTCTCTAGGTCTGATTAGGACTAAGAAAGAGGGAATGTGACCAAAAAAAGAAAGTGAGGTTAAAGGGTGTGAGAGAAAATGGACGAAAGTCTTTCCTCAATGTCTCAATACAAGAAATATGGGAAATGACTAAGCAGGAAGATCTCATGCATGAAAACAATGATGATTTAGTTCGCATTACAGAAAGCGGGTAGGATAATGCATGTGACTGGAATATCAATAAAGGAAGATATGATCAACAGCAGAGGGAAGAAAAAAAACTAGGGCAGAAGAAAATGAGGTTGTATAATGATGGATCAAAAAGGTAATTCAGAGTTTTTTCTGAACCAATTCTTTTCCTTTGAGTAGAACTTCTGACCTGACATTCCCATGTGAATCAGTCCCACTATATTTTAAGATAAAAAGTTAGGCCATAAAAAGAAAGCTCTATGTTTTTTTTTCTTTTTAAATGAGATATTCATTAGAAACATGTTTCCTTTTTAAGTGATCCTGTAAGCATGATCTCATAGTTACAGCATGATGAACAGAGGGTCAGTGTGACTCCAGCAGATATAGGGCAAAAAAGTTTGTCATCCTCTGAAACAGTGAGTTGGGTCTCCCTCTTACCTTTTGAAACAACCAGGATAGGATAAACAGCCCAGCTTATCCCTTCCTCTGCAGACTGAGCACAGAGTCACAGAATGACTAGGTTGGAAGAGACCTTTAAGGTCATCGAGTCCAACTCATGCCCTAACACCTCAACTAAACCATGGCACTGAGTGCCACATCCGATCTTTTTTTAAACACATCCAGGGATGGTGACTCCACCACCTCCCTGGGCAGACCATTCCAGTACTTTATCACTTTTTCCGTAAATTTTTTTTTCCTAATATCCAACCTATATTTCCTTTGGTGCAGCTTAAGACTGTGGGACTAGGTAGGAATTGGAATTCTACCTGTTCCACCCTCTGTGTGAGTTGGGCAAGTCACTGCTGCATTTGTCATGATTGGATGGTTCAAATGTTGCTGATAAGATTTACTGCATGCTCTGAGGATTCATGAGGAAATGTTTTGAAAATTCTTTGACATTCTGCAATTATCTTGGCATGGTAGGCACTTTAAATTTCAATCTGACCTTTTAAAATAGACTCTGTGTTATGAGGTTAATTCCTCTGTCCAGAGAACTTGGATTTTGAATTACTGAGGGATTAAAGATCCAAGCATTGCTACAAACTTTAATTCATAATGGTCTTTGTACCAAGAAGTATCCAAACAGAAACAAAGCAGTGAGTCAAAATGTTAGAAGACTTTGAAGGTATGGCAACACAGTCTTGTCTTCTTTTCCTGTTGCCGTACTCTTTCTGGAAAAAAAGAAAAGAAAAAAAATGAAGGAATAAAAATGATGAGAGGTATTCCTCCATCTAAGTGACTTCTCTCCAGGCATCACCACAGTGAGATTGGCTCACCTAGAGCAAGGGACATAGAGCTTTTATTTCCATTAGCACCCTGAGAGCCAAAACTAACCGTGGAGGAAGAAGCTGACCTCTTGTTATATCTGTGTGAAAGCATCAAAATGAAAGGCACTGAGCTGCCCTGGCAGATTCCAACATGTATTTACACAGTTGATGTTCAAAGTAAATGTCTTTGTATATATCCCCACAACAAAGTTTGTTTGGATCTATTGAAAAAACTAAAGTGTTATTTTTGGGAAAATGACATTACATACTTTGGTTTACCCCAACCAGAATATGTTGGAGTTAAATGAGGCAAAGAAACAGGCCACTGTGACATGAATATAACAATTGCACCTGCAAAAAAGCAATGAACTTTCAGTACTGAAGTGTGGCAAAAATAAATAGGGAGATGTTTTATGAAGTGGCCACACACCATAAAAAAAGGAAAAAGTTTTAAACTGTGAAGCCAAATCAAACTAGAAGATAATGGAAAATATTTCAGGTATTTTAAAAAGTAAGCATGAAGACATTTTTATTATTACTGAAAAATACTGGGGGAAAAAGCCCCAGTGCTGGAAAAAAAAATCTCATCAGAGATGCTCATACTCTGAGTATCCAGCAATTTATTTTATTTTATTTTATTTTATTTTATTTTATTTTATTTTATTTTATTTTTTGGGAAGAGATTAAAATTAAAAGAATACTGTGAATGATGGGCTTCTGAGCTGGTGGTCAGTTGGATGTAAGAAGTGTTAGGGAGGAGCAGTGTCTGTGGTGGGATGAAAGTTATGGTAGAATTTCACTTGATCAGGCAAACAATGCCTGTATAACTCAAGAGTCCACTCTTCAGGAGTGTGAGACCTTCCGGAGGTATTGCCATATCCAAATTCAGATCCCAATCTAATGTTGCCCAGATCTGGAGGAATTTCTGCTGTCAGGACTTTCAGTTTAGTTAGTCATAGATGGGAGTCCAGTCCCATAATTTCAAAGAGTTTTTTCTGGCTGTAGTGACTTCAGTCTGCCCTTGCAGGTGATAAATGGTTCTCATTGCCCTGGTAGTTCTTCACTTTCTGTTGCTGGGGAATCAGGCCCATGGTATTGGTTCTGACATAGCTCTAATAAGGATGCTGGAACTTTCTGCAAACCAATTATGGAGTTGATAGAAATGAATGCAAAGCTGTCCTCTAGTGTGAGCTGGAGATGGGGTGTAGGGAGGATGGGAAAGTATTAAAAACACAGTCTCGTAAGCCCAAAGGCTAACAATATCAAGACAACTTAAAATACAAGGTAGATTAAAAAAATCCATTTGGCTGAAGGGAGGGTGTGTAAAGGAATTGTATAGAAAATGAACAAGCAAGGGAGATGGAATTTAACAGATAGCCAGCAGTGCACACCTCAAACCAGGGAGGGGAGGAAAGAGAAGCAAAATCAAATCACACTTGCTTGAGGCGGCAAAGAAACAAGAAAAGGCCTTATCAAAACATCCAGAGAGGGAGAGGCATCTGAGAGTTTCCAAATGAGAAAGTGAGGCAGTGAGGAAGACAGGAGAGTGGCAGATATTTTCAAACACTTTTGCTCAATTTTCTTTGCTTCAGATGACATAATTAATCCTCCTGCAGGGCTGTTTCTCAAAACCATTGACTGCTTAAGACATATACATCCTCTCAACCTCTCCATACCACCCACAGAGAGCATCTTGTGGATTAGCACCTCCTGAGAGGGTGCCCCATTTGAGCCATGGAGCATTTGTTGGGGTTTGGGAGCAGCAGTCACAAGGAGAAATGCCAGAAGGTTGGAGCTGACATCTGCTAGCAGCTGTTGTGCCAGTCCTGTGTAGTTTATTCCATTCCTCTGGGATGGGTGACGTTAAAGGATCGACAGGGATTCTGGGCAGGTTCTTTATTTCTTCTCTGAGCTGGCGGGGAAGCAAGTGGGTGACAGACACACCATCTCTTGATCAGGAATACAGAAGAAACTCTATTTAAAGAACTTTCCTCTATCCTCAACATATATATCAATATATCATACATATCAATATACACCCCCACAATGTATATATTATTTTTTTTCACAGAATGGCAGCAAGGGAGCTTTTACCTCCCACTGATGAACAAGGGCCTTAAGACTATCCTTCTAACTTTCAGTGCCTGACCTCAGTGAGACAATTCAGGTGAGCCTGGTGGCATTACCTTGCTGAATGAGAGCCTTAGATGATAAAAGCGAGTGCAGGAGATCTGTTATGCCTCAGTTTCAGTGAGGCAGCTGAGAAAATGTTGCATAATAGAAAGAAATGAGATGAATTCCTAGCTGATAAAACATCCCATCTGAAGGCTTGGCAGATGAGAAACAGAATGAAATCAATGGGCTAAAGTAGAATAAGAAAGGCTTTTGCAAGCAGATCAGAGCAAAAAGTAACAGTAGGGAGAAAGTAGGTCTATTAGTAAATGAGGATGGGAAAGAAATTAATGATGGCTCAAAAATGGCTGAGATTGAGAAGTTGGTTCTCTTTCACCCCAAAGCATCATGAACAGGATTAAAAAATAAAAAGAACAGTTTGAAAATGTAAAGGACAAACTGTAAAATAGCTGTTAAAGAGTAGGTATGGGAAACTTGCAACAAGATAATGTAGTATGTCATCTCTTCTGGGCCAGATACTATACCAGGATGGTTTGGCTCTACAGGACCCATCCAGTCCCAGTGAGACCCAGCTGGGATCATTAGGCAGTCTCCATAAAAGGCTCAGAACAGAGCTGGCAGATGTCTCTGGGAGATGATCCATGTTTGGAGGAATCTCAGATCCTAAGAGATTTGAATGGAGCAGGCAGGGGCCATAGCAGAATGGTTCTAGCTAAAAGGGGACTAAAAAGATGAGAGGGTGGTGTGACAGAGAGTGGAGTTATTGGCAGGTCCTCTCAAGAGTGGAGGGACTGACCAGCTGCCTTGCACACAAGCAAACAGCTGCACAACACATAGGCTAGGATACTTGAAGTTGTTAACTTTGCTGCAATACTGGCAATTATTTCTGAAAAGGCAGGCAGATTTGAGGAGATACTTAAAAGGCTTTTTTTTTTTTTTAAGAAAAGTCAGTGGCCTTCAGAAAATAAGTGATCCTGTAAGTAACTATCTTTTCAGTCTAATTTCTACCTCTAGCAAAATAATAAAATATTTGGAAAATTACCAAGGAATTCATAGACAATGAAACCATAAGCAATAGTGAGTGTACAGAGAAACTCCATGGCCAAACTAATGCATGTGCCTTTTGTAAAGAGTGTAAATTTGGAAGACAAAGGACACCTATAACACACGTGGATTGCTGCAAAATATTGGAGAGCTTTAAATTCTGTATTACCTTACAGGAATTCAGAGAGGAACACTGGAGAGTGAAAACTGTCCTTGGGAGTCTGAAAGCATGGCTTTATTAAACAGACAGCTCATGCAGCTCCAAGGAATCTATCCTTTCCCTGACCTGACATTATCTTTGGGGAATTCTCCTATCTCTGCTCAAAATACAAACAAAAACTTGGGGCTCAACTCTTTGGAAGATCCCCAGTGTTACCTGGAAACTTTCTACCTCTGTTCCACTCCTGGAAAAGTAGCCCTGGAGTATCTCTGAAGAGGTCCCCAAAACAGTATTGCTAAATAAGACAATGTTGCCCTTGCTGTGCTTCCCCAGAGCAGGCTCGTGTAACAAACTCTGTGCTCGGAAGGCTGCTCCCATATCAGGATTTTGAACGTGCATGGGAGGCTTCTGAAAATGTTTTGACTTTCTTTCATATTCTTGACCTGCCAGCCACAGATGTTCCATGCAAGGCACGGTTGGCTGTGGCCACAATCCTCGGTTGGTTTGTAGATGATGCATCTGGCACTTGGATTGGGATGATAGCAACTAATGAACATAGTGAAATAAAAAGATTTATTTCCTTTCTTCCTGCCTGGACAGGAATGTTTTTCAGCTGAGCTTGTCTTTATAAATAATGCACTATTACACACAACTTCTATCTGTCATTTTAATTTGTTTCCTTTCACTCTCCTCCCCCCACACATGTTCCTCTCCCTGTGGACTTTTCTGTTCACTTTCTCTCTTTCCCCTCCAGAGTCTTCTGTGTAAAAATGAAAAGGAGGAAAAAAGCTTCAGCTGAAAACTGCTATTTGTTTATCTCCAAGCAGTCTGCCTGCTGTCCACATATATTGCTATTTTTTCCCAAAGGGAAGAATAAATCCTTTGGGGGAAAGCCCAAAACTTTTGGAGTTGGGCAAAGCTCTGAAAGTCCCTTTTCACAAAGATGGAGCTTGACAAAAGCCCTGCCACCTGGGGAAATCTCTCAAAGGCCCAGGCTCACATCACACCCTGATGGGCAACAGCAAGAGCCTGTGAAGGAAAGCCTTGCTGAGATATGTTCCTCTTGCTCAAGGCTCAAGCTACAACAAAAGACAAGAGAGGATTTTTCATTATCTTGGTTTCTGGTGCATAGAGTAGTTCCTGACTTTGTCTCTAGTCCACTGAATATGAAACAAAAGGGAAGATAGCTTTTTAATGAATAAAACCTCATTAGTAACATTTCTGGAGCTCAGTTTAGGAAGAATAATATAACCTGCATGGGGAAAAAATGCTTCTCTGCCATTTAGACAGTGTGGGGAATGAGTCCAGCTCTTCCATGAGCATCCCAAAAGGACACAAGCATTTGATTAAAGATCCCACAACTTCAGCTGTTCAGCTGTAGAATTAGGTTAATAACAGCAATTACTTGTATCTCTGTTTTTGAGGGCCCAGGGATGTCTCTTGGTGTGCACTCGTCCCATACCTGGCACAATGGACCTGTGAGCACAGGTGAATAATTACAGAGAAACATTCTGGCAAAAGTAGGTTAGGGTGGAGTGGAAGAATTTATGGTGGCTACTGAGCATTAGATAAACTTGCTCTATACAAGTATAAATACCTTTCAGACAAGACATCTCAGTTCTGCCAGGATGGGGGGAATGAATGCTGTTATTTGCAGCTTGCATGCAAATTTCTTTGCCTTATCTCTGAAAGAGCCAAGTTGCTGTCAGTGCTGTCAGAAATCTGGTCACTTGTGTCTTAGTTACTCCCCAAAGTGAGAAGGCATTTCTAAGCACCTCGTGATGTGTTGATTTAGCCCAAAGCTGTTGTAGCCATGGGAAGCCTTCCATGACTTAGGCTGGGGCAGCACTAAAAGTGTACACCTCTGGCAAGACCTGTTTTGAAAAGTTTGTTAAAGAAATTCTCATCTGTTCATGCAATGTATTACCAAAACAGAAATGTTCTGCAGTGGGGCATGAGCTTTGCTGAAGCTTGCAGAAGAAATGAGGCACAGATCTGCTCCCTGGTCAGTATGGCTCAAGCCAGGACCTGCTGTCAGTGTCCCTAACCACTTTTTCTCTTTTTCACTCAAGTTCTTCTGCTGAGCTGGGTGGTTCTGGCTTTCCAGGCCCAGCTGAACTGAGACTCTCAAGTTTTTTGTAGGTAGATTTTTCTTTCAGATTTCTGCTTTGTGAGGTCACCAGCCCTTCAATGTTCTCAGCTCTTCAAGACCTGTTTTCTTCAAGATACCCATCTACCGTTAGCTTCTTGGGCAGATGGATAACCCCAGGATTCAATACTTGAGAGAGACGGTAGAATGTCCTAAAATATTTCTGCTGTCTTTAAAATATTGATCCTCTCATGGTTTTACTGTTTCATTGTAAGAAAGATTTCTTACAAAAAGAGAAGAAAAAAAAGCTTACATTTTCTTGGGGCAGTGAGTAGGGAGGATAACTTGCTTTTCTGGCTTTCTTTAACAGTGCTGTCTATTATTTGCCTATCCTTATTTCTCAACTTATTGTTGGGCACACATGTCAAACACTACCAGGCTAAAACATCTAATTGTCTGCACCAGTGTCTATGTTGCACATGTTTCACCCTGATGTCTGTATTTATGCCATAAGCAACTAACTGGTCCAGTCAAATACCACTTCCAGCAACAGAAGGCCAGGATATTTTTGAAAGGGGACTGTTGGTTAGAATCACAGAATCAGGGTACTTGGTGTTGCTTGAGGAGAGCATTGGAAAGCAACCCACTTATTAGCTGCCTTCTTATTGAAAGCCCAGTGCAAAATAACCCTTATATGCCCAGCATGGTTGGGGTTGGGGTTGTGTGTGACATCCAACCTAGGGAAGAGTTGCTTAGCAACTGTGTCCTGCCCTCAGGCTGCCTGCAGCTGCCTGTGATGTTCTGCTTTGATGATGGAAATTCTTCCGTCTTGTGTTCTCAGGGCTCCCTGTGTGTATCCCACTGGGGTGTATGTTGTGTGCATAGATTTTTCTATTGAGCTTGTCTGATCTTACCAGCTTAGGTGCCAAACTCACCTGCTCCTGTAGTCTGAATTCATCTTTGTTAATTAAGGGCAAGGGTTGTTTTTTTAACACCAGGTTTACACAAGAAACTTGTACCAGTTGAGTGCAAGTGATTTACAGGCTGGTTGCAAAAACTGCTTCTTTTCCCTGTCTTGTGGACACTGCTTTTCATGTCCTCTTGGGGTGATCTTGTCATTAGAGGGGCTGAGGGAGATAGTCTACACAAGACAAGGAGAGACTTGTCCTGAGTCAACTTAGAGGTAGCTAAAGCAGTTTTAAAATCTAATTTTGACAAGTCCCACTCACAGGCTCTCAGTGTGAAGTGATCATGTTATTGCTGTGACACTTGATTCAGTACATCCATTTTACTTGCTGGCTGAGCAGAGGGCACAGAGCAATGGATGGTCCTGCAAACAGCTGAGTCAGTGGAAGATACTGCAGTTGCTGACAGCTGCTCCCATGGTGCTGGTGATGCCATCCCTCAAAGAGTAGCCAGCTGAGGTGCTTCCTTCATTGCTCCTCTCTGTTTCAGTCTAAATGGGCAAATCTGTTTTAAAGACTAAAAGTAGCAAGTCTCAGAGTTGAGACAAGGCAGTAACCTCTGGTGGAGGACAGTTCATAGCAGGCTTCTCTTTCTTTGACTTGGTTGGTATAGCAGAAGGTCCTGCCTGCAGTCTTAATCTTGTACTTGGGCAAGATTTTTGGTTACTCCTTGAGCTCCAGTAACTGAAATGCTTTGGAGGATGGTATTGTATTCCTCTGGTATGAACAACCATTTCATTCAGAATGAAATTACTCTGTAAAAGTGCTGAGTCTGTGAACAGACTCAGTCAAAAAAGCATCTCCCTTGTGAGCTACCTCTGCTGACAGCTCTTTCAACAGGTAGGAAGCAAAGGTGCTGAATATCAGAGCAGGAGAAGGAAATAGACAACTCTAGCTGCATTTAGGTGAGGGCTTGTTTGCTTCCTGTGGTGCTTTCTCAAGATCAGTGTCAGAGTCTCCACAGGAAGAATTTTTCCCCTGTTTCTGCTGTCTCTGGGGGAACTGTTTGATAGGCACCATGGATTTGCTTGCAAGCACTTTAAATAATTTCCAGAGCTTTAAGTCCCAGAAGGGGGTCTAATTCCCAGCTGAAGCTGCTCAGTGGTTCAGGTCAGATCCCTGAGAGACGGCCTGTCTGATGAGCAGGTGCACCCTACGGAGCAAGGAATGTCTCAAGCGTCTTAAAGGAGAGTGTTGTTATTTGTAAACACATGTTAAGGTATTTTGCCTGCATTATGATATTACCATAATCATTACTTTTACTACCACTCTGCGGGTTTTGCCTAACAGTTTCATTTATACATATTGAGGCCACTTCTGCTTCAAGAAATCATGAGATATGATTCAAACAGGGAGTGGAGAATGCATCCAGCAGGCTTGTGGTGGTACTAACACCTGCTCTCATCCAGGATCATCAAGCCCACTCCCTGTCTCTGTGCCCTTTTCAGGGCAAACAGTCCTATACCAACAAAACCCCAGTTCTCTTGAAAATTCTAATTGGAAAATATCACTACTTCTAGACCACACAAAGAGACAGTGGTGTTCGACTCAAATTAGTGAAAGGAGGAAACAGAATGAGCAAAGCTTGAAAGATGCAGAAAAAGAATGGCAGAAAAGGACTGGAGCTGAAAGAGAAGAAAGGATGCTATGTACAGTAAGCAAGGTAGTTTATAGGGAGATACAAATTCTTTTGTTAGACCAGTGATACAGATGGGAAAAAATAGTGTGGATTTTTTGGTACAACAGCAGAACACCTGATGTAGTCCCTGTTGGAGACAATAAAAGGTGGCTCTGTTGACCTGCTGAAAGCTCTCTTCTTTTATCTTGCCTCTATGAACTTTAGGCTCTATTCAGACTTTTCAGGCTTTTGTAACATTGACTGTTGTTGACTATTAAGGGTTTAGAACAGGACATATTCCTCTTTGCCATGTTGTGCGTAGGGAATATGTAGCTGATGCTGTTGAGATTCCCTAGCTGTCAGGAACTGCTCTATGCAAATCCATGGTGGTGAAAAAGATGGAATATACCCAGCTGTAGGGCAGGAATGGAGGTAGGTCATTTTCTGCAGCCTTAAGCCATTCCAGTTCATTGGTTTGTTGGTAGTGAAATCTCTTACCAGATAGGACTGTGAAACTCCAGCAAACCTACTCCTTATCTACCCCCTTTTCCTCAGCTGTAAATACTTCCAGGTGCTAGGACAATGATACAGATTAAGCTATTAAGTTTGTCCAGACACTGTAATCACACTGGGAACTGGGAAGCAAAGGGACCAGAAAGCTATGCAGTAGACGTGAAAAAAGTCTGGCACAAGCATGAATAAGTATCTTGAGCAGGGAGCTTGTTTTTATTCTTTGCAGCAGGCTTCGTGCTCACCACAGCTACTCAGCTGTCTGAATGTGTATGTAAAGCAGTATTATAAATCTGTGGTGCTACATGTGCGTTTTTATTCCTATTACACTGTATACATATTTTATTATGTTTATCATTAATATTCAGCATGGGGTATTAGCAGAAGTCAGAAGCAGTCAGTTCTGCTATGGTTCCTCCAACAAGCTTTCAAAAGGGCTTTCCAAAAGCTGAGACCTCTTCATTTCTGCCTTGCCTCATATGAGCTCCTTCCAAAGCTCACGAGAATCTGCTGCATTTCCTCATCCCTCCCCATCCCATTAGCTTTAGATACAGTGAGGAGCAGAGGCACAGCCTTCTGCCATAAACCCAGATTTTGCCTAGCTGAATGAAAAGTGACGAGGATTTTAATTAGTGCTGGTTTGAGTCTTTTGGTTGCAAAACTGGAAGCGGGTTCCCTCAGCTTTTTCTTTTAATAATAATTAATTATTAATCACCTCAACAGAAGAGGGAGGAAAGGAAAATTACTGGTGCTGTAATAGACATGATGGGAAGTTGAGACTCTGGAGCCTGATTTGAGGAAATATTTGACTCATTAATTATTGCATTTTAAATAGGCTCTGAAACCCACTGAAGAACATATTTCTCTCCTTCCTTTGCTGCCATGTGCAACCACATGTCGAAAATCTCTGCACCCCTTTCTGACCTCAGCACTGCTATGAAGCAGCTGGAAGCTACAAAGGCATTCTGGTTAATGAGACAGACAAAAAGACCTCTATGTGTCCCTCAGTGCTTCAGAGAAGTCTGCATCATCACACAGGTCAACCTAGCAGAATTCCTCTGTGGCTGAGATGCCAGAGCTCCCCAGGGCCTTTGATTCTGCCTTGCCAAAGTAAAAGATGGGCCCAAAGGCAGAGTCTAGGAAGAGACATTCTAAAGGGAGCCATTTGAAGAAGAGAGCTAAAAAAATAATAATACCAATAAAAAAACAAACCAAAACCCAAACCACACACACACAATAACCCGAATCAACAAACCCCAACAAAGAACAGTCAGTGAATTTAAGGGGCCCACAAAGTTAGACAAGGCACCAGCATCTTTCTTGAAATTCATACTTGGCTGAGATAGTTGTGCTTGATGTTGATACGAGACAGGTCTTGCTCAGGGGAAATCAGTCTCTCTCTTGTAATGATCATATTGGTGCTTCAGTAGCAAGCTGTCCACTTCCTTATTTTCTTTCTTTCTTTCTTGTAAGAGGAAACCCTTCTTTTTTCCCCTTTATTTTCTGTGCCCTCCCCATGGTTCTCAGCACTATTGATCAAGGAAGTTTTCCTTGGGTGTTCTCTCTGTCTTTCACCTCCTGGTGTGAATTGTGCCTCATCAGCTGCTGCTCTTTCACTGCTTTCATTCCTCTTTCACTGCTGTTTGAGCCCTTTTTCCTCTCCTCTCTACCTTTCAAACAAGTTCCATCATTATCACTGCTGCCTTTTTCACTGCCAGTGCTCACTGTAAGCCTGATGGTGTCCCTCCTGTGTGGACCATATTCAACTCTCCCATCTCTTTCAGCCCACACTTTCATCTCTTGTTTGTCTGCCTGGACTCTACCACTTCTCTTCTTCACTCTCCTTCCTGCTTCTGAAGCCTTCCTGAAGGGAAGTGTGTGTGCCTGGGTGAAATTCTTCCCCCTTGTGTGGTGGCAGCATGGACTGTTTTGCAGCATACTCATCACAGAACCCAAGGCATTGAAATTTTGCTCGTTTATGCTTTTTGGGCAAATGACTTGTTTCTCCATGTCTCTGTTTTACAAGGTGTAAAATAAAGAAGGGGATACTGATGTCCCCTTTTTTAAAAATTGTTAGTATTTTGAGATCTGTCAGTGACAACTGGCACATGAGTAGCACTGGTCAATATGCTTCTTCTAGCACCAGCTTTTACTGAGTTCTCACATTTATATTAGTCACGATTTCCTTATTGATATCTGTGTCAGGTTCCTGCTCCAGCATCTCAGACACACACAGAAGCTGCTTTTGCCACATCCACTCCTTTGTTAAAATCCATCATCATTGACTTGTTGCACTCTGACCTATTCAAAATTATCCCTTATGTGATTCTTCCCAAAGCCACCCTGGGCACAGCACCAGCAGTCATGAATACTGCAATTTTAGGGAAGGCTGATTAGTACTGTGGAGAGGTAATTCCCCAGTAAGGTGCCCAGATCTAAGCTGCTTTTCTGATTTTCCTGAGCCCTCTGTGAATACCTGTGACGTGTGTGATCACATCGGTTTCAGTGACTCCCACAATTGCTGCTTCTTTCCTCGCTTCCCCCTGGCTGTCACACTTGATCCCAGACACCTACTGCAGGTTGTTCCTTCCCCCACCATGCTGTAGTGCCACTGCTTTCCTGCTCTGTCACTGATCCTCGTTTCCTCTCGGGTCCATTCCCACCTTGCTTCCCCCGCTCCCCACCTGCAGTCAGAAGCCCCTTCAGTGTGCTGTATGTGCAGCAGCTGCCTGTGTAGAGCTTTCCCTCCTCCTCTAGTCTGCTCCGTGGTGGGATGCAGGGCTCTCTGTGCCAGGGATACCGCTCACAAATGGATTGCTCCGCGCCGCTTTCCCTCATGCGCCAAAAAGCGCCGTTTGGCTGCTTCAATGTCGCTTTCTCTACACCGCTTGATGGTGCTCTTGGACACAACAATTCTTCACTGTGCTGCCGGAAGGGCCAGTGCAGCCAGGGTCTCCAAAATCGGCCACGAGTTCTGAGGAGCATGGTTATTCCAGAGCTCAATTGTAACCTAATCCGTAGCTACGTTCCCGTCTCTAAACAAGATGCTTTTTTTTTTTTCTTTTTTTTTTTTTCTTTTTTTTCTTTTAATGTAGGAAGCAGCATCCTAATTTTTTGCCCTTTTGGGTAAAAGCCTGCTTGCTTCTTTTCCTGTTCTCTATTCCTTGTTCTCTTGACTATTTGGTCAAATTGTTTTCTTCCATTTCGTATATTCTCTTTTACTTCTTCCCCTTTTGTTTCACCTCTCAGGTTCTGTTTCCTTCGTGTTGCTTTCACCTATCCTTTTTCCCCAGTGCCTTTCCCACATCTCCCAAATGTATTTCCCTGCTTCTATTAGCTTTTATCTGCTTTTCCTTCCTCCCTTTTTCTCCTGTGGTGCTCTCCCTAGAGTTCACAATCTTAGACGTAAAGTCCCAGTAAGTCATAATAGACCCTCAATATAATTTTCTTCTCCTTGCCTCTGAAATTCCCAGATCTTGCCTCTCTCTGCTTCTGTCACCTTGTATTAAAGACACCGAAACGACTCCAAACTCATCCTCTTTTCTGCATCCTTCCTTATCCCATCTCTGACTGACTAGTGGTGCTGTTGGGAGCAGAAGCATGCCCTGCAAGTTAACAGAGAAGACTCAGAGAGAAAGCACCTCGGGAAATTTCCCTGTGTATGTGCCAGAGCCACAGAGAGAAACATTTGAAATGATGTGAAGAAATTCTCCCAAGGAGGCTTGCAGCAATTCAAGTGCAAAATTCATGTTGTTGGGTATATGCTCTCAGAACCAGAGTACTGGGTACCTTTGGCCACTGCTTTAGGGCTTGAGAATCACCAGTGCCATTGTAGCTTGAGCTAAGTTTCATTTTTCACTCTAGAGTAATGGTTAAAGTCTCTTATGAAATGATAGCAGGCTTCTATCCAAGCCAGAGGTCATACAAGCACACTTTAGCCACTCAGGAAAGACAGCTTCAATGGGCTCTGAAGAAATTGGGATGGTGTGTATGCATGTGAGAATGAAACTTCAACATAAGTATGGAGAAAGAAGGGAGCTGAAGCAGCCTGTTCAAGCAGCTGGTAGCCTGACCCTAAGGAAAAGGCTGGAGTTTGATGCTGTAAGCAGAGAAACTCTCTGGTTTGTTTGATTTCTCCTGCATGGGAGAAAATATTAGTCCATGTATTCTTTGCAAATAAATAAGATATAATAAAAGACTTCTTTCCAGTTCCTGATTCTCCTGCAACAATTCACAACTCTCTGAATTTTGGTTAGTGGTATGGAGGGCAGAAGGGAAAATGATGCTGTGAATTTTTAAACAAAGCATTGGAGATCTAGAAACCGTGTTTTATCTGGGAATCTCAAAGCCATGTGTAAAGGAAGATTGCTTTCTTCTCCCCATTTTATGGAGATGAATACTGAGGTCATCCACTGAGGTGAAAGTTTTGACAAGGGACTTCCCATAACTCTCAGAAATCAAATTCTTAACCCCTCCATCCCACCTGCAGCTTTGTTCCCTGTTGTCTAATGCATTGTCACCAGTCCAAAACCACAGAGAGGGAAGGGTTGTCTGCTGGTTAAAGGTGAGGGCTCAGCTTGCACTCAGAGCAGTTTTACTGATACCACTGTGCATGCTTGAACGAGTTGTTTAGGTTTCCTTGTCATTCAGAGTGATGTCAATAGCAAGTTCTGTTTTGAGGTGTGAGCCCCTGGGTCAGCCCCCAAGCCCACTTCTGAAAGAACCCCAGGATTACACCTAGAATTGTGGAAGTTCTCATGTGGGACAGAACCTCTGCTGTAAAGCATCATGAATGCAATGGAGCTGGTGGGCAAGACTTGCCATCTATGTGAGGCGCCATTAGTTCTCTAGTCTGGTCCTTTGTGATCAAAGCTCATTTATTTTCTGTAGGAGATGTTTCTAACCCACAATTCTTCCATAGCCCTGAAATGCAAGAGACAACCCCCTGACTGGGATAGGATGTCGTGATTGGATCCATGTGAGTGAGATCAAAATCAGTCTCTCAGCACTTATGAAACTATTATAATAATATTGACTTAGTGGGGCATTGTGACAATTACTGAAGGACTGTAATATATTTTGGAACCTGCAGATGACAGTGGGAGAACATAATGATAATTTTCCTCCTTCAGTTCTTCTGCATATGGATCTCAAAGTACCCCATTAGCATTATTAAACTCCAGATTTCCTGGTGAGGATGTTAAGTAATTCAATGCATCCATGGTCATAGGAATAATTTTTGATGGTCTCTACACTGTACATCACGTTGACTTCCCTCTTCATTGCGGCACCAGTGATAAATCTCAGGTCCTCTGGTTCCAAAAGAACAGGCACTTGCCTCTTAAAAATCCCGGAGCATCTCCATTAATTATGGTCAGCATGGGGACCATGCATTCCATTTAGCAAACTGTGAGCCAGACCAAAAGGCAGGATGTGACAGCTTCCATTTGAAGCCAGAGTGTCTTAGCAACCTCCAGTGTCCACCAGCATCATCTCCATTGCAGCTCTGTGAGGGAACTTGCATAACCTTGCAGGCAGCCCTGTGTGGGAGAGAGGAGAGACTTCTTGTACCCTGGAATATGATCAAGGCCTCATTAAGTTTGGCTGCTCTTAAAGAAGAAAAGCAAAGATACTTCTGTGTCTTTAAAACACGAACGCTCGGGTTGTGGCTGTTATTAGTGAATTACAAAGCCTTTATGCAGTTGTCTCTGGAATCCTGAGCTCCCTTTTGTGGGCACCTGCTCTTTCCCTATAACAAAATGGAGCAAGTAGTCTCCGGGTTTTGGTGCTCTGAATCACATCTATGTTGGAAGCTCTATTAAGACTGCGTGATTATCTCCCTGATGTTCTACTTGACAACACACGCCTTAGTCAGAGGCTCCCCCTACCCCAACCTGCTGCTTTCCCTCAGCTTAGATCCAGTTTCTCCAGAGCTGTTCTGCTAGAGCTGCCTGGCTTCTGCAGTGGGACTCTCTTCAAAAGGACACCATCAAATTGTATCAACCCCCACATTGCGAGCACAGCGTAGGCTCCGCTGTCTGTCCCTGCCAGCCTAAATATAGTCAAACCCCTTGAAAGCTATGAACACAATGGAATAAAGGTAAATTGAGGGGATGTTCCTTCCATTCCCTTTTCCCCCTGAACGCACATGTCTGTGTTCGAGTGCAACCAGAGAAAACTCTCTGAACTGCTTGGATCTGAGCTACCAACCATCACTTCTGTACAAGTGGGGTACCAAGCATGAGGTAATATGTTTTAACATGCCTGGAGTACTGCTGGCTCCTGCCAGGGTTTTCTCAGAAGGCAGGGAGAATATGTGGACTTCAATGTTGCTGATCTTACTGCAGTTTACAGTGCTGATATTTAAATAACGGTGAAAGGGAGCTAAGTGGAAGACCTTGCTAGGGTGGCAGTAAGTAATCCTCTCTTCTCAGGGCTTCTCTGTACTGTTTTCTGGAGAGTCACACAAACATTTATTTATGCATTGTTATGCATGTCTATGTGTGGATGTGGAAAACAAACACATACAGATTAAAAGGACAGGTGTGACTCTGGGGTGAGAAAGAGGTTCTGTACAGGTGCACAGTGAATGCCAGGAGCTTCCAGTACTGCTACAGTTTCCAGTCTGGGACTCAAATTCTTTTCTTGATTTGAGAGAAATTCATATCCTTCTCTAGCACAGCAGTTGCACTGCGCAATGCTAGAGTAATGGGGAGGAAGGAGGAGGTTTTTCTCTCAATTTTGCTTTATACCTTTGCAAATTATGACTAGTAGCCTAGGAATAGGGCTGTTGGAGCTGTGAGGTCTTGTCTGGGCCACTGAGATCTCTCTTTATATGCTCAGAATTGCTCTGAATGAACAGGCAGGGTTGCTGCTTGTTTTGCTGTGATCACTGCCTGGCTCAGCACACCCCTCACATCCCCCAGGGCTTTTGACAACTCAGGGCTGGGGAGGACTGCAGCTGAAGAGGCAAGCAGGAGCAGAGAAGATAAAAGTCAGTGGGACACCTAAACCATCAAGAGAGCTTGTATCCAATCCCAACTCTTCCCTTCCCTCCACCAGTGAGCTTTGCAGGCCCAAGCAAATAACTTCCGTTTGCTATGCCTCAGTTTCCCTGCTAATTAAATGGAGATAATAATACACCTCTCCCAGGAGAAACGTGGTGAGAGATCAGTCAGTATCTTTAAAGTGCAGTCAGATCCACAGATAAAAGGTGGTGCAGAACAGCATTGTTAAAAGTCCACAGTGAAACCCCACAAAACCTCCTGAACTGAGCCCTCTTGTCAACCTGGATACTTTCACTGCACCTTTGAAGATGAAACTCTGCCGCTTACACTACTTTGCTTCAATTCAGTAGGTTTTAGGAGGCCACAGGGGGACCTGTTAGAGTTAAAATGGATTGAAATTGTCTTTGAGCCTCTAGAATAATGAGTATTTCCTTTTCTTTACATTTTTGGATCCAGATGAGATGCTGTTCTGTTGCTGTCATTCTGCCAACGTATGCCTTTCCATTGCATTGAAACCTGCACTCCTAGGGTCAGGCATTTGCAAGCAGATGAATATTTTTTTGGAAGTACATTAAGCAAAAGAAACTTAGGTAGGAAATTTTAATTACTTTTAAGCTCTAAGCTACATCTTTTTCTCCCCATTATACACCATTTTGATTCTGCATTACACAGATGCTGGCTGTTTCTATTATCTGAATTAAGGTGATGATCTTCTTAGTATCTGGGCACATTTCATGATTATTATTATTTTATATCTCAGCAGTGCCAAAAGGAGAGGAGAGAACATTAAGATGCTTGAATAGGGCCTGATTCCCAGGCCTGGCACGGACTTTCTGTGTGAACTTTGGCATGCTGCTATGCTGCCTGTCTTTCTGCTTCATTTTCTCATCTCTGAAATGACACTTCCCTGCTTTACAGGGTCAGTGCATTCATTGGTGCAGGTTGGGTCTTACAAATATGATACAAAGGGAAAGGCTCTGATTCCTGCCCAGTTGTGTCAAATGCTGTACAGGCCTCCATGAGGCTGTGCCCCTGCCTTGCAGGGCTTGCAGATGGATGCGATGGTAACCTACCAAAGATTTGTGAAAAGAGGGAAAGATGCCGTTCTTTTGTGCCATAGGAAGTGAGACTAAGTTAAAACACAGAGAAGCATCATGATAAGAAGGAGGATGAAGCCCTTTAAAAGGCTGCTTGGAGATATGATGGGGCTTCTCTCCACAAGCCTTTAAGGTCAATTTTTATTTAAACTGCCTTGGATTGCAAGAGACTGTGCTCCTGGATGGAGAGAGAGACTCAATATCATCTGCGTGCCTTTTGGATTTTTAAAAATTCCTGATTACTATGGGACTTTCCTCTAGAAGTGAAGCTAAGAAGTAAATGGTATTTCAATCTCTCTTTCGATTTTTGGAATACTGAAATATTTTAGGGAGAGGTGTGAGATTCTTTAGGAACCGCGTGTTTGGCAGTCTTCTCTGAAGCATAAGTGAACCCTCTGAATAAAGGTGATCTTCAGAAATAGCCAGTGATCTCTCCTCACTGCTGTACTGGCACCTAACCTAAGCTCACCCTACTTTGAGCAACCGGTTGGACCAAATGACCTTTGATGGTCTTGTCCATCTCAAGTTATCCTATGAGCCTTTGATTCACTTTGCTGCTGGGAATTCCGAAGGATGATGCAGATTGAGCTGTACCTCTTATACAGAGAACCAAAATGAGGAGGGTGTATCTGCACTACAAAAATCACAGAAAATCTGACTGGAAGGTCTCTCTAGAGATCACATAATCCAGCTTCTCTGGGACCATCACCAACACGAGATCAGATTGGCCACAGTTTTGCTGAGCTGAGTCTTGAAAGTGACCAGGAAGAGAGATCCCACAATCTGATCTGCCCTGCAACTTGATAGCTGAAAGAAAACTTGCCAGAAGTCACTAGGCATGCTCTCTTTGTGACATTTAACATGAACAAAATTCACTACTGGGACCCTGCTCTTAGCCAAAAGCCCTCCTTTCTGCCACTTCCTCATGACTTCCCAGTTCAAATCTAAGATTAGCCTTGATAATCCATGCTGGTGATAGCACAAAAAGTCCATTTAAGACAGACAGACTCTTGTTCCCCTTGGGCTTGGAAAAGCCTGGCCAAAATGACAAAACCCATGTGCTGCAGTCTTTTGCGATGATCTTGATTTTTTCATACTTGTTCCAATGTCTACTTTCCATATGAGCAAGCTGGTGTTTGTTGCCTCTGGACAATGCAGCCACTGATATTTTCTGCCAGCCAAGTCTTCCTTCCCACTGCAGTCTCATGAAACATGCCCTCATTGGCAGCAGGTTACAGGCTTCCACCTGTGAGCCAAGGGCTCATGGCAGATGGGTCTGAATGCAAAGTTTGGTTTTGGATTCAGTTCTGGAACTGAACAGTTTGAGATGGAGTCAAACACAGGGCTTGCTTTTTTTTTTTTTTTTTTTTTTTTAATCATTCTTTTTCTCTTCTGCGACACTTTCAACTGAAGTTGGGCTATTTCAGAGCTGAGCTCCCTGTTGGCCAGATCTCTGGCTCAAATTTTGTGGGAAGCAACACAAATCTGGGGAAGAATCATTTCCAAACCAAATCGAAGTTGGATGTAACTGAGTAGCTGCCAGGTGAAGCTACTGAGAGGCTAGAGGAGACTCAGTTCAAGCATACATGAACAGGTGAAATACTAAGCTTGCCTTCCTCATATTGATAACTTGAGTCGGTGCCTAAACTTATGAGTGACTGAGAAATCTCATTGTTTTGAAAGCTCAAGACTTTTGCATGCATCTTTGCACTGTGAAATATGCCACGGCTTGTTCAGCTCCTCTCCAGTCTTTCCAGTATCTAAGCATGAATGCCTTTCCCTCTATGCCCCTTCCCTCCCCTTTTTGCAAGGCATGGGAGAAAACAACGCAGGCAAATTTTGCAAAAGCTATTTCAAGTCGGTAATTTGCTAAGTGCTCGGAACTTGTCGCTTTTTTTTTCTATGTTAAGTAATTTATAAATAAAAATAAATTCACACTCACTCTAATATTTGCTTGTTCTTGAGTTCTATTGGCGAGATGTGTGAAAATTGCCTGATGGTTGCGATCACTTGCAAAAGCAAAGTTACAGGGAGTAATTACGGATGGTATTATAGAACAGAAGGATAATTTGATCTAAAAATTCGATCTAAAGCTCTCATGCGGGGACATATTTCTCTGGGAGAGGAGTTTGTAAAGCAAAAGAGAAAAAAAATAGCATGGATGTAAGCTGTGGAAAAGCAATTATTCTCTCGTAATATGGGAACACAGTGTGCTTGGCTCAGGAGAGGTATGAAATACAGGGGAATGAAGGGGCTGTAAGGAGGAGCCTTTATGCATCCCAGCAGGGTTACTCAGGAAGGTTATTCAGAATGTGTTGGGAAGACACAAACTCCTGAGCCCAGCAGGGCAAAACGGATGTGAGAGGAAGGATACACAGCACTGTGTGGGAGGAAGGTATGTTGACCTTTTAATCAGGAGCATGAAGAAGGTCTAGGATGCAGGTCTAGGATATGCCTGAGGTCTCTGCCCCATCCACAACAGAGATCAGAGGAGGCAAGAAGTTCCCAGGTATGTGAGGCAAGGGCCAGGAGTGTCTGACTTCTGGCAACCCTCAAAGCTCCTTGAAAGCCTTTGAGACAGAAGAAAAGGACCAGAATTTCTAGCTTTGGTCTTCAAAAGCTTTTCTCTGGGATGCTGAAACACTGTCAGATGATATCCCTTTCTATTTAGGGTCACCCTTATGCTCTTGAGATTTACCAAGGACTGGGGAAGGCTCATGTTTTCTCCCCACATGATGACTTCAATTCCTTCCCTTTTCTGTGTGTAGCCCCATAGCCACAGCGTGGCTGGCCTGTGGTCTCTGGAGAAAGCATCTCCCATCACCTGCCTTTGTCTCAACACTTAAAAATGGCCACATTTTGGTAGGTCTCGTCCTATAGAAACAGATGTGTACGAAGCATTGCAAAGCGTACACTGTGAGTGTTTTATATTACCAGCAAATGTGTACCACTCCCCTGCCTGACCTCCAACACTGAGGTCCCAGAGGGCAGCAGCTGCCTTGATGCACATCCATGTTTTAAACACCCAGAGAAGTGCCAGTTCCCCACAGGCACTCACCAGGTTAATGGCAACATACAGCTCTGCTCACAGCTAACAAGATTTATACACAGGCTAATGACTGCATGTTTTCACTTTAATCAACACACAAATCGCCCTTTTATTATTATGGTCGGGGTTTTTTTTTAACTCCAATTTAATTTATAATTTAATTATGCTCCAGATTGTAATTGTTGATATAATCCACATCTTTAATTCCATGTTCGCTTTGTGCTTCACCCTAACCTTTCAGCGAGGGGCCCAAGGAGTGCAATGAGTGAGTCAGTGCACAGGGCTGAAATCAAGTCTTGATCTGAGCACAAAGAAACTCATTTGATGGCCTCAGGCTAATCTGCCTGTGGAGCCCTGTGTCATTTCCACAGGCTCGTTTCCCCGTGCCCCACACTAGAAATCACATGCTGGGGAGGGAGAAGATCACAGATTCATTTAAGTTGGAAAAGACTTTTAAGATCAGGAGCTTTCAAGAATCCAATTTGGTAGCTGAACATGTTAACCATCTTCTCCCTCCTGCCTTAATTTTGTTCCCCTCATTAAATGTCACCAGTCTGACAGCTGAGCTTTGGCAGGAGATTGTGTGAGCTCTCCTGACCCTATTCAGTGCAAAAGAAATTAGCTAAGCTTAAATTACTTTTCAGCATGGAGGACAATAGTGCAGAAATGAGTGGACTTAACCATGCTCTGAAGTTCAGATTGCTCAGAAGCCTGCAGGTGTATACCATGAAGTCCACAGAAGCTGAACTTTGGTTGTAACTAACGCGATGTCCAAGACAATGTTCCTTTTCACACGCATACGGGCAGTGATAGTTCTGAATGTGCCATTTTTGTCAAGGCACCTTAGTGTTAGCCATGAGTAGCTAAAGTGTTGAAATATCATTTTTTCTATGAGGCGTTGAGCAATACTTGAACATCACATTAGTGGAAATGTGTTAAGTAATGAGGCTTTCAGGGTATTTTTTACAAGTGAAGACATACCTGAGCCCAGCTTTCAGTGTGGCAGTGATGTGGCTTCTTAGCAAAAAACTCAGAGCTGGTGTGGGAAGCCCTGGGCTGGGAGAGCAGGGGGCTGCAAGGGCCATTGGCAGGGCTGGTTTTGGGAAAAGCAGGTCTTGAGTAATGAAATATGGATGTCTTGAAGGCTCAACTTTCCCAAATGGCAGGCCTTATTTGTCTTGAACCACGTGTAAATTTTACTTGGATGTTGTCAAGGACCTGAGTGCCATTCTTGGGAGGGCCCCAGATTTCTTGCTGTACTTGGACCCATCCTTTCTCATCAGTGGGGACAACAGGCAGTGGCTCCCTGGCAGAGCTGAGGTTGGCGCATAAATCGCTGCTGCATATACCTTGATATAATTGTCTAGCACGTTGTGGTAAAAACAAACAAACAAACAAACAAACCAACCAACCAACCAACCCCCGAAAAACAGCTGAGGAGCATTTATAGCATATTTCTGTTCTTTAGGTAAAACTAGGAAATGTGAATACAGTTTAACTCTCTTCGGCTGCAAATTCACACAAAGAAAAATATAAAGCAGAATCAAAGAGAATGACAGATTCCCTGGGAAGTCTCCTAGCCAGGAGATCACTTCCCTTGCTCCCTGCGAACGATTGCTTTATGGGGTGCATTGAAGTCTGATCAAGAGCTCTTGACTGATACAAACTGATGTTGGGTACAAATGCTGTACTAATGTGTGACAAGAGAAGTGAACAGAAAGTGCCCTAAGTGTAGCCCCTGGCTGTATGTGTGTGATGTTGGCTGCTCCATCCTTTGGGGTACCTGCAGAGGTAGAAAGCTCTACCTTCATTGAACTGGCTGGTCAGCTGCTCAGAGGGATCTGGGATATATTCTCATGCAAGATTAGAAGGGATAATTTCAGCAGTGTACATTTCTTGATGGCATATCCCCATTCCCAAAACAGAACAGCTTCCTCTTGCATTGCACAACTAGTTTTAAGACCCAGACCATGAGGACCAGTGGGCCTGGAAAATCTTCCTACCACAGGAAGATGTGAAAGGGTCTTTCCCTAGAGTTGTCCCAGCCTGGACCTGCCTGAACCTCCCTGGGGGTGCCACTGTGGGAGTAGTTGGTGGTGGATTTTTGCTTCTCTACTTACTTCCCTATGCTCCTTTATGAATGCTCCTAGTGCGCATTAATGCACAATAGTTTATTCCACTTTCAAACCTGCCTCACCTAAAGGCACTTGTGTTTTCTGGCAGGGTATCCATTAGGGAATGAATGAAGGGTAGTTAGTGTGCTATAAAAAATCACACCCTTGCTTATTGCACACTAACTTCACTTTATACACGGAATATTCCAGAATGAAGAGTGTTTTCACTTTAATCAATGCACAAACTGCCATTTTATTATTATGGTTTATTTTTTTCTGATGTAATTTATGATTGAATTATGCTCCAGACTGGAGCATAAAAAATACTTTTATTCCAGTATAACTACTCCCCTTTGGAAGCAGAGTCATTATAATGGAATAAAGTCCATTTTATTCCAGAACAATGTAGTGCTCTCTACTGCCAGCAAAGGCCTGAATGTTGTAATTTATAAAAAGGGAAAAGAAAGGGTAAGAACAGGGGGAAAATTAAAGGAAGGATAGTTAACTGATAAAGGTCTTGAGAATATCATACATATGAGGACTGAATATAGCCCACAGTGAGGAACACTAAACATCCACAAACTAAATAAAAATAATAAAAATGCCTCCTATCTTCCCCTCATACATCTTATGAGGTGGTAGAAGGGGTTGTGGAGAAAGGATTGATGTCTCTTGCTGGGAAGTGAATTATTCAAACTCCTGGCTGCAGGGAGCTCCTACAGTTATGAATCCCGTTTGTCTTTGTGGTGTTGCCCAGGCAAAGGTAGCCTCTGGTTCTCCATGGGAAAAGGGCACCCTCAGTGCTGTGTTGCCCCTTGATGCTGAAGACCAGCTCCCTGTCTGCCGAATCCTTGTCCCCCAGGTAACAATGCCATCCTGGCCAACAGCAGTAGAGGGTCCCTGAGGCCAAGAGCCAGTACAGACATACAGGGTATGTATCCCTCAAGCATCCATGTGCAAGCATTCCACTGTGCTTCTCTCTGCAGGATCTGCTTTGGTCTACATGTGTAGTATTTCTAATGGCAACTTGGAACCCCTCCTCCAGGACTACAAAGGGGCAACCAGGTCCAAGTAGGCTGTAAAGTCAGGAGCAAACTCCAAATCCCAGGTGTAACAAGACCTAAACACATGCTTTTTACCCCTTAAAGCAGTGAAGCATTATTTTAACCAGAGGGCAGCTACACTTTGCTAAATTCAGCTACAGAAGGAAATGTAATAATCTTTAATGATGAGGGCCAAACTGTCACATATCACACCACTGCTGTGTGTTTGCACTTCTTGGATAAGGACTTGGTGAGCTTTTAGGATGCAGCCATAGGAAAATTATATTCTTTTTCCTCTCCTGTCAATAATTCCCTATGTGGCAATCAATTTGATCTTGCTGAGGACCAGGACCTATCTTTCAGAGATTTTAAGCTGCGACGGAGTGAAAAAAGTTTTTTGCTTCATGTCTCATACCCGTTACCCAATACCTGCTCCAACTCCAGGCAGGGAGCTCTGCTGTGCTGCTGGACTTGTCTGGAGAGAGGACAGAGAGCTGCTGGATGGGGAAATGTGGCAGAAACATAGCCTGCATTTCTGCTGTCCCATTTTCAAACAGAGATGGCCCTGGGTTGGGCTGGGGTGAGAGAGCAGGTGGAGAGTCTGGGTTGTGCATGATACTGATATCATGATGCTGTGCAAGGAGAGTACTTGACATTTTTGGTAAACACTGGCGTATGTTTCAAGTGGATGTGCTGTTGGGAGCATATTTCCTGCCCCTGCATATACAGCTTGAAGAGCAGCCCAGGCAGGCTGCAGTGCCAAGACATCCCATCTCACTGCCCCAAGCTGACCACATCTCCCTCACTGACCCCACATATCTTCCAGAGATGTGCATAAGTCTGTCAAGAGCATGTATATCCTATCCTGCTTGGTACCATTAACGCTGACACCTGGACAGTAAGATCATCTGACAACAACCTGACTCGTTTCAGCTCAGCTTTTATTTCCAGGCCTGGGCATCCTGCTCAGGCAGCATATGTGCAGAGTGATAAGGGCCTTTAGAGGAGCCCCAGAGAGATATGGACTAGTGTTCACTCCACAGTGGCTGCATAACTAGAGGTGGGCACCAGGGTGACAAAGGGAATTTATGATATGTCAGCCAGATACAATATCCTTCAAAATATATTGTCTGTTTCTTGAGCAGGGGTTAGTGTGTCTCATAAAACTTTTGGCTACACGTAAGGAAAGTAAGTATTAAGAGATTTAGGTATAAATTCTGTCAAGATCAAATAAATCCATCTGCTTCTGACAGGTAGACTCTGCTGTGTTTGGGAAAGAGAAATCTGTGGGATGCGGCCTTAACAGATCTTTCTCTCCACTGTGAGGATATTAACAGCAGTAATTCCAGCAGTGCCATGCTCCTCATCCTGGAGAAGGCTGACCTCCTGTCCACCAGTGCTCCTCCACCCCTAGACTTGGCAGCATTTGGCAAAGCTGTTTAGAAGCCTCCTGGAGATCCTTCCTATGACCATGTGGGTAGGGCAGACAGTGTCATTCTCAGATCAAGTCTTCTTCCTGGGAATGTGACAGTTTGGAAAGCCAGCAAAGCTGCTGCCTGACTTCAGGCACTGCTTCAACTATTTAAGTCCAAGTGGAAAAGACCCTGCCAGTTTTGAATGCTTTTGAGCATTCCCCTTTGGCTATTGTTGTTCATATTTTCTTTACAAATCTATTAGGCTTACCAGGCCCATTAAATAGCTATTAGACTGTCTGTTAGCAGATGCTCTGGATGGCTTCACACAGAGGTCTCAGCATGGGCTCCTTGTTTGTAAAAGGCAAGGAGAGCGAGAGGTGAGGTCAGGAAGTGAGACCTGGGCTATGGGGTGAAGGAAAAGGGAGAAGGAGAAAAGCCACTGCCACTACCAATTGCACTTCACACAAGAGCGAGAGGGTTCTTGAAGGGTATGTGTGTGGGGCAAGGTAGGCTGAAACAGGGCTGAACTAAACCAGTAAATCCTAGGCCTGGGCTGGTTGCTCACACAGCAATGGAAGCACCAGAGTCCTTCATGCAATCACCGCCATCAGGCCCTCCACCTTGTTTTGACACCAGGATAACTTCAGAAACGCAGAAAGAAGTAAACCAGAATAAATGTTTGTGGCATAGGAAGCTCCTGGACAAACCAGGAGAAGCATCTAAAATCTGGTACTCCAGATCCTACTACACAGGCTCTGCCCACCTGCCAGACAACTGGCTTGGCAACTGCAGGGCCGTGCTGGACTCTGTGCAGCTCTGGGATGAGTCCAAGCACGTGTGTCCCAGGCTGGCATCAGCACAGCTTTCATCATGAGCACAAATCATGCAATTATCCCAGCCACTGTCTGCTGTGCACTGCTACCTCTTTGCATTTCAGATCTCCTGGAATCAGCTGAGTCCTGCCTGCGGGTACCCTGGGATGAAGAGGAAACTCTCCTTACTCACAGCCCAGTTGCAAAGGAAGGCCCTCCATTTCTTACAGGGTGGAGATGCAGGCTTGGATGGGCTTGAGAGGGGACACCAGAAGAGTCTACAAGGGTGACCAAACAAATTTCAGAAAGTGGTGGAAATAAGGTGAAAGCTGGCCATGTTGTAAAAGCAATAGTCCTGCCCAGATACTCAACGTTTGACGGGAAAAATGCCGAGTGGATTTATACTGTAAAACTCTGCCACTGCCCCTGATCCTAACCTGCAGCATCCTGCCCAATTCCAGTTCTTTTTATCTTGCCCTAATATGCATATGTGCAGACACAGACACACAGAGTTTTGCCAAAGCGCCCTCTGTCCTGACCCTCTTCTCTGGCAGCTGTAGTGGTTCTGGGTATCCCCGAAGTCTGAGCAGTCAGGCAATCATGCTGAATTGTGTTTAGTGGAGCCAGGTTATTGTGATGCTGAAAAATGAGGACAAGATTGAGGCCATCAAGCTCATTTTTATTGTTCGTTGGAACTCCAGATGTGAAAGCTAATGGATTTGGATTGGTTGCTAGCAGCAAAGCCTCATCAAAGATCTTTTTTTCCTAAGGGCGCTCAGTGCAATTCACTGATTGATTAGAGGCTTCAGATGGTTTGAATGTGGATCTGTGTTTGGGCTAGATCAGGCGCTCATGAGGAAACCCAGCCTGCAGCCTTCAGGCTCATGCAGGAACACTGCAGCCTCAGCTCTAGGAGGCTGGGAAGCTCTCAGTGAAGACACAGAGTTTTGCAGAGACATGCTTTGTTATCTTGTTGGGTTTAGGAATGGAGGGAGGGAAGAGGAAGACAGACAAATCTCAGGACTATATAAAAAGACTTCCCCAACAGAAGTTTTTTCTTACAGGACAAAGGTACAAAAATGCAGATGGACAGTGTAGGCTTTGAGGAGTACAGAAAGATACAGAGAATAATCCCCTCCTGGGAAGGTGGAGGTGTCTCTGAGGAGGAGATACTGATGTGACTGGAAGATGCTGAGGGCTCTGCAGAGGAAGCATAAATGTTTAGGTAGGTCAGATCCACCAGGGATCAAGATGGATTCTCTTTGTGAGATTATAAGAGTTTGTGGGAGTCTCAAAGGACTATGACTCAGGCAAAACATATGCTCTCAGAGTTTCTGATTATAGTTTTATAACTTTTACTAAAAATCCTTCACTTTCCGTCAGGAAGCCAGATGAGTTACAGATCTGCGGGTGCCTGTCAGGTGCCTGCTGCCATGCCAGCTTGTCTTCTGTTGGCATTCATTTGGGTAGTTTGCTTCTTTGTCTGCAACACAAGTAGTTAATCACATGGAGAACCTAATTAGGTGGTAACGAACCCAGGTGTCTTACTTCTCTCAGAGTAATAGGACATCTGCCACTGCTCTAAGAGCACTTTACAATGACTGACTAACAATGGCTGTAATGTATGGTCTTGAAGAGACAACAGCTTCCTTTAGTGACTCAGCTAGGATATGGTTTGTTGGGAAAGCCTGAATTCCCACCCTCCTCACCCCTGCCAAAACTCATGAGTGCCTGACTAGCAGTCAAGGGGAGCCCAGTCCTGAATGGCGTGGGTGAGAGATGTGAGCAGGCTGGGAAGCACAGGGCCTCTTGTGGGACAGGCCTGGTGAGCACGGGCTGAGCGCAACTTACCTTGGCAAAATGCTTTTAGGACAAATTTGTCTTAAGAGAGTGAGTTTATATCAGCTCAGCAGTGGCCTCACATGGCTGCAGAGCTTTTGATCCAGTCCTAATAGCCCCAGGATCAGATTTACTGCATAGTCCCTACAACTCCCACAAGCACAAAATAATCCGTGGTTTTTTTTTTTTTTTTTTTTTTTTGAGGGGGGGGTTGGTGTTTTTTTGGTTTTTTTTTTTTTTTTGTTTGTTTGTTTTTGTTTTTGTTTTGCCTAGCACTCACCTGGACTGGTGTGGCTGTCATCACATTCCACCCTGCTAGATGCACAGGATTGCTGGATGCCGGCTGTTTCCATGTTGTGACCAAATCTTGGTACATGTACTATGTTCTCAGTAAGATTAAGAAAATCTTTCACAGCTCATAATCTGGCAGATGCATTTCACTTTTCCCTCTCTCTGAGAAAGGAAATTATAATTTTCTCAAAGCAGTGCCTTCAGCTTTTATCTGCAAATGCATTAGTTCTCCAGCTTGCTGTTTAAATCAAGCTGTGTTGTGGCTGGGTGACAGTCACATTAGGTTGCCTCTGCTCTCACCCTCCAGCTCCCCTCCCCTTCAACTATAGAACGGTAAGTCTGGCTTCCAGGAGGAGTGTTTACAGGAAGAAAATCAACAGTCTCTCCATCCATTAAGGTAGCCCTTGTATTAAGGGCAATTCCTGGAGCAAAACCCTGCGTGGTCACAAGATGCCCCATGTCCTACCCTATCAAATAGCCAAATCTGGCAGGCAATGTGTCATGGTTTAATCCCAACTGGCAACTAAGCCCCACGGAGCTGCTTGTTCATTCTGTCCTGGTGAGGTGAGAAGAGAACTGAAAAGGTAAAAGTGAGAAAAACTGTGAGTTGAAGTAAAGACAATTTAATAGGTAAAGCAAAAGCTGCATGGACAAGCAAAGCTAAACAAGGAATCCATTCACCACTTCCCATGGGCAGGCCACCCCCAGGAGGCCAGGGCTCTATCGTGTGTAATGGTTCCTTGAAAAGCCAAACACCATCACTCTGTAAGTCCCTCCCTCCTTTCTCCTTCTTCCCCCAGCTTCATATGCCAAACATGAAGTCTTATGGTATGGAATATCCCTGTGGTCAGTATGTTTTATGGTATGGAGTATCCCTGGGGTCAACTGTCCCAGCTGTGTCCCATCCCAACTTCTTGTGCACACTCAGGGTGAGAAGCAGAAAAGTCATGAATGCCGTACATGACATAGTTGGAAATAAAATAATCTCTGTATTATTAATATTGTTTCCAGCACAAATCCAAAATACAGTCCCATAGCTACTGTGAAGAAAATTAACTCTATCCCAGCCAGAATTGGAACAGAAGGAGACATCAATTCCAATTGCATTATGCCATGAGAAGGTGTGGGATGTTTCTTCCTGACCCAAGCTGCTGATTGGCAAAAGCCCTGAAGCATAAGGATTAATAAGTCTACCAACATTTATCTTAACTAGCATAATTGAGAAAGCTGTCTCTATTCATACTTCTGTCTACTTCCATCTTTTTTTGGAATGTGCTGAACCATATCACTCTAACTGAACAGGATAGAAATCCATTTAGCAAATCCATAGCTCCTTTCTGAAACACTTGGAAATTCTCTCTTCTTATCTTGCTGACAAAAGTGCTGTGGAAGGAGAAGTACAATGGGGCATACTCTGTGTGTGTACCTCCCTCAGGCAAAGAAGGAATTTTGCAACATGCTTCAATGAGATGTCTGAAATCCCTCTTGTTTAAATTGTCCCAAATTTGTTGGTGCTTAATCAAAGTTAAGCCACATCCTGGGCTTTTCTCCTTGCTTTTCAGCAGCTAAGGGAATTTCATGCTCATGAAGCTCAGTGACTAATAGCAGTTAATAGTGCAGCAGCAGATGGCATACGAGCTCTGCTCGCTTCTATGCTGGCTGCGCCAGTGCCCCCCACAAAGCAGCCCTGCTGTTCCCATCCAGCGCTCAGCTCCCAGCTCTTCCAGTGCCCACTCCTCTCTGCAGTCCCCTGGCATCTCCCAGCCCAGGGATCTTCATCCCAATGCTGCCACTGCTCCCAGTGGTCCCCCAGGTCAGGGCTCCCCCTGCCATGCCCTGCCAGTGCCCCCTCCTGCCCTGCAGCTCCCCTTGCTAATCTCCCTTTGTTTTCCTTAGCTCACTTACTACTTGCCAAGATACCTCTGTTGTATACATTGTGATTATACTGACGATACCAGCAAAGGCCCCTCATCAGCTATTCTGGCTTTGTGACTACAGAAACAGTAAATGATAAGGTCTCTCCTATTTCATAAACATAAATGTCACAGGTCTTACTCCGCAGCGCTTCTGAACTCTGCACTCACTTTGAAACCAATGGGAGCTCTGTGCACAAAGCAACTCGCGAATAATCACAGTCTGTCAGCTCTATAATGTCACAAAATATTCCATGTGTGCAAATATTTGGATTATTATTTATTGGGTGTCCACAAAGTGCAAATATCAACCTGCCCCAGAGATACATTATAACTTTCCAGGGTAGGAGGATGGGGGAGAGCACTGCCTGCTCATAAAATAGCTGTGTGCCTGATAGCAGTGCTGAGCGCTTGTGATAACCACTGCTTTTCAAGTCCTTTCCATCAAAGGATTAAAAAAATGTCCATGAATTAAGGCTGACATTTTCATTTAGAGGTGACAGATGGGTGGAGGTAGTGCATCTCTAATTTGAGCCACTCTAGATCTGACTTCCAAAAAAGTTTCTCTCCGTAGTTTCCATTTTAAATTGGAGGCCTTGGGCAAAATTAAGAAGATAACTCCCAGAGCTACGTCCTTAGGACCTACAGGGACTCATGCTTTCACCAGTTTGCTGCTCCTCCCATCTCTTTTGTTTCATTTAACCACACCTTTCCAGAGGGCTGGAAAAGGCTACTGGGGTTTTCACTGTGCATTGCCTGATGGTGTCGGATGCTGAAGCCAGCCGAAGTTTTTTGTACTATTTCTGACAACTTGCATTTGAACTTGCTAAGCACTGCTGGCTCTGTCTCAGAGTTTGAAAACTCATGACTTTCCTAGGGAAGGTGATTTACAAGTAAGTGACAGATGCAGTTGGGCAATCCAATTGTCTTGGCTCACAGACTTGGACTCTCATTCCAGAACCTTCTTTCATGGCAGGTGACGCTTTTTGATCCATGAGACTAGTTTTTCACTTCTTATTCTTGATGTGAGGCAATGAGATGTGAATAGGAAAGTAAATATTGGCTATGCTGAGAAAAATTTGGCCTTTCTGTTCTTATCAGTTGCAAGTTGATTCTGAGATTGCTCTCTTTCTCTCTTTTTAAAAAAACTTCTGGCACTTTCAGTATCCTGAAGGAAATATTTTATTAGAAAGATTAGTGTCTTGGATGCCTTGTGGCACCTGCTGACCAGCAACAAAGCATACAACAAATTAAAAACGGAGAGGACCCCCTCAGGGGGGAAAGAAATGGAGCCACTGGGATGTTTTTTAACTGCTTTGGGGTCAGCATGCTTTTTCAGTGTCTGGACTGTTAGTGATTCTTATAGCTCTATGTCTTCAGGCCCTGCTGTCTGTCATATATAATGAACATCATACACTATTGGTAAGCTAACAGCTTCAGTTAATATAGGGAGCTCCCACAGACTTTTCCTGCTAAACCCATAGTGCCAAGGCTCAGGACTGCTCATCTGAAAGCCCAGGTGTTTCATAGGTGAGAGGAGGATCTCTGCTGTGCCTGCCTTGGGAGGTTTGAGATATAAGAGTTCTCAGCTGCTATTCAGAGTTTGTGCAGCAATGCTCCTGTGCACTCTTTATCTGTTCCAGTGCAAAGTCAGGCAGCTTAAACAAAGCCTTTGCTGTGCAGGATTTGGACAGGGGAAACACCAATGAGCAGTTCCCATGTCCCAGCTGGGGACTGTATCCCCTGCTAACAAAAAAACAGAGCTAAACCTGATAACTCTAGCCACTCTACTGGATTTCATAGTGGATATTTGCACCTTCCCTATTTGCACCTTCTCTCCCACCTTATGCCCTCTTCACATTTGGCCAAAACTAAATCCACCACCGTAAACTTCACGGTGCAAGGTAACAGAGGAGTGGAATTAATGGAGGGAAAAACTGAAGACTTGCCACAGCCCTCTGTATTTCCTTCAGCTTCATGGCTCAGTGAATAAAGAGTTGGAAAATCATTCAATGCAGTTCAGAGTTTGCCCAGCCAAACAGACAGAAGACCCAACAGGATATATAATTGCATTGGGAAATATCAAAGGAAGAGATTTCCATAACAGGCTCTACTACTTCTCTTGAATCATGAGTCACTGTAAATTTTCCCCTATCCCATTTTGTCTTATGAACATGGGAAAAGGATTTTCACTGCACGTAGGATGTGCAGCATGACAACTTTTGGATTTCAGTGGTGAATGAAAGGTGATGCTATTACAAGCAGTCATAATAATAATAATTAGTATTTTTATTCTGAGTGAAGAATAATTTTTTCTCAGCAGGGGGCAAGTCAGCCAGGCCAGATTCAATTTCTCCTGAGGGATTCCAGGAAATTGCCTCAAATTCCTTCAGTCTTGCTTCCATTTTTGTACCGTACACTGCTTAGGAAGTACACATACAAAATTGCACCCATGCGTGTATTTTTAACACTCAGACTAAGAGGATGGCACACCATCTTTAGATATTAAAGGAGTCTTTCCCTTTACACGTTATTTTGCTGCCTGCTGTCCCTCTGGGTGTGCTCTCTATATTCTCCATCCCTTTCTTTACAGTTCCTATGCACACATCACTCTGTTCTGGCTGGTTCCTGGCCTCCCTCTTTCCATCCAAGCTTTCATGGTGAATTTTTTAATGGTTGAAGCACTGTAGCACTGCCAGTCCATCAATTAGTAAAATGCTCCCATGGCTCTACCTATAAGCTCTGTTAGTAATGTTTTGCTTATTGCAAATCTGCTCCCTGCTGTCGTAGGCACCTGGCTGCCTTTTCCTGGTGGCTACAATTGGGATGCATCAGAGATCTGGAGCAAATCTTCACTCCACTTTCACTACAGCTAGGCTCTAACGTGAGGGTGAAGAGGATACAAGGGGAAATGAGAGATATGGCCTAGGCAAGAGTTTATGCGTATGTGTACAATGCTCTTTGGAAACTGGCACCAAGTCTACAAACTTTAAAGCTCTTTTCTCTGGGGAACATCACTGGGAATGTTGCTGTGACTTGATCCAGGTATTTGAGAAAGGAGAGTAATGCTATTATTTTTGAGCCACAAACTAATCTATCAATAAAACAGAGATTGGTGAGGAAACTTCAGGGAAGAACAACTATCATTCATTAAGGCACAACTAAGAGCCTGAAATGGCGGAACTTGAAACATGTCATCTTAAATAAAATATCTTAAAACAGAAAAAACCCCACATATAAATAAGCCTCTTACCAGTACCAAGATTTTCCAGGAAGTGTATGAAACATGGGTAAGTATGGGGAAATTACTTTTTTGGGATGTGCTTCTAGTCTCAAGAGATAGACAATTTATGGACTACCTGCATCAGGCACTGCTCAGCCCAATGAACAGATACTCTATTTTGTTTAGCTGCACCTGAAGAGTTTGTCTAATCGCTTTTATGGTGGCTTTTCTGCCCAACATAGAATAAGATCCTCCCTCTGTAACATCACACTTCTCAATTTATTTGCTGTGGCTAGTTGACAAATTCTGGGTGTCTCAGCAGCCTCAGGGAATAGACAAAATCAGAAAGGATTGTTTTCCTTTGGTGAAATATAAGCCTGATTAGCATTCTGAGAAGCCAGGTCGGGGTTTTGTTGTTATTGGGGTTTTTTTTTTGTATTATCCCCAGCCTCTGTTACATGTACCAGATACCTCTGGGGATGTTGCTGGACAAGGCCCTATTCTTTCCCTGGGCTATTGACTACATGCCAAATAAGATTTCTCTCCAATCGAACATTTCTGAAGATTTAGGCACTGTCTCTGTCACAGCTGGTGGTGTCTAGTAAAACAACTCAGTTCATTTGCTACACCTTGCCTGGGTCACTGAGGAAGTTAACTGTGTGGGACTATTAACACCCCATAAAGATACTTTCTTAGCTTTAAAGCACACGGCTCTGAAACGTCAGCAGCACCGTGGTGATGGGCTGTGTAAAGGCTGCTGTTGTGAGCATAGTGGGCTGCTGACCCCGTACAAAACTAAACAAAGGGACTGTGCCTGGAAAGCTGCAGGGCAGGGCTGCAAATCTCTTGTGCAGGCATGAGAAGCACAGATCCTATGGCCTAGGCAAACCACAGGCACACTAGCTACACCTGCACCTACCAAGAACGGCTTGCTAAGCTCATCACCTCCTAAATCTGATGTCCTGATCTATCAAGTTTTATGTCAGCAGAGGTGATTATTTGCATAATAATGTGATCTATAGAAACGGAGTTATCCTCTGACTACTGTGGGATGATACTCTTCCATCTTATTTTCCAATAAATATCTGGCTTTGGTTCTCCAGCACAGAGTGAGGTTTGTGGGTTTGTTCTGTGAGTAACATAAATTGATTGAGTGCAGTGGAGCTTGGCTGAATTAAACAATGTGGACATCGGTTCCAAGACCATGAGAACTGAAAGTTAGAGGGTCACTCTGTCTCCAAAGAAATCTGACAAATGCTTGCTTAACTCTGTACATTACCAAACTGTCCCTATACCAAAAGCCATAGTACAGCATAAGCTTCAGATTGGATTGGATATTAGGAAAAATTCCTTCACAGAGAAGATCATTCATTATTGAAACAGGCTGTCTGGGAAGGTGGAAGAATCACCATCCTGAGAGGTATTTAAAAGTTATGTAGATGTGACACCTAGGAACGTGGGTTTTGTGGTGGACTATGCAGTGCTGGGTTAGTGCTTGGACTTTATAGTATCTGAGGTCTTTTGCAAACTGAATGATTCTTGATCATACTGATCACCAAACCAATTAAGTTTTGGTCAAGCATGTGAAGTTCATAGAGGTGAGAACTGGCACTACTGTGTTCAGCCTAATAGAGAGAGTCAGTCATGAAAATGGGGGCCATGTTCCCCCGATTCTTTCCAAACTCATACATTGAAATGGTATGTTTCTGAGAGTGACAAGAAGCCTCCATTCATGCAGTTTGGAAGTCACTCACTCTGTACTGTACACTTTTGCTGATCTTTGGAACATATGTCTTCTGTGGACATTAATGTTGGTTGGAGAGGGTTTCTTTTTCATTCCTATAGTGACTAGAAGACTGCTGGCCAAGAGCCTTCACCTAAGTTGTGTTACCAGCAGCAGAATAATGGACTCTAAATATGTAGGAAGCAGAGGAAGGAGAGCACCGGAGTTTTAGGTACCCACTTTTTTTTTTTCTTAGTCTAATAAAAATAATACATTAGTGTGTGTTCCTGTCTAAAACATTTGCTGTCAGTTGCTCTTACACAAAAAATTATGACTGAGTCCTGTCTGTGCTACAGTTAACAATCTTTTCCTTTAATTCCTTTCCTTCCTGCCAATGAACACCAGTGAAAATAGGCCCCAAAATGGTAATTGAGGTTGCAAAACCAAAGGCAACCATCTCATTGTTGTCCTGTTTATAAGGACAAAAATTATCAGACTTTAATTATGAGAGAGATTTACTGGGATTGATTCTCCACTGGTAAGGGCAGAGACTCCCTGGAGCTGATCATGTAGGGAGGGAGCAGTCTCCACCACCATAGGAGCATGGTCTGACAAATAAGGTGAGAATGGCAATGACCAGAAGGAAAGGAAAGGACTATGAAAGAAAGGACTATGGTCTCATGATGCTCCCTTTACCCTCATTATGCATAGCACTACATAGTGCTTCAGTGCATTTCTCTCTTTATTCCTATTCTTTTGTCTTCTTTTCCTACTACCGCTTCCTTGCTGTTCAGTCTGAGTCTGGCCAGCTCTGAAAATGGAGTTATTTCCTGGGCTGAAGCCATGTTAGCAGCAAACTGTCCTTGTAATAGGAGAGAGCCAGTGGGAAGGAGCAGGAGTGAGGAAGCCAGATGTTGTCTCAAGCCAGTGACATGAGCCAATATCCACTGGCTGAGAGTGTGAGTTGTCCATGTGTCCTGCCTGCAGCATCAGGCAGAAGCTTCTGTTGTCTTCCGCCCCCGTGGGCGTGCTTGCCACAGTTGTCACAAATCCAGTGCAAATCTTAACACACACCACGGCAGAGTGGCTGTGCCAGACCAAGCTGCCTCTTCTGTGTCTCCCCCAGGGGCTGATTTGGGGGTGTATAACCTCAGCTCCACTCTACACCAGCTGTGGGCTTGTCCCTCAAGGACAGATACCAATAAATATGGAAGTCTGGTTCTTTTCCTGCCGGGGGAAATGAAGAAGGACTCAGTGCATGGAAACCATCTGGGATGAGAGCAGAATTGGCCCAAACAACTCTGGTTTAAAGGAGCCAGCAACATGGGGAGAAAGTGCTGGGAGGGAGCAGAAAAGAGGTGAAGAACTGGAGAGGGGAGATAGTTGTGTAAATAGAAGAGTGAGGAATGAAAATCAGCTCAATCTCCTTTTTCTGACTGGTTTTGACAACGAGGTGCCATGGCCTTCAATGACCTCAGCTCTTATCAGCCTGGTGTTGATGTGACCTTATTGCTTCCCTGGTTTAAAACATTTTTTATTCTATCAGTGGCCCACTCCTTCTCCCTACCCCCATCTCATTTTTCCTTTTACAGCCTGTTAATGAGCAAAGTAGTTATGCAAATGAGAAGCAGAAACAATCACTTTGAATAAAGAAGGAAATTGTCAGGGTAGAGACAGAATCCAACTTCCCTCTAATGAGTGCCTCTCTACCTTGGCTCTCGTGTCGACCCTCCTGCTTTTCAGTACACCTGAAACTACAATGTTTTTTTTTAACTTTTGTGCCATAATATAAACACTGATATCGGTCTTTTTGGTGGCACCATTTCACATGCCCATAGAATTGTAGAAGCATTAGCACCAATTTTCATTTTCTTGCTGTACAAAGATGAGCCAAAGGGGACGAGGGTTTCATCTCTCCCTAGCTTGCTATCTCTATGCAAATTTTGTGTCCATTTTTAATTGTTCATTTAGGAAAGTGATTTTATGTTGTTTTATCAGCCACCCTTCGTGTAGAAGTGGTCACACTAACGTAAAGGTGCTGGAAAGCTATGTTGCTTAGTCAAACTGGACTATTACTTGTATGTAAATATAAGTGAGTGTGCCTTAAGGGACTGTTCTGTTTTTTTTCCAGCATTAAAGCAATGTATATTCTAGTGTGAACAAATATTTAGAAATGTCAGAGCTGCTCTGGAAAGTATTGTGCTATTTCAGCAGAGAAAAACCTCAAGGATATTTCCTGTAAGCATTGCAGGATATGGATGTGAATCCTTTAAGGAAGATTTCCTTTTACCAAGATGTTCACTAGCTCTTGAACTTAAATGGGATTTTCTTCAATACTTGGATATTGACAAAAAAGGGCGGGTAGAAATAGCAAGTTGTTTCTATGAAGCTGAGAAGAGCTAGCAGAACACAGGGTGCTGTTTAGGTAAATCAAGGCCCATTTGTTTTCATTTGATGCCAGGAGTTAGCCAGATAACTCACAGCATGGGAACAGGGACTTTTTTCCTTTTCCTTTTCTTCCTTCCTTTCTTCCTGTCTCTCAGGCACCTCCTGACTGTTCAGAGGACAGAAACTGAAGCTGGAAGCTAAAAGCAGGCTTTACTTCACATCAAGAGAAAAGTCTGTGTCATGAAGGTTGTAGTCTGGAGACCAAACCTGAGGCAACTTCTTTGGCACTTTCCTATCCAGTGTCTCGAAAGCAAAATCTGGGATAACCCAATGCACCTTTTGTGTGAGGGCTCATGAAAGAAAATTTAATGGCTGTCATGTAGTTCCTATCTTTCCTGTCCTCTAGCATCCAACATAGAACTATACCTATAGATGAGTATTAAAGGGCAGAAGTAATGACTTGGGGTTCATTCAGAGGCTCACACTTGCCCAAAAATTCTTATTGCCATCACTTGAATTTTGTTTTATTTTCTCATCTAAAAATGTAAATCATTACTTCCGGGATGGATGGGACCTGAAAGGTCTGTGAAACTAAACTTCCACCTGTCTGGCTTTTTCCACAAAACAGTTCAGAGCTTAATAATATGTTTCAGACTTGTGCTCCTCTGTCAAACCAGGTTGAAACTGGCAAACTGACTCAATGGCTATTAGAAGAGACTTACAGACAGAGAGTGTGATCACATTATCCAAAGAAATCAGGATCAATTAAACAGAAGTAGGCGCTGCTTGCAGATGAACAGGATCATTTTTCATCAGTCACCTCTTCTGGTGTGGAATCCCTTAGGATCTTTGGGATGGCAGTGAAGACAGAGGTTGTGCTGGTAGGACACACAAGAGTCTAGAGTGTACACTGAGGGTCCACCTCAAAGTCCTCATTGCCCAGGAGAGCATGGCCTCACAATGGTGATTGTTCACCACTGGGTGAAGCAGAAGGTAGGATTTTTTTAAGTAATTCATGTATGGGAGCAGTAGTTTTAGGGCTAAGCTGTTTCATCCTGTTGCTCCCTACCAGGCTACATACATTTGGTGTTTATAGCCTGTTCACCCCTGTGTTGTCCAGCTGATTTTACATGTCTCCACTGGTGGCTAGGATTTTAAACATTTTCCTTTGGCCAACTTAATGAGGCTGCTGGAAAGGGTTGGTTAAGCTTCTGATAAGCCTCTTGATTTTTATTTTAGTTTTCCAAGCCTTATGTGAATCAGCCCTTTTGAATTTAGCCACCAGCACCTGGAAAGGGGCCACCAGCACTCGGGGGCCGACAAGATTATTAATGCAAGTCATTATTTGTGCGAAAACGCTCCTGGCTCATATGAAGTGTATGGGTTCCCACTGTTTCGAAGGAGATGGAAATACCTGCTATGTGCAGATAACCCAGTCCCCTCTGCCTGTTCTGAAGCACCAATGCCCATCATCCAAACCTGGCTCTCTCCAGCAGCCCTCCCAATGAGCAATGTCTGTTTGCTGAAGGGTCCCTTTGTGAAACTCCTGAGGTTTTGCAGCAGCAGGCTAACAACATGTAGTATAATTTAGAGACAAATGAGAAGTTACTCATCTGAGTTGAATGACAATAAGAATTTCTTGGATTTGAGAGGATGGCGAGGAAAGTGAAACAATAGCCAAAAAAAGAAAAGATTGAAAAAAACCCCAAAGAGAATAACTCCCTGATCCATCTGTTTTTTGGTTTGTTTTCAGTTATTTGGTGTTTTTTAAATTTTCTCCCTCTTAACAATGTGCAGATATCTTTATCTGTGTAGACCCATTCTAAAAACGACAAAATAAAGTTTTGAAGGTAAAAATAATTACAGACAGGGAGGTAAGCAGGCTGAATACAGTCCAGGTTTGTGAAAGTGGAACCATTACACAGTAACCAGATACTTTCCTTGAGGAGGAGAACCAGTTTTCTAGAGATAAAAAAAACCAAAAAAACCAAAACTATTTATAATTTATGTCAAATCTAATTTATATTGGAGTTTAGGAAGGTGATACCTAAATTGAAAGGTGATACCCTACATGGGAAATTACTGCCTAAATCTGGAGAAGACAGGGATTAGGAATAAACTTGCAAGAAAGGAGTGTGCTGATGTAATTAGCCGATGAAAAAAACCTGAGACACTCTCAAGAAAAAAGTCAGATTGTGAAGGGAGCATTGGGAGACCTTGAAGGAAATAGAAACAGAATGAAATTGTATACTGCAGAGTAAAAGGTTACATTCTTGGGATTAACATGAGAATTCTTCTATGCACCAGAATAAATAAATTCATAAATTCCATAAATAGCAAATGACAGTAGGGAGAAAGGACCAAGATGTTATTCATCCTGTGATCAGCTAGTGCAACTGTGAGCCACCTCTGGGATGCAGGTGAGAAACAAGCAAATGCAATCCTAGGATGAGTATTTCTGAGACAGACGGGGCATTTTTAATATTGTTTGAGGCTTTGCCAAGGTGTTATCTGGAACATCATCTTGAGCATCAGTCAGTCACATGTCTGGCTGAGCTGCAGCAGGAGCAGAACAAGAAAGCTGCTGAAGAGGGTTGTGGGGCCATCCAGGAGAATGGAGAACCTGTCATGTGTGAGGAGACTACAAAGTGTTCTACTTGTCTAACAAAACAAAGGCTGAGGAGTGATATGATTATTCTCTATGAACAACTTAAGAGGATAAACGTCAAGGAGGAAGAAGAGCTGCTTAAGCTAAAAGACAATGTTGGCACAAGAGCAAATGGGTACAAGCTGGCCATGAATAAAAATAGGCAGAAAATTGGAGGAGAATGACTCCACCACCAGCAGAACCAGGCTCTAGAGCAGCCTAGACAACTGGTATGGGTGAAGCATACAGTTACAGAGGTAGAGGGAGGCATGAACAGTGTCTGTGCCCCCCATCAGTGATGGCTGAGCACTCCCACAGCTTAAGGCTGTGCTTGAAACCTCTTCCTCCTTCTCTCTGTCCCTATCCCATTATGACTGACTCCTCTTGCTGCTGTGGAGGCAAATGTTGTATCTGTGTTTAGGGTGTCATTTGACCTGGAGAAAAAGGTGTTTATCTATCATGGTGTGGGCAGTGAGAGAGGATTGGCTTCTGTACTTCTTTACTATGGTGTTCCAAAGTCTTTTACTTCTCTAGGATGGGAACAAATATTTCTCTCTTAGTTCTACATTACCACTTTATTAAAACAAATGTGAAGTTGCATGATAAAAGTAGCTATGTTTTGGAGGGATGTATTTATTTACTTCTAAGATTCCTCCTTTACCCCCGTTTAACCTGAGATGGATTTAATTTTTTTTTAATTTTTTTTTTTTTTTTTTTTTTGGACAATGGAAAGAACAACTCTGCCATTTAATAGATTCCTTGATTTCTTGAGAGAGCTGTAGCTTTTTCACAGGCAAAGAAGGATTAGGCGACAGGGATAGTAAGTGAATTGTTCCATTCCCATTTCCTGCTGACTCACTGGTCTCTGCATTATGCTTACAACGTGGCTGAATCACCAGGGGAATCTAGGCAGGACTCCTCTAATCCCATTTAGGATAATTTGAATTAGGAAGTGAAGGAGAAAGATGAAAGGAAGACAAAGAGGAATTTAACTGTCATGGCAGATTCTAGGTGCATTTCTTGTGGTAGATAGTCCCAGGTAAGGTGAGTCAAGTGGATCAGAGAGGAATAGAACATACATCTTCATTTCAGTTTGAGAGACAGAGATCAAGATATTGCATGCTCATAAGCAGAGTATTGCTGAACTCTTGAGAATTGCTTTGACTAGTTCAAGCTCTATCTATCACATTTGACATTCACTAACACATAGGATTTTTTCAGCTTTCATGTCTCTCAGCCTCCAGTCCCAACACTGCCTCCACTGCTGGCTGTGAGGTAAGACCCTGTTTGTAAACACATCTGTTGTCTTTGTGGTAGCAAAGGAACAGTAGAAGAAGAGAAGGATCAGGAAAACTGCTCGAGCTTCAAGCTTTGAGTATGAGGATTGTACTTATCAGGAGCACAGAGTGATGAAATCAGCCCCTAATGTTTAGACTCAGCCTACGTTGTAATTGCTTATATGACTGTGGATGTATTCCAGTGCCCAAAGAAGATTTGAAAAGCAGACTAATATGATTATATTTAAGTGCAAATACAGAAAAGAGAGCAGATAAACAGTCCCAGTGTGCTGCTATTCTGTTTTATACTGTGACTGTAGTATATTTAGAATACAGCCCCAAGAATCAGTCTCCCCTACTAGTCTGTATGAGCCCATCCAGGCCTTGGAAAGTCTTTTGATGAGTTATTATATTTCCTCTGAAGGATTGAAGTAATCACGTGCCAGCCCAGGCTGTATCTTTCCTTGGACAGTGTGGGTACATTCATTAATAAGGTAGAAAAATCTTTGAAAGTGCTGACAAACCTGATAATGGTGTGGTGCTGGCTTAAAGAAGGGCTGGGGAAATAGCTATCTGAAGCATATGTGAGTTGGCTGAAGCCTACCTAATGTAGGGTAGGCTAATCTAATTTTAATCGAGATATGGCTGTAGCTCCTACAGCTGTACCTGAATTAGGCATGCATTTGCCAGCTCACATACTGCTGTCCTGTGCCTGCTGCACACAGAGGTCGGGCCAGGCTGCGAAACCTGCCTGTGAAACTGTACATGCTCAGCTCTGCTCTGCCATGCTCTGCTGCAGGGAATGGACAGAATTCAATCCACTGGGCAGGTTGTATCTGTCCTGGGTTGATGCTGGCTGGATGCCAGGCACCGACAAAAGCTCATCACTTACTTCCCTCTGCAGCTGGACAGCGGAGAGAAAATTTAACAAAGGGTTAAAACAAAATTTAACAAAGGGTTCATGGCCTGAGATAAGGACCAAGAGAGATCCCTCATTAAATACCATCATGGGCAAAACAGGCTCAGCTTAGAGAAATGAAGTGAATTTATTACTTAGAAAATCAGAGCAGGATGATGAGAAATAAAATAAGCCCTGAAAGGCACCTTGGCCCCACCCCTCCCTCCTTTCTCTGCTTTGCCTCCTCCCCCGGGAGACAGGGAATGGGGATTATTGTCAGTTCATCACCTGTGGCTTTTCCTGCTACTCAGGGAGAGGAGTCCTTCCCCTGCTGCACTGTGGGATCCCTCCCACAGTGGAAGGCAGTTCTCCCATGTGGCTTCATCTCGCGAGCAGCAGCTCTCTGTGACCTGCTGCAATGTGAGTCCATCCCACGGGCAGCCATCCTCCCAAAATTGCTGTGGCGTGGGCTGCTCTTCTGCAGCGTGCAGTCCTTCAAGGACAGGCTGCTCCAGCCTATGAGCAGGGCTCCTCTCTCCATGAGTCTCCCTGGGGTCACAGCCTCCTCCAGGCATTCACTCACTCCGGTCTGGGTTTTCTCCATGGGCTGCAGGTGGATCTCTGCATCCCTGTGCCCTCCATGGACTGCAGGGGCACAGCTGCCTCACCACAGTCCACACCTGGGACTGCAGGGGAATCCCAGCCCCAGTGCCTGAAGAACCTCCTACCCCTCCTTCTGCACTGACCTAGGTGTCTTCAGAGTTGTTCTTCTCACATATTCTCACTCTACTCTTCTTTGACTGCAATTGCAACTTTTTAGTTTTCTTTCTTCTTAAATCTGTTATCACAAGGCATTATCACCATTTCTGGTTGGCCCAGCCTTGGTCAGTGGCGTGCCCATCTTTGGAGCCACCAGGGACTGCCTTTGCTGGACATGGAAGAAGCTTCCATCAGCTTCTCACAAAAGTCACCCCTGCAGCCCCTCCAGCTACCAAAACCGGACCATGGAAAACCAGTGCAGTATCAAATACCCAAGGGAATTGTGAGTAAACAAGAGTTTTTGGCATTGCTGTCATCTAGTCATGCCAGAGAGGTTTGGGGACTTTTTGCTGAAAAACCAACTGCTTATGTCTTGCCCACACATTTCTATCCACAGCATCACTGAATCAGGGCCAGAATGGACAATTGTGGTCCACCTCAACTAGCCATAGGCCATGTTCAGTAGTAGGCAGCCTTAAGTCTTGTCACCTCTCCCTTCAGGCATTTAAAATTGTGTGCAGCTCCTGGAAAATCACCGGTCTCAAGACACGATAGCCGCAGATGGAGAGTCTGCTATACCTTCTAAGCAATATATTAGTATAGTACATGCAAGTGTTTGGCTTTGGGCTTTTCTTTGCTTAGGATGCCTTTTTTTTAAATCATGCACTCCTTCAAGGCTTTCCTACCATTCTGCAGTAACCTGCGAAGAGAATATATTATGCAGAAGCGGGGTAATCAGGAATGAGAGTAGAGGAAGAGCTTAATAAAACTAGGAGGCCTGGAACAATTAAATTCAACCAATTGACAGAGCAGGGGAGATGAGTTGACAGTAGAAAGATAACCTGTTTGTAAATGCAGTCCTATTTTATCTTCCCACCAATTAAATTAAGTTCTCTTTGGCCTTCAGATAAAAAAAAAAAAAAAAAAAAAAACCAACAAAAAACAACCCAAACCAAACTAAATGAACACTGTTATGCTGCATACATCTTAATATTTCTAATCTTCTGACTAGCAGAGCAAAAAATTAATATCTTCCTGCCTTGGTAAAAGGGAAAACAGATGCCATGGGGAGGAGGAAATGGGAGAGGATGAGCAGCTCAAGTTTAAGTTTGTGTGCCTACACACGCATGCACGCACACAGGGAGTCAAAAATAGCTTTGCAAAAGGAGTTTTAAAACCTCATTGTAATAATGCCTATGAGTATGCCAAAGAGGAAAGCAATGAAAATACAGCACTTTCACTGTCATTTTCAGTGACCCCAGGCAAAAGCATCAGCCTAGCTCCAATGGCTTTGGTCCATGGCAAAACAAGAGGACTCTGCCTTTGCTGTGCTGAGGATAAAGCACATGCATTGGCAGTCCTGAGGAGAAGCTCTATCTGCCTTTCTCCCTAAAGATGTGGAACCAGTGAGTTGAGAGCTATGTCCTTTCATACCACTGCTGCCTACAGCCTGAGGCAGCTGAAGGAAAACTCTGAACAATTCCAGCAGTGCTGGCAGAGATGACCAGTGCAACTTTGCACACTCATGGTCTGCATGCAGCCCCAGTGACACATCAGGGAAGAAACCCTTGGGGTGACCCTGGCACAAAGCTAGGGAGGAAAGATGCTCCAGGAGTCCCAAAGTAGAAGATGATGCTTTGTCCTTCAAATAAAGGATGCTCTCCAAGTTTGGGCTTTTCCCAGTCACCCCAATTTTTGTCTCACTTCCACGTGAGATAGCCTGCAGTGGTGGATGTGCTGCTGCCAGCACAGCCCAACATCCCCACAGAGAGAAAGGAAAAGGAAGCTGACTGAATATTGCATGATCAGAGGGAGGGACACAGGCAGTGGCCTCACAGCATAATCATGCCCATCAGCAAAGGTCTTTTTGGCCTTTTTCCACCCTCTTTTATCCTACCACCCTCTTTTATCCTATTTCTATCCTCTTTTATCCTCCACAATGCTCTGCACTGCTGACCACGACTCACCAAGGTGCTTGGCTGTTCCTTTAGGGAATTCAGGAAATGCTCTCTGCTTTTCCCCACTCTCTTTCCTGGGCTTAGAACTCCAGTGAGTGAGATGATGTGTGTGTGCAGCTCATCCCCTTTGCCTCAGAGGTGCCCTATTCCAGTGCAGAGCTTGTACCACAAGGACACGTTGTCAGACAAGTGCTGGGGCTGTGGCTTGACTCAGTCGCTACTGCAGACACAGAACCCCTGCTAACACAGAACAGCCTCTCAGGATGGTAGGGCTGGGTCTCTGCTGCCTCAGACTCCTGTGGATGCAGCATCAGGAACTTTTCCTTGTCCTGCACCCATGCCGATGACAAGTGCAACTCTCTGTCACACCACAGTCCCCAGTGCTCAGGCAGCTCACTGAGAGCTTACAGTGAGAAAAACCATCTCCTCAGGAATGCCTTCTGTGCAAGCAAAGCCATGGGGGACTGGAGCAGGAATGCACTGCAACCAAACTGTGTTCCTTCTTCTCAGGCACAAGCATGTAAACTGCTTTATCCTGTCCCTTACCTCTCCTCCACCGCGCCAGGCACAGAAACATAACAATTAAAAATCTGGTATTCCAGTACCAGTCCGTCCACTCAAGTCTGACAGGACCAAATGTCCTGCTCATTACTGGAAGCAAAAAAACTGTGGACCTGGGATCTAATTCAGGCTGTTGGACACACCATTTCCCTTTTCCACACCAGCTTGCTCAGACATACAATAAGGAATTTGCCATCATTCATAATATTCCTTTATTTTGTGCTGCTGAGCATTGTATCTCCTCTGCAGGCAGTCAGTTTAAAGCAACTCAGAGGCTCCTGTACACTACAATGGCTTGTTTTGTGATTCAGAATTGTAACTAGAGATAATAAATGTTGTGTCACTCCTTTAGATGCAACTGTCAAACTGAACAGAACTGTATTTGTTTCATTTCCTCATGTGAAAAAAAGCTAGCTTAGAAATTTATGTGAGGGCAAGTCTCCCTTGATTCAGGCTAAATGTCTTCTGATTTCATTTTATCCTGTTTTTCTCAACTAGTCTGTTTTGGATCAGACTATTGTTATTTTAGCTTTTTATGTGGAGATGTTTTCTGTAGTTCTGGAAAAAAATTTCTTCATTTCTTTTTCGTTTATGTAAAATTCTTATATTTTTTTCTTCTTGAAGTGCATTTTCAATATGGACCTGAACCATCAATGTTAGTTTTATGTCCCAAATTCCTAAGCACCTCAGTGTGTTTGGTACATGCACGCACACAGGTACAAACCATTAAAAGAGGAAAATTATGTGTGGGAAGGTGAAGCACTCTGGGTCAGCTTTATTTTCTTTTCATTGCCATTGATGATAAAATGCCACTTCTTGACTTCAGGGAGAAACAGAACTGAGTTAATGTTAAGGTGTTTTGAAAATACCACTCACTCTGCAAAAATCTGTAGTAGTAGATCCCCAAGGTGAAGATTTTATTCACACAAGACAAGCAGTTCAGACACAAAATGAACTATTGAAATTAAAAAAAAAAGGTATCTCAGATAACTAAATCTAGAAAGTTGCGGGTTTTTTAAACCAAATTCCCACTGTTCCTTATCTGTCATTTGTTTATTTGCTGCATCTCCCTCTTTCAAACAATATAACTAAACTAGTGATTTTTTGACTTTTCCATGCCCTTTCAATCTAAAATGTTTCTGTTTTACATTGAAATAGAGAAAAAAAAAACAAACATAAAAAGATCTTGGTTGAAGAGGTCAAAACATGTGTCCTCTGTGACATCAACATGGCTCTGCCTCACAAAATGACTGTGGCTCTGTGGGCAGAGAGATGCCTTGAAAACCCAAAGCAAACCACAATCAAGAAAATTTCGTACGCTGGCTGTCTAAGCAAGCACCCTCTTATATTTTTAATTCTTGCATCTAGTTGGGCTGACTGTGAAGACCATTAGCAGGAATGAAACACAGTGTGGTAAGCTGCACCATGCATTTGCTGTGCTCTAAATGCTCCATGGCAGCTCTTTTCTGTGCTTGCATTTACCACGTTGTGGGTCCTGAAACCGAGGTGAGAATGTGCATTTGTGTGGCCACCACAGATTAGCTACTACAGAATTAATCCACTCCAGGTAGACAGACCAGCTACCCATTGGATGGGGAGGGGTGGAGAAGCAAAGCAAATTTTTTAGGCATGAAGGCAGTATTTACAGGCTGAGATCTTATTCTGCTTCTACTTTCTTTGCCTTCCTCAAGCTTTTGTGTTATCTCAGGGTTTTTCTATTTCAGTTGGGTCTTTTATTTGCATGGGAATTTTCTTCTGTTCAGATGAGCTTTTAAAGTTTTAATCCTTCACTCCAGTGCTGTTTTGGTAAGCCTGAGTCTCAAAGTGAAAGAATCCAAAGTCCCAATGCAGGAACTTCCTCTCTTTCTGTGTACACCTTTGACCCTGGAGCTGCAGAGGCTCAGAAGGACTGCAGACATTTGCCTGTATGGCTGTGATAGTGGAGTTACTTCCCAAATTCTTGATGTGCCTTGTGAATGATTTCCTTATGTATTTTGCTTTGTGCGTGTGTCTATGTATTCACACATACACTGCAGTAAGTTCTTTTTGAAATGTGATCACAAATTGTTCTGTTTACACAGAAACTTAAAAATGCTGCACATACATGCATATAAGATTATAGGAAGCATTTGCATTGTTTGACAAGTAGTATGTTTTATTGTTCAGCATTGTGTGAGCAGGCAGTAAAGAAGTTTGCCTTTTGTGTGATTCAGGCCTTTCACTTCCCTCTGTACACATTCATCTATTTATTTTTTAGAAGAGGGGATAACATTTAACATTATTCTTACCCAGTAATGGTACTGGAGGGTATTTTTCAGATGCTGACTTCTCTATTTCCATTCTGAAATAGATTTATTTTTATTTAGGAAATAATGATGGATTTAGGGGACTAATTTTGGAACAAATAAAAATAGATAAATGTGGAGCAGGTGCTGACAATTTAATCAGGGAGGAGTGACTTCAAGGTGAGAATAGAGTTTTTCTCTGCCTACCTCATTGAGGAGGTATTAGCCTTATCTGAAGGCTTATGTCCTTAGTTCTGTCCAATTGCAGTTCAAGTAAGGGTGCAAAAGCATTCTCCTGCAAGCAGGTGGGATTTTTTTTTTTTATGAACTGTTAGACAGTAAGATCAGGATGTAGCTGGTAAAGTGGAAAGCGACTCCTTAGGGAAGTACATTTTGGATGCTCTGGTGCTTCTTTCCTTTGCTCCTTGGGGCTCTTAATCGCTTTAGAGATGTGATTATGCTGGGACCATGGTGTCCTTTACTGCTGCCAGAAAAGCACGCCTCTCACCCTTCTCACAAACAGCACTGCAATGATTTCCCTTCTGAGTGCTGTGGGTAAGTGAATTACATGGAATGAGATTTCCCCTTGTCTCTAGATAACGCTGGGTGACTGAGTGTAAAATTGAGAGAATTTTGCTTTCCCACTCTATCACTGCCCTCCCTTAGTCCTCTCTGTTGCTTACCTGTGGGGCCTGATTCACTGGAGTTTACAATGGTGTGAAGTCAGTCTAACAGAGAGGCTGCTGCCTCCTGAGTGTGAATTGTCTGTCCCTGTGAGATGGCTGTAGCTTGCTAAAGCTGTGGCCCAAGGGGCTGCAGGCTTTCCCCCCCTTGTTGTTCTTTCTGTTTCACTGGTGCAACAAGTCTCATAATGCTTTCTGTAAGAGGAAGGCTGAGTCTGTGATGCACATGGGGAAAACTGGGAAGTGTCTGGCTCCTCCTGCACGGTCCATGAGCTCTCTGTACCCACAGCATAGCTGTGTTCAGGCTTCATGTCAGTAAACAGCCCCTCTCTGGTTAAGGCAGCTAATCTTCTGATTGCTGTAAGCTTCTCTAAGACCTGATCCTACCTGCTCCTAAGGCCTGATCCTTCTCCTAAGAGAAGGACAATTGTTGGGTTGTACATCACATTAGCAGCTAAGAATAAAAGCTGGTTATCTCTCACCCAGTTACTCTAGAGGTCATTGAACCAGCATTAGAAATGGATGAGCTAAAGCTTATAAGGAAAGTGCCTGTGATTGCTGTGTGGCTGGAGGGAGGAGTAAATACAAGGAGCTTTGGGCTCTGGTGCAGTGTGCTAGCTCACTAAACTAAGCCTCTCCTTCCTTTGTACCAAAGTGAAGGTTTGTAACAAGTTTTTGTGTTATAGAGGCTTCAGCAGTAAAACCAACATAACCATGGGGGTCAGAAAAATGACCTCTTCCCAATCCAGGACTGCAATATGATCTTTAGTTTGTTTGTGAAAGCTCTCCTGAAAACTCTCACCCTCACCTCAGAGTTCAGTTTTCCAGCACGTTGTGAGAGCCATTAAAACTGTCATGACAGGGGGCAGCAGCTGGTCACCTTTCCAGGTGAAAGGAAGAAAAGTATGGGACAAACACAAGCTTCCAAAAACATCTTTCCTGTCTGTCTGCAAGCATTTGTATGTGCAGGCTTTAGGATTCTCCTCAGCTGTCTCTTCTGAGCTCCCGTGACAGAAATGCAAAAACTGAAACCTGAAGCCGATGACAAAGAACCTGCTCTCTGCCTAGAGTTAGCTGATTGCAAAAACCTCAGTGAGAAAAAATAATTTCTTTCTAAAAAGATGATTAGAAGTGGCTTTACATGTGCACCCCTTGGAAAAGGCTGGGCGGGTGGATAACTTTGCTGTTGGCCTGTAATCATCACCTGGGAGCCTGAGACACTTTAACTGCAACTTCCCTGCCTCGATGTTCTAGAGAAGCCCCATCCTCTGCCTAATGCTGCTGGTGGTCTGATCTCAGCAGCCACGGGACTGCAGTAGCTGCTGCTCCCCTTCCTACGTGTTAATTGACCTAGAAGGTAGATGCTTCCTTGAGCTGAAAGACCTCCTGCCACTGCCTGGTGTGACATGACACATGACTTGTTAGGTATTAGACTGTGAGATCGAAAGGAGAGGTGGCAGCTTCTGGAACTGAAGAAAAGCTTCAAGCCTCTATCAAAGTGTTTTTCATCTTTCCTGCTTTTTAAGCTAGAGAAAATTATAACCTCTTCCTCACTCGTTAATGTGGGAGATAGGCTGTGGTTGAATCATCCAGACTGAGCCATAGCACTGAGGCCTGTAGGGCTTGTGGCGCACTTAGAATTTCAGTGCCAAGAGTGTGTCGCATTTGGAAATTTCACTTAAGGTGTTAACAAGGGTCAAAGGGTTTCATAGTAGTTAGTAAGTATTGTAATTAGGATGAACATAGTAGCTACCTTAAACAGTTTATTAAACAATAAGTGTTTGCATTCTTCCCTATGCCATGTACCAATGAAAATGTATCTGTAATTGTAAACTATATAGAGTGTATAAAACCTGCCATCTTACACAGAATAGAGGAGAAACGTAGCAGTAATCATATTGATCGGACCTGCGTTTGCTTTGCCGACTTCCCTTCATTATTTCGGGGTTCCCGTGCAACTTTGCGCTATCTGAAATGCTATGAATCCATTGTGGATGGCTGGATGGCAGCATTTGGCAATGCTGGCTGGAATGATTTGTGCTGCTTCACCATCCTCTGAGCCTTGGGATGGAGATCAATCCCAAGGTGATCAAGGTGAGCTGGCACAGGAGCTGCTTGGGCTAGTTTGTAGGTGCCCGTTGCATCTTCCCAGAGCACTGGGATCAAAAGGAGACACAAATCAAACCCTACTTCTTAAGGTATGGAGAAAACAAGTGGCAAGGGTCTCTTCAATGGGTCTGGCTCTTAACCTTTTGGCTGAATGTCTTGCTTGGTCACAGTTTAGTTCCAGGCTCATTTACATTGAAAATGAAAGCCTATAAAACATGGAATGATGGCTTTGGCTGTGTCATTTTTTTTAACATGACGAATGTTACTATATAATGTTTCCTGGACACTGGGACTCCTGAGAATCCAATAAAATAAAATAAAATAAAATAAAAGGTGGTCTCAGCTGCTGTTAAGTACCTCACTGTTTCTCTGAAGATAAGAACTCAATAGCCCAGAATGAGGGCATAGAAAGCAGCTGTGATCACTGGGAGCCAAAAGAGCTATGTGTACCCCTGTCCTGGAGGAATGGAATTGATAGCAGCAATAAGAAGTGTTTGGCAGCCCCCTGATCAACACAAATACTTGTAGTGAGTAATTCTAGCTTTTCCTGTGCTCCCTGTTCTGGAAGAGCAGAATTGCTGCTTCCTCCTCTGAGAAGTGGAGATCAGCATGGTAGCAGCATGATTGACTATCTTCAGTGTGATTCTTGGTGTGTGAAGACAAAGTACTGCCTCAGAGAAAAGCTGCCAACTCCTAAATTGAAGAGATGGCTTTGATGGCACCTGCAAGGGGAAAGTTCTGATGGAGAAAGGTACCTCCTTAGTGTTTAAATAGAGGTGGGTGGGGACACCTAGGCTTTCTGAGCCTACCCTCTGCCATGTCAACTAGAACAATCTGTAACAGAGAACAAATTGAAAACGCTGTGAGGGACTAATTTAAATAAGCAAACAAACAAAGTCTTCAGAATTAATTCCTAAAAGGCATGTCTTCTATTGAAAAAAACCTGCAGGTATTCATATGTTTTTTTCCCTTCTGTCCTAAGCAGGCTTGCAGCGAGGATTTGAAATGTAGAGCTCTCCTTTCCTGTGAATTTCATGTTGATTCAGGAAGTACCTGGTTTCATATCCTCCTGGGACAGAGGCAGTATTAAACATAATATCTAGTGATTTGAACTGTGCAAGGAAGTACTCTGCTATTCCCACTCCAATGAGTAGAGTAATTTCAAGTCTCTAAATTGGAAAAGTAATAGAATAAACTGTTGATTTTCAGAAAATCCCAAACAAACAAAACCTGCACTTAAGTCACCTGCAGGCTGTGGCCATGTCAGGAAAGATCAGATAAGCAGCTGAGGTATTCCTTTCGTGTTGACTCTGTAATGAAGCAGTCCAGGCAGGAGACCTCTGGGCTTGCCTTTGCCATAGGGCAGTGCTGAATGTCATTAAGTGAGACAACTTCCTGATATCACCTCGCCATTTACTACTGGGCTTTGGCAGCACCTGCAGACTTCAGGGATGATGAGCAAGAGGTTGCTTTATCAGACTTGGCAGACTCTGTGTGTTGTTGGCTACAGCTGCTGGTTTAACTCCTAGTTTAACTCTGTGCTGTGTAACTCATCCTGATAGGGCACAACGTCTGCTCCTGGGAGCTGCAGTCATGAACCCTCCTCCTCTTGGAGCCTACTGTGGGAATGTAGCCTGATTACCTGTTGACCAGTAGTAGTAGGAAACACTTAGCTGTCTGCAGGGAAGGGGCATTTATGTGTAAAGCAGGTCCTTGAGAAAGAGAGAGGCCAGAGCTGGCTCTGCTCTCTTTCTTCCATACCAAAAGGAAGTCTGAGGAGGGGACAGATGACAGCTCTCAAATTATAACTTACAAGGACTGCCTGCTGTCCTTCTATAACAACCCAGAGTACCCCTGATTCTCACTTCTCTGTGGCCTCTACAGGGATGAATGAATGACCACTAACCTGGACTTGTTTCATCTGACCAGGAGACATTGTGAGAACTGCTGACCAACCAACCAACCAAAAGAATGCCTTTGTTCAGTAACAATTCCCACTCTCTCCTGGTGGAACCATATTCAGATAGGAAGGGATTGATTAAGGTTTTTCCATAAAATCTTTTTGCTTATATTCAAGGTAATCTAGGATTGGGGTAAATCATATAAAATATGATCAGTCTCCCTTGAGAAAGGCACTAAGATAGCTTCATGCCTTTTTTTTGGATATCTAAGATAAAAAAAAAATCAAATGAGTAAAAGGAATGCAGTAGAATCAACTGCAGCTGTATCTTTTTCAGCTCTACTTCTTAACTTAAATGGGAATGAAATATTTTCCTTATGTGCCTTGGTCTCCTCTAGTGAGATTGTCATGAAAGTGTCCCCTTTCATCTTTCTTCCACAGCCTCCCCGTGTTCCTACACATTGGGGATAGATGCTCATGAGGGGGTTTGAATTTCCTTCTGAAGTCATGCCTTTTTGACACTTCTGCAATGCTTTTCTTCTCTTTTCTCCTGTGCAGGATATGAGGATCAGCTGGTGGCAGATAGTGATGTGAGAAGCCAAAATATTGGGACTATTGCACAGTGTAGCATTCTCAGATAATTTCTTGTAAAGCTTGTACAGAAGAAGTATTAAGGATAGATGACCCTGTCCTTTTGGGGATGTGAAGAATACAATTGACTTGACAAACCCTTTCCCCTGCAAGTTTCTTCTGATAAGTGTTTAATTGCCAGCACTTTTGCTTTGGTGGATTCTACCTTGCAGCAGGCTCTTAATGGACTGGTAAGCTTCACCTAGGTGAAGCTCCTCTACCACCAGTGTAAGTCCAGCTGCTCTGTTTATAAAACAAAAACTGATAGTGTTTGGTAGAATCAATCTGATGTTTCTGTAGTAACACTTCTGGGTTTTTTCAGGAGGGGGAGGTTATTGGCAGTGTTGTAGGTTTAAGCTCTGCTTTTGTGTCACTTTTATGATATCATTGAGGTACCACAAACTCCTCTGCAGAAATTCTGTGGAGCTCTGTGTTGAAAACAGCCTCAGGTAGATCCTGATTTTAAAATTCATTCTTTAAGGCTATCATTTAATTTCTCTCTATTGATCCAGACTTTGCTGTTTTCATGTCATTGTTTTAAAAGGCTAAAACCACCCCAGCTATCCCCACATTTTAGTTCCTCCTGAGCTATCTGCTAAAGGTTAGGGCTTATCTGAACTTTGGCAAATGATGAAATAATGCTCTATTTAAGTGTTAATGTGGGGCTAATAGCCCATGTGGATTCACTTCAATTCCTTCTGCTTCTTTCCTCCTAGGTTTACTTTCACTGTAGTGCATCAGCCTGTGTCGCAGATGCTATGAAATCCTGCATACCTCACTGACCTTCTGAGAGGGAAAAGCTTGACTTTTTTTTTTTTTTTTTTTGAGTCATTACAAAAATAGGAGGCACCAAGGCTGTTTGCTATAGTAAAAGTGTGATTTCAAATGCCTTGTGCCTTGAAGTTTAGACTACCAGCTTAGACTGTGCAGGGAATTCTGAAGTCAGAGTGTCAAAAGTCAAAAGCTGAAAGTTATCTATGTATCTGTGTTTGTACTAGCCACCCAAGAAGTTTCTCTGAGTTTTCTGGAGCCTTTATGGTTGAACACAAGATGCGGGGTTGCACTGATTTCTAGGCAACCACTACACTGTTTGAGAATGAAATGGCATTAAAGACTATGCAGTCTAAAATGAGAGATGGCATGGAAAGCTATGAGCATTTGCAAAGGCCCATATCTAAATAGGAGAGCTTAACTAATCTGTGGATTTAGTTGGTTCTTTTTGAGGATAGTTGCTCCTAACCAACTGACTGGAAAGAGAAGGAAAGCTGAGCCCATCTGTGTTCTGCCTCCAATTCCTCATCAGGATCCACGTCTATCTTGTAGATACTCTGGTCTATCCTAACACTCAACACAGGGTCACTTAATGCTGCCTTCAGATTCTTGTCTCCTGGAGCTGCAGCAAGCTATGGAGTTTGGAAAGCATCATAGGTGGGATTAACTTCCAAGTTCCTTTGGGTAAATCCACATGGGCTGTTGTTACACAACTCTCCTTCTGTAGAGTCAAGTGTGTAAAGCAACCAGAGGTCCTCTGTTGTGGTTTAGGAATGGTACTCCCCAGTTCAGTGTCCCCACTGAGACTCTTCCAAACCACACACTGCTTGCTTGCTCCCCCCTCCCCCTCATCCTTTCTGTTCCAGAGGAATAGAGTTGAGAATTGGAGGCACAAAAGTTGAAGCTTATGGGTTGAGATAAGAACAATTTACTGGAAACAGCAGTGAGATATGAAGAGGAACAGTAACAGCAACAGTATTATTAACAAAAGTATATGAAGGAGAGGGGATTCACATGCAAAAATGCTCACCAGGGACCCCAAGATAATGAACAATGAGGACAATGCCTTTCCAGTGGAAACCATGCCATTTTTCTTGGAAACCAGAGAATTCCTTACCTGCAACCCCAGCAATGGTCTGAGGTGATACAGAATAACATCTGGGTCCCACCCAGGCCTAGGACAGCTCCCATGGTAGACTGTCTGCCTTAATACTGACTTGACAGTGAATATTTGCAAAGGGTTGACCTTGAGAGAGAATAACCGATGTTTGTAACAGCAGTTCCATCCTGAGGAGCAGAAGAGTGATCCTCTGTCTCTTGTTGCAGTTCTGGATTTCACCAGAAGGCTTCCCTTACCAGCTCTTGTAGTGGCTTATGTTGCTCTAGAGGCAAGTATTGTTTAAGCAGAGCTTTGCTTCTGGGTTACCTGAAGCAATGGTTTTAGTTTTGATACTTGTGGCACTTGGATTCCCATCTCTGAATTACCAAAGCTCTGACAATCTTTGAATTGCTCTTGCTGCCTTGAATGTGAAGTTTGTTAAAGTGCTTAGAACACTTTTAGAGGTCATGATGATTCTGTAAACAAAGTATGTTCATCTGATCTGTATGAATATAAAAAAGAAAAGGTGTTTTTCTCTCCCTGCCTCTCCTGTACCCAGATTTTTTTTGGCCCTAATTCTGTAGCCTCCCTCTTCTCTTCCCCCATGTTTCAAAACTCCTCCTCTCATACATATTTTAAGTGCATTTTAATTCTACAGAGACTCTAACCCTCATCTGCTCTGACAGCCTAAGATCCTTGCTGCTCTATTAATTTAATATTCATGAATATAAGCAGAAAGGGCTCCAGTCTCTTACCACCAACCTGTTCTTTGGTCAGGACAAGGAGAAAAGTCTTGCCTGCTGTGATCATTAAGTATTTCTTCTGAGGTCTGGTTAAGTCCACAACTGTCTTCAGGGCATAATACCATTTACTTATGTCTGAAGAATTTAAGACTCAGCGTGAAGCCTATTTGCACACTTTGGATATTGACCCTTGCTTATAAGATAGGACACAATTTTTATGAAGTGGAATTTTTTTTTTGAGAGAGAGATTTAAACCTTTTCTTTCATTTCACCTTTCCTAAACTGTCCAAGCCTAGTTCTTGAGAGATTAGCTCAAAATGTATCTTTGAAACAAACACTGAAAAGTGGAAAAGAGGCAGGTACTAACCTGGAACTTGAATTCAAAGGCAGAGGGGTAGGAGAGTGTTATGCTTGTAGCTGGTGTTATTTTCTCATGTATAAGTCAAAGTACTTACTAGGTGCAGTTGAGTTGTAACTGTTCCCTGTGTCGTCATAAAGGTACGGAATATACTACAGACACTTAAAAAATGTGATAGAGAAAAGCAGGTCCCAGAACTGCTGAAGGGGAGTTGGAAAATATGAGATCCCACAGCTCCTGAGGAGGAAGCAGGTGGGGGAAAGAAAAGAGCAACGTTATTTTTTTGTTGTTGTTTTTGCTATCTGTTCTTTGAAGGCAGTTGAGCAGCACTTTTTATGAGCAGGTGACATGTCTCTGTGTGTGTACACAGCCCCTACAATTGTTTGCAGCTTCTGGGCCATGGGTTTGCTTCAACTTGGAAAATCCAAATCCTGTTTCTCACACAATGCCAACCTCAATTTGAAAGCAAAGAAACACTAATATTCAGAAACTCTGCCTATAATAGCAGTAAAACCTGTGACTATTTATATGCTAGCAGGTGAGTATGATTCTTTCTTGTCACAAGTCAAGCCACATGTGTCTAGTTATGGTGACTGTGTGTGATCATCCTGCAGCCAAGTGACCCTAGTTCCACTGCAGCACAACCCTTCTCTATTCCTTCCGTGCTGGTTTTGGGGTCTAGCACTGCTTTGGCTAGCTAAGACTGACTGCAAAGGCAAGGAAAGATTGATTTGGAATTCAAAAGGATTTTGATCAAGAGGAACGGTCCAAAATGAATCAGATGGAATTCAAGACAAGTATAGAGATTTGCCCTTAGGAATGAGAAATCAAATGCATGAATACAAATGGGGGGTGGTGATCTCAGCAGCAGTTCTAAGGAAGACCAGTTGGATTAAATGATCTGCAAAAGGCAAGAGTTATTCCATCTCCAAAAGAAAAGAAATGGGGGAGGGGAGAAATAGTCTTTGTATGTAGGGAAAGAGGGGACTACTTCTAAGGACACTCTAGTGGGACCATCTTGTTCAACCTTGGTAACATCTTTGGAGAAAAGGGATTTAGGAAAAAGGGGCATTATGCTTCCTCTGAGAGACTATCCTCACTAAAAAACAGAGAAATGGAAATAGGAGAGGGATGTTTTACTGAGGACTTGGTGGAGGAGCAGTGTTAAGTAACTTACCCTCTGTGTGGGTGAGGAGAGTATGAAGTAAGGGCAGACCATTTACTCTAATAGATGCCTCAAGAAGGCATTAGAATCATTCTTACTTTTTAAGTAATTGGATAAGGATCTTCAGAAATAGCCAAGATTGGGCTGTCTCTGTTTCCTTAAGGAAGGGATAGGAGGAGCTTTCTGGCCCTACTTCTGAATGATCTATCAATGATTAATCAGATTATGACTACTTCATTTGACCTCAAGAGAAGATATGCTTAATTTCTAAATCAAAACTGCCATTCAAGGAAAATGAGTAGTGGCTTTGGGACCTTCCTGCACCAGCTCCTCATTTATTCGTTTCTGTGTGCAAGTTGTGCTCACCGGGTCGGGAGCACAGAGTGTCTGCGGTGCCAAGACTGTCCTCTGGGGTGCCACTACTGGAGACATGACCAGAATTTACAGTCTCTGTCCACCTTTCTGCTTGCCTCCAGGATCAGTGTACATCAAACTTACTTGTAAGTCTCCCACTCAGGGTCAGGGATCAAGAGCCATCTACTTTCTGAACTCTACCCTCTGTTATTTTGTTTTTTATTTTGGAAGAGTTAGGAAGTGGTACAAGTAGTGCACTGCAGGTGCCAGCTGACAAACTCTAAGCTAGTAAAACACTGACCTGAGAGACATCTAGCAACTGAGGCTGGGATATGAAAGTAGAAAATCCTTTAAACTACAGTTGTAAATGCACTGCAGATGAAATGGCCTTCCTTGCATTCTTGCAGCAAGTCTAGGGACTTTATAAAAGGTAGCTTACAGGATATGTCAATCTTGTGTACAGTTGCAGTTAAAGAAAAGACAGGTCTTAATAAATCTCTACACTGAAGTATGCTTTCCTTCTCTCTAGCCTCTGCTGTCAATGGCTTGCTTTCAGTTATCTTTCCAAAAGGAGTTGTTGTATGTTTCAAAGAATCTAAAGATTATTTTACTGCCTTTCCTCTCTCCTTTAACTTGGTCAGTCTTTCACTCTGAGATGCAACAAGGTCTGTTTTCCCAGAGAAACTGGGCAGTAGCTAAAAGGCCACAGTAGTTCAATGGAAATATTGAGTGGCTGCACGGAGGAGTTTGCAGCAATGCTTCAGAAATGTTCTGGTTAGAAGGAAAGGCATGGCCCAGGTAGTAGAGGCTGCTAAACTTGCTTTCCTCTATGGTTATGTGAGGTCTGGGAGCACGGTACATATCACAGATACACTCTTCTCCAGGGAATATGGAGGTAATATGGGCAACCTTTGCCCTGTGAACAGAGGGAGAGGGTATTGCTGGTACAACAAAAAAATCTGCAGGACACAGAGGTGTCAGTCTTCTCCTTTATAAAATGATCTCTGGGAGTATCCTGCCTAACTTTTATCTGCATTATCAAATATTGACTCTTTTCTTGAGGTGATCTCCAGCTCCTGCTGTGGCGAATGAAGTCTCATGGACCCATGCTTTGGCTATCCTTCCTACAGCAATCATCAGGAGCTGAATAGGTTACAGGGATCATCTTGCCATGCTGAGCAGGGAGCAGAGCTGCTTTACTGGATCACTAATTTGGAATCCTAGCATGAAGTGCTCTTGTAGTACATAAGTTTTTTCCAGATACTTCCATATTCTGTTTTAATATTGTGCTAATTGTAGCAGCCATGTACTGTGAAATTTGCTCGACATGCTCAGAAAAACATCTACTGGCTCTTTCAAACTTGTGCTCTAAGAGAGTGGTGTAAATCTATTGCCCTATTACCCAGGTGATCATAAAATCTTGACTGTAGCTGCCCAAGGGTGGGTGGGGTAAAGGAGGATGGTGGTAGGGTGACAAATGCTGGTGGTTTACAGTCTGAGTGGTTTCTGGCTGGCAGCTACAGCCAATACTGTGCCCACGGGGGACTGTGGCAAAAGGCATGTACTGTTTTTCCCTAAATGTACAGTGATAATATACAGTTGCTGATATGACTGCCTGAGGAGATCTTGGCACTTTTTAATGTAACATTAAGCCTTCTCCATGTACACCTTGCTGCATTCTAATGTCTAACAAATGCTCCAGTAGGCAGAGACTACAGTGGAAAAGGTATCATCTGCTGTTAATGTGAGTAGCTCCAGTGTGAGAAGTGTAGACAGGCTGCAGCTGCCATGCTTTATTTCCCATTGCAGGGCCTTAACCTCATGTCATGGGGATGCCACAGAATTCTCCTCCCACCTGAGGAAATACAGCTGGGAAAATGTGCATGTGTATGATAATAAAATGCTTCCCCTGCTTCCTAGACTTCCCCCCAGTTTTTCAACATGTGGAAGCTTTTTTATTAATGTGCACAGTGAATTTACCTCCTTCTAGTGCAGTGGAGAAATGAAGATACAGATTTGGGATGGGACTAAGTGACTGAGCTCTGAGGTCTGCATTTGCATCCTCTGATTTCATCTGTGTTAGCCACTGGTCAAGGTCCTTCTTTCCTTGCACTCAGTGTTTTGCTTAGAATTCGATCATAAAACCCATTGTGAAATTTCAGAATTAGTTTTGCCAGTGGTGGACTACCAACAGGCAGTAGATGATCTCTCTGACATAATGAAAAGTGTACCATAGCAGAAATGGGGGAAACCAGCATTTGACTGATCAGTGAGGGGTTTGCATCAGCTGCCTTCTGTCAACTTTTGTTGCCAGATCCCTGTCTATGAGCTGATATGCCCTGGAACTCTTAATTGTCATTGCTTGTGTAATTTGGGATAGTTGCACATCTAAATGAAATGTCTTAGATAGATGTATTAGAACTTTAAATGTGGGCTGTTTTCATTTGAAAAACACTTTGATCAGAAGCCAGAAAGAAAGATCTCTGTCCCTGTCTGAATACTAAAATTCAAAACAGTATTTCTCCCAAACTCTTGGGGCTCCAGTGAGGCTTTTGATACTGGATTACTTTGAATGGAAAACTTCAAACTGGCTGCTAATCTTTTCCAAGTCAAATGTATCAAATTGTACAGTACCACTTACCTTTTTAAGATGCAAGTGCAATAAGGGGAGAGCCTTATAACTACAACTGATTTAATGAAAACCCTTTAATCTCATTAGTCAGTGAAGCACTATGAGAAGCCCTTCTGTCAAACCTGTGCTTCAGACATGCTGTGGCCTCAGGCTATGTTTTGGAATTGAAATTTTAGCTTTCTGAATCCCAACCTGATCAGCAATTTAAGTGTAGTCATTAGAGTGGCAATTTTGAGGCTCTTTCCCTTTGTGGCACTGTGGATATGTTCATGCCAGAAGTGGTATAGATTCTGATGGGGTGAATTGGGCACCACTGGTAATAAACCTCATTCTCAAAATCACCTATTTCATATTTCCCCCTGAAACAGTTTATACCACAGCTCCATGGATTGAGCTGCAAAGTACTGTTTGACCATAGGCAGAGGTAATATATGGTATTATCACTCTTGTGTTTCCCATCAGGGTGTTAAAGCTCTGCCACAAAAAGATCCATTGGCATGGTGCGGATTGCCTTGATGTTTATACGTCACCTAGTGCCAGCCTTATCTCTTTAGGGAGGAAATAGTTTTTTTTAAACTTGTTTTATTTACCTGTTCGAAATCCAGCTTCACCTCCCAATTTTTTAGCTCATCTCTTCACAGGAAGCAGGTCTGTAAATCTAGCTACAGAGCCATGTGTGCTAATGCTCTGTGTCCATACTGTCTGTTCGGCCCAAGAGCAGAACATCATGCCTGAATTCAGTGCACACCCATCCAGCTACTTCAGTGACAGTGGCGTATCTCACAGTTTGGGATTCACAGGCGTGCTTTAGCTGCCCCCCTTTGAAGGAAAATACCCTGTGTAGCACCTCAGCTCTGGCGTTCGTAGGTAAATCAGAAACAATGGTGTGAAAATGCCTTTGGCCCTTGACCTGTTGAAGATTTTTAATAGTAGGAGAGAGACCCTTACATTGTTTATTTCATTTCTTTGCTACCCAAGGAACTGGTTCCTCACTGCTTTCTGGGAAATTCTCAGTCTATCCCTTAATATGACACTTGCCTGTTAATGTCCTTACTGTGCATTTCCCTGGCTGTTTTGAGGGAATTCAAGGAGATTGAAAAGAGGGAGGCTAATAATGTGCATTTCTTATATTAGAATGGGATAAATAAATAAAGATGCATTAAAGGTAGCATAACTGAGAGGGATGAAAGAGAATAAAAAGATGTGCCCAAACTGGTATAAATAAAGAAGTAACGGGAAGGACCTGAAGGACCAGGAGAAGGTGCAATTATATCTTGGAGGTTCTTGCTTGCTTTACCACAGACATACAGATCATTCAATAATTCAATTGTTTCATGAAGTTTTACATGATATCTTGCCCGTCACTTCTCTTTTGTTGAATGAGTCCCACCCTTGATCTTTATTCATTGTTATATTTTCTAGCACTCCAGTCATGCCTGTTCTCCACTGAAATAGTTGTAATTAATGGGTGTCTTAAGACAGGATGTCACCAAACTAGGTGTGGTAAGTTAAACTACAATCTGAGACCACTGAATATGGTGGAAAAGTAAGTATGAACTCACTAATGAGGAACCAAATCATTAGACAAAACAGAAACTAGAGAGATGACATTTAATGAGTAAATACGAGTCATTGTAATTGATTAAGGCTGAATACAGGAACAGGTCTGCAAAAAGGTCCATGTTTTTCCCTTTAAAAAAAATTAGTCTTTTGAGAGAAATGGACAAAAATTTCAGTGATTTTAGGGGGATCACATTCTTTCATTCTTTGTGAAATAATTTGATTTGCATTTAAAGTTCTGAGAAATTTTGTTAGAATTCCAAGAAACAAGTTGTTTCAAAGTATGTTATTCTGCTTGTAATACATCAAAGTGACGTGATGAAATTTGAAAGTGCTTTTTATCTAGTACACTTGGGTGAGCTGGACATAAGTTCAGGAAATGTCCTGCTCCAAGTTACTGGCTTTCAAAGATAGGAGGAATTTATGTACGTACACATGCATAGGTGTATGGAACAGGTTTTTATACATAAAGTTTACTTATCCCATCCAAAACAAGCATTTTTTTTTGGCCAAGAAAAAGAAAAGCAGCAGCTGGTGGTGCTGTAAGCACTAAGGCAGCTGCTAAACAAAGGATAAATCCAAGATTTTTTCCTCCTGTAAGAACTTCAAGTGTGAAAGTATCATGGCATAGAGGTGGGAGGAAAATCCTCTTCACACAGCTCCAGTGCAACCACTTTTAAAATACAACATTGCAGTTTGGACACCTGACTTCCAAAATATTTAGCAGGTTGCATGGAGTACAGAGCAAGAATGTAATCAAAGGTTGCAGTGACTTTATTTACAAGGACAGATTTAAATATGCATAGCTTGGTTAAGTTATGATGAAAGGATATATGCACTAGTAGTCTAGATATTTGGAGAGCTGGAGAGCACAGGCCTGGTTAAGTCATCTTAATAACCACCTAAGCTAAAATTTCACAATGGATAGCAAAAAACTGCATGATAATGAGAGCTCTTAATTTGCCAACTGGTTTCCTTGATTAGGCAGAGGGCATCCTGTGGTGTGGGGTTTTTGCAATGTACCTGAAAAAGTGAAACAGCAAATGTAGACATCTCTCCCTGTGGAAACTTTCTTTCACTGGCCAAGGGTTCCACATGAGCCAACATTTCTTCTTCCAGACAGAGATGCTGCATTATGGCAGAACATAAGCAGAGCAAGCTAAGTCATTTATCTGCTACAAAATGTTCAAAGGCAAACTGTGGTTAAAGGCATGAGTTTTGATGATTTTTTCTCCTTGGAATCATCCTGAATTTGTTGAGACACTCCATGTTTAGGTTATGAACATCTCTGGATTCCTGGTTCCTGTCAGACTGTTCTGAAATCCATCTAAAATGTGCTCAGTGACCAGAGAATCTCCAGCCACAGAATTGTTAAGGCTGGAAAGAGCTTGTCTAGTCTAACTCCTCTACTGAAAGAATGTAAGATCAAATAGAGCACATTGCTTATGGCTGTATCTGGATGGGATCAGAATAGCTCCCAGGCTAGAGACCCCACAGCCCCTCTGGGCAACTTGTTCTAGTGTTTGACCACCTTCACTGTGAAAAAAACCCCAAACAAACCAACAAAAACACCCCAAACAAACAAACAAACAAACAAACAAAAAACAACCAAAAAACCCCAACCAAACAAAAAACCCCCAACCAAACCAAAAAAACCAAACCAAACCAAAACCAAACCAAACCAAAACCAAAACCAAAAACAAACCCCAAACCAAACAAAACAACGAAACTTTTCTTTCCTTATATTTGAAGAGAATTTCCTGCGTTTCATTTTGCACCCTGTGCCTCTTGCTTTTTCATTGACACCACTAACTAGAGTCTGATTGTGTCTCTGCTGCCTGCCATCAGGTATTTATATTGGCGAGAGTCACCCTAGGCCATTCTTAATTAAGGCTAGACAATCCCAAATCTGTCAGCTTCTCATGTGTCAAATGCTCCAAGTCCTTGATAATCTTAGGTAGTCACTGCTGGACTCCCTCCAGTGTGTCCATGCCACTATTGCATTGGGGAGTCCAAAACAGGACACAGCACCCCAAACTCTGCACTTTTAATGCTGAGAGGAGGGGAAGGATCTCCTCCCTTGACCTGCTGTCAGTGTTCTTCTTCACAAGAGGCTGCTGACTGCCACACACACTGATGGCTCCTTGTCAATTATTTGTGCAATAGAATTCCAAGAGCCTCTTGTGGAGTGGCTTTCCAACCAGTTGAATCCCAGCACACAATGGTTCATGAGGTTTTCTTTCCTGGGTGCAGGACTCTGTGCTTCCCTTCCAACTTCTTGAGATTCCTGTCGTCCCAATTCTTTAGCCTGGCACAGTCCCTCTGAGTGGCAGCACAGCCTTCTGGTGCACCAGCCCTTCCTCAGTACTGTACCTTCTGCAAATTTGCTGAGTGCTCTTTTCATCACTGTCCAGGTCATTCTTGAATCACAGAATCATCAAGTCCCTTCCCTTCTTTTCTAAGGCGGTATATTCATTGTGAAGGGTTGTGGGAAATGGATTTGTAGAGAATTCTCAGCACCTGACAGAAGGCTCACATAGTATGTATCTGTATGCAAACTTCGAGATAGAAAATGTTGACTTAGAAATGCCATGGAATAGGACAGACATTGTTGAGAGAGAAACGGAACTAGAAACAAGTTTCAAATAATGGCCTTGCAAATAAGACTAGATACTTCTGAGAAATAAAACAATGAAAGATGCATTGTAGTAGGACCCATGAGGGGTAATTTTAGTTGGCTTTAAGGCATTAACAACATTGCGTGGCAAAAGCTGATAGGCCAAGAAACACTTATAATGTATTGTAATTAGGATATAGTTGACTTCTGATTGTGGTGGTGTGAATTAACATCTGTATTGTCTCACCCTTCACATGAGACTGAAAATGGAATAAAAGCTTTTAAAACGCCTCCCAGTTGCCCCATCTCTGGGTCAGAAAAGGGTATAATCTGACAAAGAGTGAGAGGTTGTCCAGGCATGCTGTCTATTTCATAAATCCATGCTTGACTGCTCCCAAGTACTCTCTTTTCTATCCTTAATATATTTGGAAATGGTTTCCAGAAGCATCCATCACCTTCCCAGAAATCAAGAAAAGGCTGATGGGCCTGTAATTGCCCGAATCTCCTTTTTTAAGATGGGAATGAGGAGTGTTTGCTGATTTGGAAATTATCAGTGGAAACCAAGTGCATTAATCCACTTCCCTTTTTATAACTTGGTTTGGGAAAATTTGTGTTTTACCTGGAAAAAAAAATATTAGCAAGTCTTCAAGCTGTTTTTTGGGCTGGAAGAAACACTTAAATAGTGAAGCTTGGGCAAGTGTAAGGAAGTCAGAGAGTGGAGTCAGATCCTGCAAGTTGTAGCTGCAAGTGGATGAAACTTGCACTCGAGTTCAATGTCACTGAACTAAGTGTGGAACTACCTCTTCCCTTGGAAGAATATTTCACTTCTCTTTCTCATCCCGAAGGCAATTCTCATTGAGTAGCTGGACACCACATCTGTCCCGGGCATCTGTCTCGAAGTAACACCGAAGGGTCTCTCTCCCACACTGCCGGGCGGGAGGGGACCGCAGAACTGGCTGCTCCCCTCCTTGCTCTCCCTGCTGCTTTTGTTCCCTGCCTTAATTCCCTTTTGAAGATCTGATATTTTATTCAGCAGCCCCTGCTGTGCTGGAGCCCGTGACAGAAGTTTCTCAAAAGCACTCCGTTGACAAAATGCTAACAGCTGGTCTTTGAAACTCAGGGAGTGCTAGTCGGAGAGGTGAGGGTGGCAGGGAGCAAGGCAGAGCAGGGAAAAGAGAGGGGAGGGCGGCAGAAAATGCACTGTTTGTTAGGAATAATGAGGTAAAAATATGACAGAGGTTTTTATAGCAAATAATAGACAATGAACTTCAAACAACAAGCAGAGAATCATTAAAAAAACCACAGCAACAGAGTTAAATAAATGCATAATTAGCCAGCACCATGAAGGTGGAATTTACTGCACCGAGATTCTTAAGGGAGAGTCAATAAATTCACAGCTGGTTTGGGTTTTTTTTATTATTATTATTCTTTTCCCCCAGGAACAGACGAAAATGTGAATGAGCCCAGGGCTGTTCTCAAGGTTTTGGCGGGATTTCTCTTCTTGTTGGCACAAACTGCAGCCTCTGTCTCAGTGGAGACAGGGCTGCCAGATCCACTCTCCCAAGGGAGACAGGATGATTTGTGAGTGGCAGGACTGAATGCTATGTGTGTTTGGGATTAAACCAATGAGTAAGCATGTCTGCTCCTAAGGAAATTTGAGAAAACACAGGGAAAGGCTTTGCAAGTCCTGCCTGCACCTTAGCATGGGTGTGTGTGAGACTATGTGTAGGAATGTTAGGCTAAGAGGGTGTGTTACTCCTGCTCTTGACTTCTACATCAGAATCCTTGACGCTCCAGTGTGTGGGTTTGAGCTGTTGTAGTGTGAGCTCTGACTGACATGCACATGGAAGCAGGGAGCTGCCTGTGGAGCCCTGCAGGAGAGGTGTGTGTGGGTCCACTCTGCCGTGCGTGGGCACAGAGTGGGGCTGCTTTTGAAAGGTAACAAAGCACGCGTGTCACTGCAGCAACAGCAAGACGGTACCATGGTGTATCTGCACGGGATACCCCTCCTGTTCCTCTTCTCCCTCAGTGCCATGCATACCAGACCTGTGTGAAAATGTTCCTTACAAATGCCTTTTTCCCCCCAGGATAAAATGCAGATTTGTTCTGAACAGATTTCTTCCCGTATTTTCACAGGGTGCACCACTTCTTGGGCTGCCTTTCCAACACCCCCATTTCTGCTCTAGGCACAGATGAAGTAAACCCAACACCTGTACACCCAAAAGGCAATGTGTCAGGATGCAAAATCCCTCTGGGGCCCATCCACACAGGCTCAGGGGTGCTCAAAGATGTGAGGGCTAAATTAAAACCTTCAGAGAAACTAAAATACATAAATCCACACAGACATGAGGCAGAAATGCAAGTTTAGTTTTAAATAGGTAGAGAATCTTTTAAGTGCCTTAAACAAATAAGAGCCTGCACTAGTTCGTAAGAGAAGCCCTAAAGCCTAGTTTAAAGTTCAGCAGCATTGCCTTTTCCAAAGTTAACTAAGCTCTAGACATATAAAAACAATGTAGCCTTGCTAGCTAGCATTCCTAGATAGAACAAGATAGAATTATATACGTAGAATTTGTGTAAGAAATTATGATTACTTTCGCACATCAATTTTAGGTGAGGATAGGTCCAACAAGGCAGGAGTAAGATTGTGTTTTATCCTGATTGGTTAAAAATAGATAAAAATGCACTGCTTGGAGAATGTGGGGATCCTTCACCACCACCATGAATGGAACACAGATCACAGATGCTGTTGCTGCTGCTGCTTCTGCAGGGGACGTGGGGACTTTATGCTACAAGGCTTTCTGCATACTTGCATGGACTGTAACAACTTTGATTTTATGAGGCTGATTTAGCCATGCAATAAAGGACTTTACTTTTACAACTACCAAGCTTTTGGTCTTCATTGAAGATGCCCCAAAAACTTGACAGCAATGGTGATGCAATGAGTTTTGTCTGGTCAGCTTGAAGCAGGCCCTATGTGAGTCCTGTGTCTCACTGTGTTCCTGGAGCCATCATCAGGCCAGGAGGCAATTCCTGTAAGTAGCTGTGTTAGGCGCACACTTGGTTTGTTGTAACAATTTCAAATGCAGTATTTCATGCTACTTCTGTAAAACTAAATACTTCAATTTTGAGATTATCAAAAAGCTTTGTTTTGATCAAAAATGTCAACATTCTGAAGTGGAATTTCCATTCCATGGGGAAGAACAAAAGTTTCAATTTTTCATCACCAGCTTACAGTGAAAAAAATTCTTCAGGTTTCACAACAGAAAAAAAAAAATCTTAATCTCATCATTTTTCTCTGCATGACAAGATGACACCTGTAAAATGAGCCATAGGACAGAGTTGTTTTCCTTCTCCACTTCTCACCAACCCACAGAAAAAGCTGCAGTTCTTCACGGCACTTGATTTGAGCCAGTCAGCTTTGTGCTCTTCAAGCACTGGAGGTTCAAAACTGAAATATGAGTGAAAGCAGTGTTGTCTTCTGTAAAGCTCTGCCTGCTCCTTTAACCACGTGCTGATGGAGTAGACACCCACTGTTGGGACTGAGGGCACTTGCAGCTGCCAACATCAAACCTTCCACGTGACGGTAGACTTAGTACAACAGGCAGTTACAGAGCCTGAAGTAAAGCATTTGACCCCCTCTATTGATTCTCTTACACCCCAAATTCTTATGCCAAGTGTGATTGGGGTTTTTTTTTGTTTTGCTTTGGGTTGTTTTTTTTTTGGTTTTTTTTTTGGCTACACATGGAAAGATCCAGACCACAATTTAGAGCCGGACAGCCAGTGCTGAAGTACAGTAGTATAAGAAAGAAGAATGACTCTCTTAAATGACAGGGGAGACTGGAACTGTGAGACACTTTCTACTCCTATGGCTAAAAGACAAATGATTTCAAGAAGAAGCTTTCTCTCAGATTATCTGCCACGATAAACACTTTTCAGCAAAAAGGTAATGAGAAAAAGCTGTGCCTAACCCCAGAGGAAAGGAGAGAGACAACAGAGATCACATCATGCTATCAGTATGCCACCAAACCGGCAATTGATGCTAACGACAAACCGGACACGGGAGATAAAATCGGAGTCACGCATTGAAGCCTTCCTCTGAAAAGCCTGTGCCTGCCTCTGATGGAGACCCGGAGCTCTGCTTTCTCTTTGCACCACAACAACGAATGTGCAGCTTATCTCTCCCAGCAAAACACTGAGCAAACTGCGGGTGAGTGCTGTGTGGGGTGAGTGTGTGCACAGGTCTGCCTGCTGGAGAACGTTTGTGTGCTTGCCTGTGTGGGCCTGAGCGCCCCAGGAGCATCTCCCTACCTGTGGGAGGCACAGGACTGGAGGTATCAACCCCTTTGCACCTGCAGCTAGGAGTTAATAGGATTATCCTGAGGTTTTAAAGGAGCTGCTGTTAAAGGTTTTTGTGTTAGCTGAACATGTGGGTTGCTCCATGGCACCTTGCTCTGCATGCTGGGGGATTTTGGTAGAAGGAATCAGAGTGACCACATGTACTGAGGAGCTGCTAGAGGGTATTATCTTGCCACAGACGGTATCATTCCTGCAAGAAAATCAACCAAGGGGAACAGGAATTGGATGTTGAAGTCACAGAAGGAAACAACATGAGGCACCACTTACATGCTGGGAGCAAATATTAAGGGATATTAAGGTTTGACTCATGAGGATATAAAGTAGTCATCTGACACCACCACACATCACCTGTGCCTGGCAGGGACAGAGAGAGGGAGGGTTGTGGGAATGAGGGGACAGTAACAGGCACATTCTGCTTGTCCCGTTAGTCAAAGTTTCTGGAAGAATGATGGGGATGACTGGACCACCTTTGTGGACGTTGCACAGGGGCCGAGATGGGCTGGGCAGTGTGAGTGTAAGGACAACATGCTCACAAGGACAGCCATTGCTGCCTTGGTGTGTGCTCTGTGCAGGGCACCTCCCACTGCAATGCCTGGGTATCCTGAGGAGAGCTTCTTGTGTGGGAAGGATCCTCATGGTTAGCAGCGTATGAGGGAGGGAGCTGTTTTGGAAGGGAAGGCAACACAGCACAGCAGCATTTCTCCTGCAAGTGTGCAGCATGAGGTCTTGGAGAAGTGGAACAAAGAAGGCAGATATGACAGGTGGAGGAGTAATAGGGAAAAAGTAGAAAACAGCTGTGAAAGTAACTCGTAGTGTTTAATGTGTGGAAGAAAGGATATGGATGTTTTTGGGTGCTGTGGACACTGGGTACAGCCTTTCACATAGCAGGAGAGTGCAGTGGTTGGCATGGGTGGGCAAACCAGCCTCCAAGAAGTGCTTTATGTACTCTACAGAGCTCTAGTCCTGCTTTGCCTGCCTTGGAGTGTCTCTGTCCTCTCTGAACAGGCCAGGTCTAGGTCCATCCATGCAGTCTGCACAGCTCATCTCCCAGGGCACACTTAGGGGGGGCAGGTTACTGCAAAGGGGAGGCTCCTGCACCCTTAAGCCATTGCATGCCTAACAAATGGTTTTTGTTGTGACAGGTCCACCCAGCCTGCCCTGACCTAGCCCCCCAAGCAGGTACATACTGCTGTTTGTATCCTGCACTGATGCAGAGAGACTGAATCTCTGCTTCTGCTGGCTAACAAATGTCTCATTGGGGGATTGTCGCAGAGTGCACCAAATAAAAGAGAGAGAAAAAAAAATAAAATAAGCCTGATGTTCAGACCACCTTCTGGAGCAGAAAAGTTCAGGAGGTTTCAAAACAACCTTCTCCTTGCAGAAATCCTGACTCTCCCAACTGAGCTTGCACTAGTGAGATACAAAGCCATAAATCAAGTGCTGGCTCCTTTTCAAAGAATTGAAAGTTTTTCTTTTTTTTTTTTCATCCCTGAGTTTCTGTTTTATGATGGAATCCAGGAGGGTTTTGCACAGCAAGCCTGCATAATGCTGTAGAAAGTCAGTATACACACAAGAGCAAGCTCCAGAAGAATGACCCTGAGATGTTCCAGGTCAGCAGACCAGAACCAGCTCAAGGTTTGTTCACTGCTTAGGAGATGTGGAATGGTTTGGGGAACAGGCTGACCCTGGAGTAGCCATGGTCTGTTTCCTCCACCCTTTGCTTCTGCCCCACTGGCTCCATTTGGCCTCTGCTCAGGTTGTGAACTGTCCATATTGCATTTCCTTTTGCACTCCTGTTGTTGTCCTCACAGTGAAGCACCTGTAGGCACAGTCAGAAGAGAAAACAGAGTTGTATCTTCCCAGGGCTGTTTGGCTGTCCTTGTGTATGGAGAAGGCATGAGGGTTTTAAGCATTTCTCACCCTCTGAGCTGCCCTTTCTGCCACCCTGGAGCAGCAGTTAGTGGGATCATGTGGAGAGCAATAGGGTGGTAGATTGAAAGTTAAACTATACAGTTCATCCTGTCGGCAGTGGAGGCAAACACGCACAGCTTGGGAATAGTCTATTTTTTAAGCTGGGTCTCCTAGAAAGGAACAGCTGAAACCCTGAGTTTAAGTGGCTGCTTACAGCCATCCCTGTGATGATGCTCTGTCAAAGCCCAGCTCTTCCTAGAGCTGACGAGGATCCCCTTTACCTTATCCACCACATTTGTATGTGTTATCTATCAGTGCAAATTCACAGGCTTACTGTGGATTGCTTCATATGATCTCACTGCTCCAAAATGCACCCGTGCCATGAAATCAGCATTTACACAGCAAGCTTGTTTTCAGTTTGCTGCAAGCATCACATTTCTGCAAAGATCTAGAGTTTGGTGGCACACGCTATTGTAAATTTGCAGAGCATGGTGGCTTTTGCTTGATGAAGAGAAGTAAAAAAAAAGAGACACGTGTGAAAATAGAGATATATGTATATGAACATGTGGTCCTAGCCACAAAAAAAGTTTTTGAAGTGGCTGCACTGACCCAGCTGGTGTAGGTTTGGATCTATAATTACAGTGGTTCTCATGACACTTCCTCTTTCCAAAAGCTTTTTGGCAGAGACAATGTAGTTGGCAGGAATGACAGTGTGAAATGAAGATAAATGAAGAATATGGGTACATGGATCCCTAGAAGGAGGCTGGGTTGATGTTGATGCAGATGCAAATTTTCAGGTGCTGTTTTTCCTTCTCTGTAACTAGAATAGCAACAACACAAGGAGAAACTGAAGTAAGCAGCAGAGGAAAAAAGTAGTCCTGCATTTACTACATCAGCTTAGGGTTTAAGAGAGCCTGAGCCCGCTTCTCCTGTAAACTGGTGTTTAGCTGCCTTGAAAAAGAAGAGGCACCCTGGCCTTCCTCTTCAGAACCCCAATTTAAGCATATTTTGACATGTAGTTAAAAGCATATGTACCAATCTGGCCAGTACTGAAACAGAGGCTATAGCCTGGTGTCTCCTGTCTAAGAGTACAGATGGCACTAGCACAGGGCATGGCTTCTTGTGGTCCTTCTGCTTCTGAAAGACAGGGATCAGTGCGTGTCCAGAGCTGCTCTGAAGGGACTTTTGTCTAGGAGCATGACTGGTATGAAGCTGTGGAAGCTAGCCCAAGAACTGAAAAAAAGATAATTCTATAAACAATAGATGGGTGTTTAGGAGACAAATCTCTGATAGATGCCCACGGTCATTTGACAGTCATTTTGTGACATAGTAGGTGAGAGGGATGCTCACCATGTGAAATCCCCCATCCAGTGGAATGTACAGACAGGTGAAGTCCCTCTACAGCTGAATTCCCTTGTCCGATTTTATGTCATCCAGATGTACCTGTTTGAATCATTTCAGAAAAACATCTGCACAGTGGGGAGCTTCCCTCAACTCTCCTCTGTCCTCCCCATGAATTGTATGCAGAAATGCAAAATCCTATTTTTGAAGGGACAGTTTGGTTCTGCTGTATTTTAATAAGATCAGTCAGGTTCTAATTTGCTTTAATTAGCAGCTTTCTTTAATTAGCAACTTACATATTTGAGATGTCAAATTCTTTCCTTTTTTTTTCAAAAATATTAAAATAAGTTACCTACAATCTGATCCAGCTGATGGTTGTTTCATCAACAAGGCGAAAACATCTGTCCCCACACAGAGGCTGTTTTTTGGTGGGGAAGCAGGGTTGATCTTTTGAGTCAAATGATCCCTTCAAGGGAAGATCAGTAAAATAGAATTCCACAGTATTATCAAGCTGAAGTCACGGCAAGAGAAAAGTATAGGTGAGTTGCAGGTCATTGATTCCTTTTTCTCTTGAATTAAGTTCTCCGAATGTATTAGAAATTGCTGAGGTTCTCCAACTTTCCATGAGATCCATCTTGTTACTTAATTTTCCTTTAATTTTTCATTGTTTGCTCTGTGGCAGGTGCTAGTAAAAACAGTTCTTTATGTGATGGGTAAAGATGTGCAAAGTAATCCTTAAGCCTACTAACTTCTCTCAGATTAGTGCAAAATAGGGATTTTTTTTTTTTTTAGTCAATTTCAGCAAACACAGTTCAGTTCTCTGAGGAGGAAAATTAAGCATTTAGTCTAACTCAAGATAGTTTGTTGCTACAGTGCTGCTGTAGGATCAAAAAAGTTGTAGTCTGGGTGTCAGTGAGGGGTTCCTCAAATGAACGTTGTCCTTGAGACTATGGGGTTGTTCTGGGGGTTTTTTTGTTGTTGTGTTTTGGGGGTGTATTTTTGCTGTTTTGGTGGTGGCAGTGGTGGGGTTTTTGGGTTTTTTTTGCAAGCTGGCAACATTTCTCATGGGAGACGGAGGCTGACCTTCATCTACTATGACTATGAACATCTTCAGTTCAGATGTCTAGGTCTGAACCCCTCACCCTAAACCACCCTGTGAAGTGTTGCTGTAGCTGTCCTTGTCAAAGAAGAGGTCTCTTCTGTCAGATGGCAGGATCTAGAGGGCCTTCCATTCCCGTGTCCTTCTCTTTGGGAGAAGTGTAAACTCCATCAGCCATGCCTTGAAAAAAGTCTTTCTGCAGAGGCCTGGGGAGCCAGCAGTAAGATAGGTGAAAGGACCAAATGATTACTCCTTCTTCTCTCTGAAAAAATATGATATACATTAGAATAGCTCTTGGATGTTTATGGTGTGGGTGGGATTTTTCCATATCAGGCTATTTTTGTCACAATTGTTTAAGAGAAAAGACTTTAACTTCTTAAGAACCTTCAAGAAGAAATGTACTCTGAAACTGGATTTGAAGAAAGAGAGTCCCCAGGAGAGAAGTTCTACATTGCTAAAAGGAGTGTGAAGGTGGATGGACTGCTTATATGGCCCCCCTGGTTGTTGAAAACATGGTTTCTGATAAATTTTGGTACTGAAATAGAGGGCTCCGTCCATTTCTAGTCCTCCTGCTGGCAGGGGAAGGGAAATCTAAACCCATGTAAATCACATCTGAGTGGTTTCCACCTGCATTTGGAGAGACCCTGAAACACCTCTGAAGGGTTATATAGAGACATTCTTCATTTTACTTGACTTTTTTTTCATTTTGCTCTGAAATCTATATTTGAATTCTTTTGGTAGAACCAATTCCCCAGCAGGTTTATTTCTCCCCTCCTCTGCCCACTATAAATAACCCTTTTCCCTTTCCTTGAGATAGAACAACCATATCTTTACTTCCCCTGGTTTCAACTGTCTTTGGGAGGTTTTTGGTTTTGCCTTTGTTTTTCACCATGCAGATTTTCCTTTCTTTCAGCACACTGAATTTCAGGCTGGATTGATGGTCCTGCAAAGCAATGCTTTTCCATGTGATAAATAACAGAACGAGTCTCTGTACTGATCAAATTAATTTGGGATTTCCAAGGTGATGGAGTCCATAGAAATCTTGAAGAGTTTAGGGTTAGCAAACTCTGAAAAAAGTTATTGGTATTGGAATTGTAGCAAACCAAAAGGGCTTGGCTGACTGTTTGCTTCCTCCTCTGAGGCTGGGGTGGATGTGGCTCAGTGGCAGTGTGCTGGAATGGATGTTGTCTCCTTTCTTTGTCAACCAGAACATCTTTGCTACCTTCAAACAAAGTTTGGGCAACCTGATTTAGTGGAAGGTGTCCCTACCCAAGGTAGGGACATGGAAGTGAAAGGTCTTTAAGGTCCTTTCCAGTACAAGCCTTTCTATGGCTTGGAGAAAGAGAGCTGATGATCCAAACAGTGACTGGTTCATGTTTTTCGTTGTTCATGCTCACTTTGGTGGATGTTACTTGTTACCCTCCACAGCTCAATCTCAGGTGACTGCATGTATGCAAATTGGCAGGGTGTTTAATGCTTCTTACCTCTGGCTTCTGACCCTGCTCTACCCCTGAAAGTCATTATGATTTGGTGGCTGATTAGTTGCCCATCAGATGGGTAGATGAGATATAGCAGAGCCCTTCACCCTCCTCCTGAAAAAAAATTTGGTATAAATAGCCTTCCTGTTGGGCAGTAAGCCAGAGAGGGCTGGGACAGAATGGGACACAGAGATTGCAGTTTTTCTTCCTTCTGTGAGTCCTTTCTCAGTTTAATTGCTGAGGTTATTTTAGGGTAGGAAGGGAGTGTGGGAAAGGGAGATAGGATAATGGATAGAGTAGCTGGTGCTGATATTGCTTGCAGATCTAAACACGTAGGATCCTTTTAATCTTGCAGTTTGTCAGTCTGGTACCTTATGCTACCACAAAATTAACTTAAAGCCTCCACAAACCTTTGGGAGAGAAAACATAGTCAAAGTACAGTAGAGCAGACAACAGCAAAAACTGTAAGGTATAACTAATCAGATACCCTGAGATCCCAATGTTGCTCAATCGTCTTTGCAGAAATTAAGCTGATGACTTTGACCTTTTTAGGGCCTTAATTTTACAGATGTAATGCCAGCACTTAATACTTTCCATGTGCAAAACTCAAAGCAGCTTAAAAAATGAGGGTAGCTGCAGCAATCCTTTATTACAGACAGACTCGCTGAGAGAAATGATTTAACAAAGCCATTAACAGTCACAAGGCTTGCCCATTCTGTGTATGCACAAAGTTAACATATCCTCCAGACTTGGCTTACCTCATCCAAAGTTATCAAGAAGCTCAGAGAAAGTGCTTCGTTAATAATGTTCTCCCCTCCAGCTTGCTGATGCTGTACTCCCTGCCTGAAATCCTATGATATACTGGTTTTTCCCAGTCTCATAAAGGCGTGCCAGGTTATTATGCACTCTGTATTTATCTGATGGCCTTGTCTATAGTGTGTGAGTTACCCTTGGCAAACTGCTGGTCTTAAAAAAGGAAATGCACCAAGTTGCATGTTGATACAGGTGTTTGTTTGGTTCATTGTTAGGCCATTAGGGACAGAAGAAGTTGCAGAGTTCAGTTATGAGGGTGCATCAAGTATCATAAGGGCTGACTCTGGAGCCTCAAGGTCAGATCTCAGCCCAGACTAATTTTTCAGTAAAGACAGTTGAGCTGAGCATGACCTAAAGCCCCTTGAGGAACATGGCTGTTAGCTTCTGCAAGAAACTGCTGGATACAATCTGGCATTGCAGCTTCATTAATGTTTGTGTTTTGCAACCTGATGAGTCCTGACAGAGAAGATCAGTTAGTGATGAACCACAAGACCACCTCAGAGATGTGGGGACCTGAGCACATTGGTCAGATGCTCATTATAGTGACTTTCTGTAGCAGTGCTTGGTAGGAGGAGCCCTGATAGATTTTATCCCATTAACAGACCCCACTTCCTAGTTTTCCCTTCCTTGCATTCTGTATGTGGTAGTGTTGGACAAGGTATTATTTCCAGAATAATTTAGTCTGGAATAGAGCTCCAAGATCATGATGTCCAATCTTTCACTACTACCTTGTCAGCTAGACCATGACACTAAATGCCACATCCAGTCATTTCTTGAACACTTTCTCTCATCTCATGTCACCGGTGTCCTGAGGGAAGAGACCAGCTGAACCCTTACCACAGCCTCCTTTCAGGGAGTTGCAGAGAGCAATAAGATCTCCCCTGAGCCTCCTTTTCTCCAGGCTAAACACCCCCAACTTCCTCAGCTGCTCCTCATCAGACATGCTCCAGAGCCTTCACCAGCTCCATTGCCCTTCTCTGGACATGCTCCAGCACCTCAGTGTTCTTCCTGCAGTGAGGGGCCCAGAACTGGACACAGGACTTGAGATGTGGCCTCACCAGTGCCGACCACAGGGGGACAATCCCTGCTGCCCTGCTCCTACTGGCCACACTACTTTTGATACAAACCAGGATGCCATTATTATGCCACACAGAGGCACCCAAAGAAGTGGGTGAAGTTTGTGTGACGTTTGAACAAGCAAAGACCAGAGCTGCATTTCAAAGTCTCTTCAGGTTTCTGGTTGCTTCTTTCATCTCCTCTGGACCTTTCTCCTGCCTGAAATGCTGGAATAAAGCATTCTCTGAAATGGATTGCACGCTCTGTTTCCCCCAGTGACGCCTAGTAGAAGAAATCTTGTCTCTTAGATATCAAATTTGAAAGCAAAAATGAGAGAGAAAGTAACAGTTGCCTTAAATAATGAACAAAAGTACCATGAGATTTATTTCCTCCACCTTCTCCCCTCCCTCATGCAGATATTCTCTTTAAAAACAGGTTTCCAAAGTGAGTTTCACGCTGGATCGACAGCCCTGCAAAGCAGCATCGTCTGTTCATGTACTAAATGGGAATAACTAATTTGTGGGAGTTCAGACTTGCACTCAGCAGGAGAAGCATGCCTTGAACTTAATATTACTAGAAGGCTGCATATATGTGAAGGTCTGGGGTTATCTCCCTAGTCCAGTCGGTGACAAAATCCTATGCTCTTCTGAACAGCAAGGGTGAGAGCAGATGTGGAAATTTATTCATTTCCAGGGAGGTGATAAATGATCAATTAATGATTTCACTATAGCTATTAAAAAGGGCTTATGTGAGAAACTCTATGTGTGGCTGGCCTGAACCAGGTGTCCTCCAGGTGAAAAATGTGGATGTTGCTACAAATCTTCTTTAACCTGTTTTATCTTTGAAATGGGCAGATTGGAATTGATTGCAACCTTGTCATTGTTCAACTCATATTCTGTGCTTAAAAAAGTGGAATGCTGCTGCTTTACTACTCTCCCCCTCCCTTCATTATTTCCCTCTGCATAGCTCTTTCTATCTTCACTCAATTTGTTATTTTGATTGGTCATCTAACACATAATACTTTAGGGAACCTAGCATGTAGCAGCTCCTGCTGTAAATACTTGCCTATAGAAATCTAAAGTTAATTGCTGAAAGTTTTTGTGCCAGTAAAAAATAATTTAAAAAATTTAAATTTATATTTAAACCACAAAAGTGGGAGTGAGGCCACTTGAACTGCAAACATTTTATCAACTCGAGCAATTGTTTCCTAGCATTTTCTTCCTGTCATTTTTTCAGATGTCTTATAATGAGAAAATATACTGAGGGATATTTTTAGGATGAACAAGGTTAATCAGCTACAATGCAAATCAAATTTGAACTTTCTCCAAATCTCAAGCTGAACAGCTTTTGAGGCTCCGAAAGTTTCAATTAATTTTTTTTTTTCTTTTTCATTATCACTGCACTTCCAAATGTCCAGGTGTCTGCAGATACCAGATCCAGAGAGAAGTGATATGCTCTGATAGGGTCTGTTCTCATGTTATTTCTAAGATAACCAGAAGCAGGATGAATTTGAAGTCATCTTTAGAAGAAAGTTTGTCCTGATGAAAATTCTCTTCCTGTTTTCTAAAAGTCTGGAAATTTCAAATCAGGCCAGGAGTGGTTCAAGCACCTTAACTGGAAAGAGGTATGAACAAAGTTCATAGCCATTTTCTTAAAAGCTGTACTTGTATCTATCATTTTTGTTGTGTTTGTGGGGCTTTTTTAGTTGGTTGGTTGAGGGGTTTTTGCTGCCTATCAGCTAAACTTATAATATTATTGCCAAAGAGGTAAACAATCTAAGTTTTATCCTGAACTCACACATCCTCGAATTAGGAATCTGGTCTACAATATTTCCCGTTTGAGGGCGGGAAAAACAAAGGTGGTATCCAGAAGATGTTAAGTGACAAGGAAATTCCAACATTGCCTGGAAAGTTTTGACAGCCTGGACTTGCTGTGTTGAAGGTTCAGCCAAGGATGTGACATAGAGACAGCTCTAACAGTATTGATGGATAGAGGAGATAAGACTAAGCCAAAGATCAATTATTTACCCAAGCTTATTACAGGACTTACCTGTTCGTCAGAGCCTGCCTGCAGTAACTGAAAGCAAGAAATAATAAATCCAAATACAAACAAAGCCACAGTTTTTAGAAAACAAAGCTGTTGAGAAGCTGAGAGAAATGAGAAGGAGACCCAACAGAAGCCTTTTGTGGAATCTTAATTACAGTATGGTGGACTGAGATGGATGGATGCCTTAAAAAGAAGAGTGTGTGGACAGAAAGCATGAAAGTTGCATGGTGTCCTCACTGGGAAGGCATTCAGAAAGTCAGGAAAGTCAAACATTTTTCCTATCCTTTACTGGGGGTGGGAAAAGGCAGGACTGTTTATTTTAGCAGTCTGGGACGTACTTCCTTGCTAATGTGTATGATTTGGAGTTCTATTTTCTAGGTGGGTTTTGCAATTTGAAAATAAAAAAAAAAAAAGTGAAATTTGAAGTCAGGAGGGTAACTGTACCAGAAATGGCCTCTGCCTCCCTAAGGTTCATGGGTGCATCAGAATGAGGGGGTGTTGGATACCATTTACAGCTGGAATACCAGAGGACAAGTTGATCATCTTTCCTGAATAGGCATGAAGGATGTGTTGGAAAAACCGGAATGTCCACATCCACCTTCCCGAGGAGATGACGCAGTCCCCTGTGTGGATTCCCTTCCCCTCACGTTGGCTCCAGCAGTCTGGACACTTGTCAAATCCCCAGCATGCAGCTGCCTGCATCTAGCACTCCATTATTATTGCTGATGCTAATCTCTGACCGCTGAACACGGGTCAGAACCAGGAGATAATTGCAGCTCCGATCTGCCAGGCACGGTCCTTTGTGAGTAGTTAATGAGTGTTCAGGAAAATAAAGCAGACAGAAGAAAAGGGGGACTGTGGTTTGCATACAGTGAGATAGGGAATGAATAGGAGATGGAAAGAGGGGACAATTCACTGATAGGGGAAAAAGAAAGAATTTGGGAAAAAAGAAATCATTTGCACTAAAGCTCCTACTGCCTTATTCTTGTTTAGCCCAAGTGGATGGGATCTGGCAAGGAGGGGACTAAGCAGGCAGGATGTGCAGTCACAGCCTGGGCCTCTCAGCAATGGTTTGATTCTGGGTGCCATGAATGCAGAGATGGGGGTCATCCCTTTCCCTGCCACTTAGAGGATTATACCCACAAGACCAATGTCCTTGTGTTCTTTGCTCTGAGGTATTTGCTCTCCTTTACTCTGCATCTCACACTGCCTGTGCGTTTGAAGGTGCCCTCTAGAGATCGGCTATCTGCTCCTAAAATTGGCTTTAGCTCTCTCTTAGCTTGAGTGGCACTGACCTGTATCTCTCTATCTGAATTGCCCAACTTTATTCCCAGCTCTATCTTTATATCACATACAGAGGGATCGTTTTTGGTATCTGAGGGAAAAAGGTGACTTTTATCAAATCTTTGACAGGCCCTTACTCCAAACAAAAAGTAGCTGCATCTAGTGATCCACATGACACTGTTGTCCCTAGCACAGGGTTCTTTAACCTTGTGAGCAAGAAGCCAGTCCATGCACAGAGTAGAGATATTTGATTTTATTTCATGTCTGTGCAGAAATGGGTGATAGGTGTTAAATCCACAAAGCTAGCACCCCTTAAGTATGCCAGGTGCTCATTTTTATACTCTTTGAACAATAAAAAACCTGCCATTTCCTGTATGCCTAACAACCTAAAACTATAGTAATTGTTTTTTCATTCTCTCCTCTTTGTTTAAAGATACAGTGCACATTTATTTTACTGTGCATGCTCAAAGAGGAAGGGGCTTTTATGAGTAAAGGGTGATCATAGCTTATGTATGGGCATTTTACTATACTAATGATCACAAAGTTCAATCTAAATGGTTCTTGTGCTTTGTAGTTTGATTCATAGCATCTTTCTGTTCTTCCTTCTCAGGTTGTGGCTTTTGGTTCCCACAGGTTTTGTTATTCTCTCATTCTTCATAAATTCTTTTGTTTTTCCTGTACTATACTCCAGTGATTCAGTGAATTTATAACTTTTAACCTTCTTCTTTGTATTTAATTTCAACAACATGACTCCTCATGAAGATTCCAGAGAGCACGAGTGTTCTTCTCCTCAGAAGGCTCCACCTGCTCCTGTGACATCTGTCATAGGGAATAAATGATGCACGATGGGGACACAACAGTTTGGTAGTCTGGGCATGTCTGGGTTTCTGGAAACCAGAAACCACCTCGAAGGAGGGGAAGGAAAACTGCTTCCTGCTAATGAATTAGAGTCACTCAGGATGGAGTCTAAGGGGGAAATAAATGATTGTGGTGCGTGTTTGTGTCCATATGAGTCCCCTCTTCCTAACGACCATGTTAATGTGCTCATAAAAAGATATGGTGCAGGGGGGACGTGACTGTTCAGGCTGATTAGCATTTTATGGCAGAACTAAGCTCCATGACAAACTGCTGGCAGGGTGGGCTGTTTTTACAACCCAGAAAACTCTACTTTAAGATGCTGAAAGTATGAGTTTCTTTTCCTTATTTTGAGTGCTATTATATTAATAATAGTAAGAGTTACTATTGACCTTTGAGGGGTCCTGCAACTCCCATGAAAACACAAGATGGTGAGGGAGTTTGGGTGACTCAGGTGAGTCCTAACCAGAAGTGCTCTGTACTGGCACAACAGGACAGGGCACTAGTCTCACAGAAATACCTGTAGTCAGCTGCAAAGCATTACTGATATCCTGGGGCCTCTTGGACATACTAACCAGAAAAATAGGTATTGAGTCCTGGTGTCTTGGCCATACCCAGTCTCCCTTTGCAGTTTGCTCTTTGCTTACAGTGAAGTATTAACTCTGCTTTGCTTTTGGTCCAAACTCATGTGTACCATGGTTCTGTATTGTTTTGCATTCTAGAGGTATTTTTTGGTAGTGCTGAATGACCTACATTCCCATTGCTTGGAAGGAGATTAGGGTTTCCTCAGGGTAAGATACACCATGGATATATTTCCAGGTTTGGAACAGTCTGTGATGTGCTGCTCCAGTCTCAAAGGTTGCTGGACCAGATTTATGTCAAGCATTAATGCTGAGATAGGAGGTATGAACTGGTAAAATGGGGTAGGAGAGTAAAAAGAGGGTCTGAATCTGTTTTCAAGTATAACCTAGAGAGCATCAGCATTTCTGGCACTGGGACTACTGCAGATATTCATGTAGAGAGTCTGCTCCTCAGAGCTGCAGAGCAGGTTCAAACAGTAGGGCTTTGTGAGCAAGGAGCAGCTCCTTACATGAGGCAGTAAGCAGAGGAACCCTGTGACGGCGAGCATATATCCCACGTGCTCTGTGGTGCCTCTGGTGATGAAAGGGCTCCATCTGGTTAGAAGTCTCAGTATATAACTGCTTATCATATAATGTCACTCGGAAGTCAATTTTTTTTTTTTGAAGGGGGAAGTGACAGGTATTGAATAGCCTAATGTCAAGAGAATAACAGGTTTTACGCCAAGAGATTTAGAAATGCGAGAGAAGTGGTTTTCAGGGCAGATCAATTCTGTGAGTGAATGTGGCACGTTGTGCTGGAGAAGGGATGCAGGCCCAGCTGTAGTGAAAACTGGTGGGGGAACGTGCAGTGGAGCAGGTAAGTCGAGCCACGCATCCTGCTTATATATCTGTGCCTACACACAGATAATTAGTAGTGAAGACCTCAATCAGCATCCTGCCTTTATTTGGCCATGTGTGTAAGCCTGGGTTTCTTTATGTGTGTGAAAAACTGTTAGAATAGGTCTGTCTGGAAAAGCTGGAATAGCCTTCTGGGCATTGGGAATAATTAATTCTAAGCACATACTTGAATGCATACTGAATGGGTGACCGGAGCCATATGAGATACTTGCAAGGAAACCTGAAAGTATGTAAGACTCTGCACTTCTTATCTTGCTGCTTGCTCCATCCTGGAGCTTGGCAAACCATTAAGGAAAAAATGTAATTTCACAATTGTGTAAATTTCTCATAATGCCTTTATGGAGCATGTGACTCCCTTCCCTTCCTCCACACCCTCTTCTTCCCAGTGTGCTGTCTGGGAACACATATAGAACTGAATTGCTAACTCACTTAACTTGAGGACTTTGAGAAGGAGTTTGAAATCAAGAGAATTTAGTTGAAAACCCCACAAGTAGGTTTTCACACTGGAAATGCTTATCAGCAGGATACTGGATAAGCAGGAAGCCACCAAGTGTGGCCAACTGGTACTAAGAATTGCAGCTCACAAACTGAATATTTGGAGTCACTCTACCACCAAAATACGTGACAAAATAGTATATTTCTCATATAACAATATATAAATTCTAATAGCTTAAAGATATAAGGAAATTTCCATTTGTACAGGGATCTTCCACAAGCTGGAAGGAGGGGAGAAGAAGGCTCACGCCTCATGGAGCAAAATATTTGTTATTACAATTTACTCTGTTTGCCTCAGTTTGTCAGAGGGACCCCCATTTATCATTTCATTGGTCCCCACCTTGCTTATGGTCTCTTTTCAACCTCATGTGAATGTTGCAGACAGCATAGAACCAAAAGGAATGAATATGGGAATGTTTTACCATGCCTCACCAATAAGCTGAAAACACCACGCTGAAGTGCCAAGATGAGGTCCTCACTGTAGTTCTCAAAAAGGTGTTCTGCTTTCTCCTTCTAGAAGCCAGCAGTGAAGCAGTTAATGGCAGTGGCCTTTTCACTGCCAGGGAGACATGGGAGCCCTTGAGAGGTGCAGGAGCGTTCGCTTCTCTGAGCTGTAGTTTTGAGGTTTACTTTTGCCACACGTTTCAGCTGAGAAGCTTAAAATCTCACTCATTCAGATTGTGACAGTTCCACAGCCCTGTATACTATGCTTCCCTGAACCTCTGAAACAATTGCCCAGAGATCACCCAGGAATGTTCTTGCGCACTGAAATGGGCACCAAAGCCTTAGTAAAGCTGAAGCCAGCCTTCAACCGCTGCTGCCTTGCAAATGACTGGTGTTCCATCATCTTTGTTGATGGGCTGTCGGAGGGTGTTAGCAAACACACAGGAGCCCAGACTGAAATTCAAGACACTGGGAGATGTCCTTGCACAGGCCTGCTTGCCAGGTGCCACCAGGCCTGCTCCTGATTGCAGATCCCAGCATTGCAAAGCAGTACACACAAAATGAGCTGGCAGCCTGCCCAGGCTGCATGTGGTGGCTGGAGATGGGGTACATTTGGTGAGAAATTGGGAAGCTGGGATGATAGGGAATAATAGCAGCTATTTCTGCTATGGGATCATTATGTTCTGAACAAAGATGTGCTTTTGATGAGGGTGGGATGAGTGGTAGGATGTTTTGGCTTGTCATACCTACAGCTTTGTTCATCTTTTTTGAATGAGCATGTGTAGTGCTAAGAGTGCATCAATGGCTTTCTTCTGGGAAAGGATGACTTTAGTTCCACAGCAGAAGCAATGAAGGATGTGCCTGAAAAAGAAGTCCTATCAAGAAGCCACAGCAGTGACATCCCTCTTGGCAGAGATATGATGAAAGCCAGTAACGGAGATTTGGATCTTTTCCTTCCAGGCAAAATGAAGCTGTCCTTTCTTGGAGATGAAGAAAAGGCTACTGCTTAAGGCATGAGGCAAAAATTACGAGGACCAAGAGGTTTCCAGGATAATAGCAGCAAAAGCATGGATGAAATGAAGTAAGGGAAGCAGTAGAAAATGTGTCATTGAATGCAAGAAGGTAGATAAGAGGTGTGAGACACAGGACTAACTGGAGAAGTAGACCTGAAAATAATGAGGGAGAAAAATGCTGTTCATTATGGTTTCTGCTATGTTCAGGAAATCGGGCTTGACACTGGACTTCTTTTGAAATAATCAGGATTATGCCAGTGAACTGACCCAGTTCAATTCCAGGACTGGAGTTCTTCATCTGTAAATACTGCTTAATTGCTCAATGCAAAGGAATAGCAGTGCCAAGGCCACCACTAAAGTCTCAGTCTCAGTTCCATCATCTTGATCTCTGGTCTCCTAACAGAGACTCATGGTATTAAAACAGCTGTGCTTGAGTTTCCTGTATAAACCATAGTCTGATCATTGCAGACTTGTAGAAGAGTGTGTTTGATACCCAGAATGGCAGGCATGATGGAAGAAATCTCTGCCAACCAGATTTTATTTTTTCTCTATTCTTCTCTCTCAGGAAAAATCTTATTTTTATTCCATAGTGGCATGGGTTATGCCATACTGTAGTCTTTTGAGACTACAGAGCATACTGCAGAGGAATCTGGAGAATGAAACTTATGATTTAAAGCAGTGTACTGCAAACTTCTCATATGGGGAGAGAGACAGGAGCTTGAAGGCTTTCCCTGTCTTTCCCTGAGGTCTCCAAGAGTTTTTCACAGCAGCCTCTGGTGAAGGAAAGTCCAAATCTTTCTAATGAAGAAGGACCTCACTGCTTCTTTTATAGTGTGGACTAGTCAAGGAGAGCTGTCACACCAATCTTCCCATCGCTTGTGCCTTTCCCACCAGTACTGCTGGCACTCAGTTTAACACTAAACCAGGAGATCCCTTCCCAGAACACCTCTTTAGACCTCTGTACACAGGTGGGGCATGAGGAACCAATGCCTGTGACCCTCCCTAAGGGGTCTGTAAAGGCACAGCCATGAATCTAGACAAGGACTGGCTTGAACTAGGACAAAATGTATAGTGTTGCATTGAGCCATGCAGGAAATAACACAATCAGGGTTGGAACTCAGCTTCAAGGCAAGGAGTAAAATGACATTCCCACTCCACAGTGGGATTTGTCCAGCCCTTAATTTCATCTTTGTGGCCTCTTGCCTGTTACTGGTGGCCAAGAAACCTCAGTGGAATCACACAGGATGTGTACCTTGTATGTAATCTGCTGCATATGGAATTTTTTTGTGCCAGCAGTAGTACTGAAATTTGGCCTTTCTAACAAGAAATCACCAGCCGTACAAACTCTTTAAAGCATGGCTAGGAAGCCAAAGCTGGGGATGATGCCCAAGTGTTGTAACATTCAGATTTGGGTCCAATGTCTGAGCCCAACCCTCTCTATTTCCAGCGCAGAACACTGAGATCTGGTAGCACGATTCCTATGCTGCACACGAGCTGGAGAACTGTAGCAGAAACCAGAAGTAAAAGGTTTATTACAGAGCAACCAATCGGTATCTTAAACTCACTAACACCAGGCTGGCCTGAACTACTTCCTTTACTAACTTAAATAATTGCATCCTGCTAGCCTTTGATGCCAGAAAGGAGGCTGCATCTTTAAATAGAGGAGAAAATGATAGGGGTGAGGTGATCTGATTAGTCTGTAAGATGAGCGGAAATTAGTTATTTTCATCCTTAATCACCCACAGGATGGGCCAATTATCGAGCTGTTAGAGACCTATTAGATGGTTGGGAACTCACCCTTCCTCACCTTCCTCCCCTAACCCAGCATGAAATTATTGAAGTCACTCAATTTCACTCTCATTGAAACCCACGAAGAGCGACCTCACAGTCGAGCATGGGGTGGTTTCAGAGGCCTTTTCCTAATGACGGGCGGCACTCCGGCTTCCAGAAATTGGTTTATTGATTTTACCCAAGCCACCTCCCTGAAAATGCAACCTGCACTTTTGCAGGAACAATTTTAGCTATATGTTTGTCTGTCAGCCTATCTACTTGTCCGTCTATCTTCTTGTTTGACTAATCTCAGAGAGACAAACAAACTTTTAACAGCTGCCTGTCTAATCAATGCAGCATGTTTATCCACTCCTGAACAAATCTTCATTTTGCATGTGTATTTGCCAAAGTATTCGATGAGTGCTGCTTATGAACAGTTGCATCCTGTGGATTCCCCACTAATTGGATTTCCTAAGTGTGTTTGTCGCTTGGTATCGCTGTGGTAAAAGGTGATGGGTCAGATCCATTCACATAGCATCGGTCTCCTCCTTCCCCACCTCTGGCTGGGTAAGAGTAATTAACAAAATGAAGAAAGCACACAGAAGCCATTGTGCTTTGGAAGAGGGAATCAATAATTTGAGGAAGGAGGAAGAGTGAAATTAGGGTTAGTTCTTTTGAGTTAAATTTGAGACCCCATTATTAGGAAAAAAAATAATTTACATGGTGGGGTGAGAGTTGAAATAATTTTTTTTCCCATCACACTTACAGAAAGTTCCATGCCCCATCCCTGGAAGTGTTCAAGGGCAAGTTGGATGGGGACCTGAGCAACTTAGTCTAGTGGAAGGTGGCAGGGGGGGTGGAACTAGGTAATCTTTAAGGTCCCTTCCAACACAAACCATTCTACAAATTAATGACAGAGCTTATGGCAGAGTACTGAAAGCTGTGGCTCCATCCTTGCCCTTGTGTAGCCACCCATATTTCAGCACCCTTAGCAGAGTGTTGTGCAGCACCAGAGGCAGAGGATGTGGTTGTATGCTCCTGTGCCTTATGCTTGACTGCTTTTGTGCCATGCCTCTGTCTGGGGGTTGTAAACTCTGCTCCTGCTTGGAGCTCTGTGTTGCTACATGGTGTAAGGGGCTGGAATTTTGGAAGTCACCAGAGGTGACATGATGCTTTAATTCTCCTTAGTGCAGTTTTGAGTAGTAGTTGGAATCCTGCATGTTGGCTACTTAAATACTTTTGAAAATACCCAAATGTGTCTAGCTGCATCTTGTACTTTTTCAGATGCCACCCTACATTGTTTCACATAACAAATGTGTTTATTGAGTATGGTCTGCAAACTTTTGCCACTGATCCTTGACATAGTAGTTGTCAGAAAAAAACCCCTCTGAATTGCTGACCTAGTAGCTCAGTTCAGTTGTGTAAATTTAGCTGCCTTTTCCCCTGCTAAAGATGCACATGGGTATCTGAAACTGCTGCAGATTACCAAAGACCAGCAGGACACCTGTGCCCTTCCAGAGTGGTAGCTTTAGGTCATGTGGGAATTGTCCCATGGCTCTAGATGACTGTGTTCAACCAACTGAATTGAGCCTCCTAAACTCTAGAGAAAGAAAGAGTGAAAGGAAGACTTCTGTGCCATCAGCACTGTGGCAGACAATCTGGTGGCTTCTCTTGCAAGTCTCCCCCTTCACTGCAAGAGTGCATAGGCATTCTTCTGAAAACTGGCAGCAGTGTGCCCTGGGAAACAGAAAAATAGCTTGAAAGATTTAAGGGATTATGCCAAAAGGAAGCTTCTGATTCTTTTTGGAAATAAGATGATTAGCCCTAGTCTGATTTAGAGTGCATATCCCTTTCTGGATCCAGCTGGAGCAATGGAAGAGGTTGCCTACCCTTTTACAGCCAGCTATGCCACACAGATGTTAGTGTGAGCAGTTTGCCAATGCAGTGCCTATTAAAATGACCCCATTCAGCTCTAATCTGCTTTATTTTCACTACTGTGGGTTATGAAATGATTGCATAAGCAATTTCCGTGGCAGGTCTGAGAGGGTGGCACTTTCCCCTGTGATTTGGTAATAGGCAGCTCTGCAGGCCCTGCAGACAGTAGCCCCAGCAGACATCTGGTCTGTCTTACACCTTCAGTCACCAGATGATAGCTCAGTGAGTCATGAAGAATGCAGCCTCTGTCTTTTGTAGACCTTGGGAGAAATGCTCATGTTATATGCAATGAAAACGAAGTCAAGAGGAGTGTGTGGGATTTGTCATTTTTAGCTCAATGGGCGAAAAAGACCTTGGGCATATTATTCTTGCACTATATCTCGTTAGCTTAATACCCAGTGTTAGATCTACTGATGAGGGTAGATTTGACACAAGAATCTGGGTGTTCCTGGACCCTCTACCTGAGACCATGGTCCTGCTGTTACTGCAAATATTATTTGAGGTTTGGGATATTAAAGGAATAGAAGTTTGTTTCACCTTTAGCAGCCTTTGGGCAGGTTTTGTCCCAATCATACCAATGCCCTCTGAAGGACTATGGACTGTCTTCAGAGTTGTGCCTGTATAATTGAGATGAGAATTATCCCCTTCCTGCCTGCTGCATCTTACCTGTGGAAGGGAGAGGGACAGATCACTCCTGACTGCTTCTACTACATTTGCTTACTCTTCAATTTATATCCTCTGTACATTTGCAAAACATATCCCACTATGGATTTGCAAGAGGTTTCATGGACACATGCAGAAGCATCACAGCAGGTATTTATGGACACAACAGGGAAGACAAGGCTTATTTAAACCAATCTTCTATTTTGGAGTGTTTTCTGGCTGTTTCATACAGCTCTGCCTCTTCTTTAAGTAACTAATATAGTGGGGTAGCTAACATGCTGCAGATCATGCATTGGGCAAGCAAGCACAGGGCTAATTTTAATGATATGCTACCATCTGTAGAAACCATTTAGGTACTGTGGCTTTTGGTAGCCTGTAAGGACCTGATAAATGCTGCTGCTGTATGCTGGAAGTTATTTGATTGAACTGGCTGTTGCTGTTGCTGTCAGCTCCTCAGCTGTTAGTTAATCTTTCTTCTTGTGGCATAGACCTACTTGGCAGGAGCTTCCTACCCCTCCTCACTCCTGTCCTCTGGGCAGGATCTGTGAGCCTCCATCTCCATGATTACTTCAGCTGGCAGGTCCTCCACACCCTCCCAACTGATTCCAACTGGACTAGACCCACAGGCATAAAAAACCATCCTCTTCTAGCTCCCTGCTTCTGGGTTTAGCCTCCACTAGCCTCAGTTTCCTTTCTTTGATTTGCCCCAGTTGAAGGGCAGCATATCCTTGACCCAGACAAAACAGATGGCATCTCCCTATGTAACACTCAGGCACGAATTTCTCGCACAGGCTGAAGGAGAGGGCTCAGACAGGTCTGTTCCCCCTCATTAACTTTGTCTGACATCATGCTCCAAGTCATGGGGCCCAGGAATGGTTGTGTGGCTGTGCAGAACTGTGCCCCTATCCATTTCTCTCCTGGATATGGCTCTGGCAACACTCATGTCTGCCTTTGTCTGCCCTTATATACGGATCTCATGAGGCTGGGCCTTCTCAGATCCACAATTTAATCACACAAAGCTGACATGATGCTGAAAGTGATTTGTTGTGGCCATGCTGGCAGTTAAGTCATTGCCAGCAATTGCATCCAAACTCCATAAATTGCTAGCATGGACTGGTGATGGGAAAGTATCATGGCTGTCATTTCAGCACCCGCACAGCTTTCCACCCCAGCCAAGATTTTGTGCTGGGGATCTAATGGGCTTCAAATCGTGGACAACCAAATTCTCCACTGGTACCCCTTCATTGGGTCGCACAATGGAAAATTGCGCCTCCTGTTCTTAATGAGAACATAGCCTTAAAAGAAAGAGTCTTATGGGGGGAAAAGGTGAAATTGTGATTTGAAGTATAAAAAACAGATGGGTGTCATTTAACACAATTCAGTGTTATAGAAAAGAAGAGCTGGAACAAAGGAGACTACCATGCTGCTCCCCAGTCCTGAAAAGTCTGAGAAAGAAAGCATTCATAACCTCAGAGCTTGTGTTTGTTTTAGAGTAATCTGGGATTTACCTAACTTATTACAGCTTTAGTGCACAGCAGCAGTTTCACCAGCAAGAGCATGAAAAACATTAGATCCAGGCAAATAGAATGTGTCAATCTGGAGTGGTAAGAATCATCAAACTTATCTATTTTTAAATATTTTTTTTAAGAACTAATCGGGGGAAAAAAATACATGTTTTTGGTAAACCCTTGCCCCCCTCCCCAGTAAACCATGGCTTTGGACAGTACATGTCACAGAAACTTTGACAAACAAAAATCTGGGTACAAGCTCATTTCCATGTAATAGGAGTATTTAGACATTGCTTTCGAACTCATCTCATTCTGTGATCCTGGACAGTCAGATCTTGCTCTTAAGTCCACTACAGTCCACCTTGCAATTTATATCCATGAGATATGGATAGGGCCAGGGAAAGTGATCAGGTATTTGTACTCTACTACTCCAGGGATTTTACTTGAGAAAGATCTGCACCATCAGAGCTGTTCCCTCTAGAATAATTAGGAGGAAAATGTTCTCCATGAAGAAAATTTATTTCTGACTGTCATGGGAGATGTTCTCTGAAGAAAGCTGGAGGAAGATAGATGCTTGGCTGGACATTACTGAGATTTTTCAGGCGTGCATGGTTTCAGGTGAATTTAGTGTTGTGAAAAAGGCCAAATGGAAGAATGCGAAGACTGATGGTCTGATACTACCTCCTTCTAAATTTTATATGAGCAAACTTTCCTTTATCCAGACCAAAGCCTTCCAAGAGGCTGTTTCCTCCCCATCTTGGTTTTTGTGCTCAGGAAGACCTTCTGTCCTTCCAACTCCTTCTCAGTCCTGCAAAACGTATGACAGTGTAACAGCATTGACTTCAGCAGGGCTGCTCATGCCTGGCACTTGGCTTTAGTGAGAGATGATGTAGATCTCCTGAGCAGAGCAGGAGATCAAAGGTCAACAGACTTGGGCTGGATCCCTGATTTCATCACTGAACTGCAACATGATCTTGGTTGAGGACTGTGTTTTCTCCATTTACTTCCTACATCTGTATTTAATGACCCTTACCCATGGTCAAATAGCCCTTGAAGTGTTGTCCACCACCAGTGTACTAAATCTTGTTTATTGAAGACCAAGTGGTACCTAACCCCATGGAGGTGTTTTATTAGCTGTGGATGAATTTGTTCACCCATGGTGTTCATCATGGTGCTTCTCATGTGCAGCTCTGTGTCCAAGCAATCTGCTTCCATTCTGGTGTCCAGAAAGAAGAAGCCCACAACCCCCTCTGTCTCATCCCTGAGCACAGCAACCCACTGCTGCCACAGAGGGTGTCTCTGACTGCTATTCCACCTGGTCATTTCCTCATCCCAAAGGATGATCATGTCTGTATTCCCCCAAATCTTTCATCACTTTTTAATATTCTCTCATTCTCTCAGCTTTTTCCCCCCTATTTTTGTAGAGGTTCCTTTCCTTAACACAGCATTAAAAGGAAGGATAAAAAAAGAAACAAAAAATGTGTGAGAGCAGAAACATGTGTGTCCTCTCCCTTCCCTGTTCCCTGAGAAGTTGATTTTTTGACATCCAGTCCCTTTGGGTGACCTATGGGGCCCTGCCCAGAGACCTGTGTCCTCTGATTTGAGTCTCTTCTCCATTAGCTTGGTCCCCTGGTCAATGGAACAGGAAAGAAGGGGTTGGTGTTGCTGGGTCTATTCAAGATCCAGGCAGGTGAGGATGTCTCACACAAAATCTGTGGGGAACCAGCCCTGGAAAAGCAACAAAAGAGCAGGGCAGAAAAAGCAGTCTGGGTCAAGTGCCTTGTAGCCCAGACAAACCTATTTTGAGGTTGCAGGTCATTGCAGGAAGGGGGACCCTTTCTATCACTGCGTACAACAGGGCTTTGCTAACCCTGTTTAGCAGCCTGATTTCTTTCTTTAGAAGACATCCAAACACCCCACAGACAAACTAAAGCCTCCTGCTTGTTTCTTAATCAGTGTTCTGTACTTCAGCCTGTTACTGTAATTTGTGTTCCCTCTGCCATCCCTCCTCCTCCCCTCACCTTTCCAGAGTAAAACCTTAATCCACCTACATTTTCACCTTCCTGGAAAGCCCTCCCACCTCAAAACTCATTCCCAATAACCTCCTTTAACTCCTTTTCAAGCTTCCTTACTTAATCCTCCAAGTTAGGTGTTCCTCTTAAAAGGCTCACACACATAGATGCCATCTTCTACCATGGGGAGGCAAAACCCCTTCCAATTCCTTCTGCCACCCGTTCCTAGAGGATTTATTTATTTTACAAAAGCCACATTTCTGATGCTGGAAGTCTGGGGTCCTAATCCGTTCCATCTACAGTCTTTGCAGTTTAGTTACTGGATTTCAAACAGTACTACAGCATAATGTTGTTCTTGATACACTGAGAACCTAGGAAATGGGCCTAAGAGTTAAACCATGTTTAGGCCATTGCAGTTTCCATTGGGAATTTGGATCCTTAGCTTTATGTGGATATCAATAAAAGTAAGGCTAATAATTTTTCTGTATAGGTATCAGGGATGGGTGTGTGTGAGAAAGGCAGGGGAAGGGGCTGAACAAAGGTTAAAAAAAATAATTAGCTTTTCTTCCCTCTCTTGCCAGAGGTGTCAACCCTCTCTATCACCGCTCAGCCACATGAAATTTGATTTCTCACCACAATGACAGAGGTGGAAGCAAATGCCAAGCTGGTGACAAAAAAGTGTAGATGAGGGCAGAGTAAGGCAGCACTATGGTTTTGCAGCTGGCCCAAGGTTCTGTTCCATCAGCAGCTCATCTGCTTTGGGAGATTCTTGCCCCCTTTCCTTTCTTTCAGCTTCTCCTTTCTGCACCTCCTCTGCATTTACCAATCTTTGCTGTACTGAGTCAACTGGTAGTACAGCTACAATATATGTAACCAAGAGACTAGAAATCTCTGGTGCAGTAGTGGGGCCTTTTAAAATGCAAATAGAAAGCTTTTTACTGGTTCCCATCTAACAGCCCTAATTAGCAAAGCTCCTCCTTGATTTAGCAAAGCTGGGACCCACTGCATCTCGCCCTGCACACCAATGCAGATGGGGACTGGAAATTATTTTCAGTCTAGGGATTCCTGCCTTGCACTCTGCCCTGTCACACGGGTGATCTCTCCAGACTGCCAGGGACTGTGCAGAAGAGTGACTTGCTGCTCTGTGTCTTTCCCAGCTCAGGCTTCTCTCCTGCTGAGCTGCAGCGCACGATGTGCTCAGCAGCTGAAGATTCAGCACAGGGCCTTTTGAAGAGTCTCCATGCAATTAGTATGGCAAATTGGAGCCTCCCAGGAGGATACACAGCATCACGCTCACCAGCAACAAGATCTCAGCTCCTCCGCACAAAAGGAACCTCATTTAATGTATTAAATATTTAATTAATGAACTGAAGCTTTAATGAGGTGGTGATGAAGATGCCAAACAAGATACTGGGACAGGAATATCCTACCCTAGAGATAACGAAAAGCTAGCTACTATTCTCCCAGTAGTATTTTTTTCATTGGCAACAAAACTGCCTGGGGAAACTCTCAGTACCTTTAGGTCCCATTCTGCCTAGGTGAAGGGAATTGCACAGGTGGGATGCATCCCAGATGTGGGATGGAAAGCTTCTTTATTGCCTCTTTTATTCAGCTGCTATGGAAGCTTTGGCTGGGAATAGCAGGAGTGATACAGCCTCTCTGCTGCATGCAGCAGCACAGGACTTGCTAATGTAAACAGAGGTGTGTAACCTTAGTTCCATGCCTGAAGTGTTTTGGTTTTCTGAAATTCTTTTCCCAGGGAATTTTCTGTAGACAGGAGAGATGTTTTTGTAACTGTAACTTTGTTATTCATTCCTTTTCCTAGGAAGAACTTCTTCTTGATGTCCTTCTGGTCTGACCAATGTGATTGAAGAGGTTTGCCTTTGTTTCACCAATCAAATTGGTCTGTGTAAAATAGTATGAAAGGGAGACACATCCCAAAAATAAAGGAGTCATTTTCAGCCTTCTGAATCTCGGAGTCTGTGTCATTGTGGTGTAAAACAGCATCAGAGGTGAAGTGAAAAATCATGTCAGCAGGTATGCCATTGCTAGAGCCATGAAAGGTCAGACTTCTCAGACAAGGCAAGCCCAGGGTTTCGGGTTGAAAAGGGTCCTGTTTTTTCCTTGCATTGGATGTGCTTGATGCCGCTGATACTATGTTTGGTACAAACACCAAAATGCTGCTGGGCTGGGCCAGGTGTTTTCCCAGAAATGTTGGGAGTTAACCTCTTACATTTGGAATTATTCACTGTGAGAATGTTCATTTTTCTTCCTTCAGATGGTATATTGCTAAGGTTTAACCTGCTTACTGTCCTTAGTGGGGTCAGGCTCTCCTGTCTGGAGTGATGGGGGCCAAGGGGCTGAGGCACTGAGGGCACAGGGTCTTCTCCAGGCAGGAGGCATTCAAAGAAAAGGCCATAGGGAATTCTGGTGACGTGACTGAAGGATGCAAGAGCCAAAATAATTCTCACTGTTTCGTCTCTGTGTGAGAATTGCTTTAGCTGATCAGCCCCTGTTATGGGAACCCTGGGATTTGGAAAGGAATAATAAAAGATTAATCGAGAAACTCCTGAATGAATTCAATAAAAATGACATATGGAGTGTGCACCGTGATATTTTTATGATTAGGCTGGCAGATAATTGGAATGAGCAGATTCTGCCCCACGCTTGATCAGGCCTGGTGTCTCAGAGATCCTTCTGGTTTCAGGGTTTCTTTACAACGGGAAAAATTAGAGAGGAAAAGGGAATGAACGGAAAAGGAGGCAGACCAAATGCTTCTCTGCTCACTTTAGGGGGAAGCTCTGAAAAAGTTGCTGTTTAAAACGCATTTCAGATTTCAGAATACAATCATCTATGCTACAGGTTTTTGCTTGATTCACACATGATTAAAACCCGGGGCTGGGATCAGGGTTCCTCTGAATTTTCATCCTTTCTCTCCTTGCTTCCAACTGGCAACTGCAAGTAATCAGCCCTAGCATAATGTTAAAGGGCAAAATTTAACAACCCCCCAACATCCTCCCCAAACTCTACAGCAGCAGGCTGTTTCTCAAGAACAGCATTTCCAAGCCAGAGCCTCAGCTCAGAGCTGAGCACTCTCTTACACTGGGTGTTACAGCACATCTTGCTTGGACTTCTAGGAAGGCTTTGCAGGACGCTGTGGCAAAGTGTACCCTCTGCTGCTCTGCTTTGACAACCCTCTGTCCAGCTTCCCTTATCCCCTCTCTAACACAATGAGTTGGTTTTGATTCAGGGCCCATGATGGCCTCCCTGCTCAGCCATGGTGGGTCAGCTCTGTTATCCTGGCCAATCCCTCTCTGGTGCCAGTCACACACTTGTCAGGCTTGCAGAAGAGCATCTTCCTGCTTTCTTCCCTGCTACGATCTGCAAAAGCACCTCTGTGCTCTGCCCTCAAATTCTGCCCATGGCAGCAAGATGTGGAATGAAATTATCTCTAAGGTCCCTTCCGACCCAAACCATTCTGTGATTCGATGCTTCTGTGAAAGAGCTCCTTAACTCCTTCTTCCCCATCTGCCTCTAGCCAGCCACTCTCTTGCCTTATATTTAGATTTTTCTTTAGACAAAGACAGTATTTTTGTTCCCTGCTTGTTCAGCACCAGGTGGAATAGGACCTTGATCCATACTCGATGGATCAGAGAGTGATGCAGCTTTTGTGATAATAAGTGATAATAAAAATTATTGACTGGTTCACAGCATGAGGCTGTGATGAAATGAGGGAAGGTTATATTGTACCTTTTATCTTAGAAACACAAAAAGAGAGCGGGAGATAGGCAAGGACATGTGGATTTAGTTTATCTTTTGTTTTTTTAATTCAGAGGTGGACAGAGTTCCTCAGGTGTGTTATGGAGCCCTAAGAATACACATACTCTTTTTACCCTGTATAATATCCTGCTACCTTTCCTTTAAGGCCATGTGTGAGGTAACACTTCCCAGGAAAAGTGCTCTGGAAGATCTCATTTCACCCATTTGGGATATTCCTAGGTACTGTGCCTTGCTTTTTGTTAGATACAGAGCCAGCCCCTGGATGACATGTCCATGTGGGACCCAGGGGTGTCATTTCAGGATGAACAGAAAGAAACACCCTCTCTGAATTAAAGTTGTGGTGAATTTCATGAATACTAAAGTGGGCCAACACTTTATTTACACAGCTTCTCAGATGAACTTATACAGGCTTGTTTTAACTTTATTGCTACCCATAGCTGCAGCATGTGAGGTCAAGTTACCTCATGTATGTCCATGCTTCCTGCAGTTTACCCTGCAGTATAATTGCAGGGAAGATGTTGCCCATGCGAAAGACCAGAGGAGACTACCCTAAGGCTTTTCTCCTCCAGATCTTCCCTGGGCATGAGTCTTCCCGTGGAAATGAATCTCTGAGGGAAAACACTGTTTTCTTTACTATCGTAAATAAAATACAGCAACTTTTGACAGCTTTAAAATGTTAGACTCTGAACAGAATGTTTTGTCTTGGATTGGTTCAAACATTTGCACTTGCTGAAATGAATCAAAGCATTTTGCTGTACATTTATTTGAAATCAGGTGGTGCCTGCCCAAAGGGCTGTGGTGCCTCATGGGAGTTGTAGTCTGGGTGCATTGTACCTGTGGCTCTCATGGATTTATCTGCTTGTCTGAGGCACATTTCCAGTAATGTACTGCAGATCTCCACTGACTGGGCTGAATTGTGCAGGGTGAAAAGTCAGAGAGCAGCCAGGTATTGTGACAGATCAGTTCCAGCACAGGCAGAAACAAGGCTGTGAAACATTCAGTATAACATCCCCAGATGAAATGTTTGGTTTCAAGGAATGCCAAAAGACATTTTTTTGGATTGGAGAAGTGGAAAAATGACTGTATTTCCAGTTGTGAGCTTGATTCTATTTATTTATTTATTTATTTGGTTGGGTTTTGTTTGTTTGTTATAAAAACATGCCTTTGGAAAAGTATGTGTTAATTAAGCTTTTCATTCTGAAAAATTATGATGATTTCATGGGCTGGACCACCCAGCTCTGTTTTTACCTAACATAAGAGTTCAATCTTGCAGCAGGTCTAATGAGATTGATTCAGTCTCAGCCACTCCAGGAGTGGAACGAACCCAATGATTAAGTGACACAATTCATGAATTTTACCCTTGTTGCATGAAAATATGTGGGGTTTTTGTAATTTTATTTGTATTAGGCATTTTTTCATTCTGAGAAATAATTTTTTCATTGGAATTTGAAAATCATTTGTGATGGATGCAGAAAAGACCTACTTGCTTTTAAGGAGTGTTACCTCAGCCTTCTTGTATAGTTAAAATAAAGAAAAAAAAAGCCTTTTCCTTTGAATAAAAATAAAATTTTTATTTTAAATAAAATGTCTTAGGGGGAGAAACCCCACTCTTCCTCTGCCTTCTGTCTTCAGTGCTGCCACCTCAAGATTGGTTCATCAACTGTTAAGTAACAAAGCACAGCACACAGAATGGTGGTAGAGCGATGAAAACTTGTGTCATGCAGGAGAGGCTATAAGAGAGATTAATGTGGAATTTGCCTGGGCTGTGTAGGCCAAAATCTAGGGAGGGAAAGCAAGCCACGACATCATAAATGACGGCAGATGATCAAAGCCTAAATCATGTTTTTCATCCGGAGGGAGATACTTTTCCTGGGATCCCTTAGACACAGCTGCACACGGGGCAGCTCTGTGCATACTGAGTGGGACTGCTCTGAGCCTGTGATTAGAATGCACCTCTTTAATCCTCTGAAGCTGCTGGATTAGGGTATGGGCACTCTGATTTATTTTGTCTGTTTGGGCTGTGTACACACTGTGTAAAGGAATTTGGATCTAATCTTTGCCATCATTATAATTAATGATATGCTATTCTCCAGCATGTAATGGTGGTGATAGAACTCTTACATGGATCTGTGTGTTCCTCGCATACTCTGCCGCAAGAATAGATCTGCTGGGGAGATATTTCTTAACTAATTGTTTAGTTCATCAAAACACCATGCTGTGCCAAGTTCAGCCCTGGTGTTATACTGTTGATTTTAGCTGCCTGGCACCCAATGAGGGATTTAGCCCTGAAGTTTTTCTCCCTTTCATTTACCTTCTAATGTGTTTTTTTTGGGGTTTTTTGGGTTTTTTTTTTTTTTTTTGATTGTGCTGCAACTGGCAGCTAAATATGCATTTGTCCACGTGGCCAAGTGGCAAGCATGAAAGGGAGGCCATCAGACAGCTATGTGTTAGGCTATTAGTTCAGCTGTGTTGTTCTTCTTTGAACAGAGCTTCAGAGGGAAACAGGGATGGAGGAATGGAAAGAGCTTTTGCAGACAAAGAACACCAAGTGGATGAAGAAGCTGAACCTCAAAGAGAAGGGGTGAGTTCCTAAGAGCCAGGCAGACCTTGCCCAGCGAGGTTTGTGACTCCCAGTAGCAGTCTGGTAAGCAGGTATTCTTGTGCCTGCAACTGATTTGCATCTGGCTGGGCAACTGTCCCATTTCTCTGTGCCTGCATGGGTTGTGGCCAGGAATACCTGTGGGTGTAGATTAATTGTTTAATGATGTGGATGTTTATTACTGAGTTTGTGTGGAAACCTGTTTGGAAGAGGTTCACATTTGTGCTGCTGTATGAATCAGTCACTATACATAAGTTTGTTGAGATTTGGAACATGTGCATGCTCCTGAGAGCATGAGATGGTGTATGAAGTCTGTCACTCAGACTGTGGGTACCTTGCATCGTGTGTCCGCCTGCAGAGATGCATGCCTGGAATTGTCTGGGCCTGTGCAAATGACTGCATATTCACAGGAGCTTTTATTCACACTTGAGTTTCTGGTAACAGAGGTCTGTGCAAGTCTGAGCTTTGACTGCCTCAATTTAGGGTGTCCTTCGGGTGTTTCCAGTCCCCTGTGTGCCTGTGAAAGCCTTGTGTGCAGGGCTGCCACAGAGAGTACCTTTGCTGTATACATGTGATGGGCATGTTGTGCCCCACACTCCTGTGACCACACAATGTGCTCTGTGTCTGAATGTGTGGAAGAGATACATCCTTTCTCTCCATAGCAAGCAAACTCTTTAAATTCCTTTTGCCTTCTCATTCTCTTCCTGCTTTCTGTTGTTCACATACTAGGAGTTCGTAGTTACATCTCTATAGCTAGTTGCAGCTATACGGAATTCCTTCCAAGCATTTTCTTTGAAACACATAAACCTTTGTGGTGGAGTGATGGAAGCAGGTGGATTTGGTTCTTCTCTGAGTGGAGCATCAGTGGACACAAGGTACCGGCTCCCAGAGGAACTAAAATGGGCACCGTATACCACTTCATGCCTGTGTAGGTGTGAGGCATTTGAACAGAGGCAGCAACCTGTGCCACCAGTTGTCCATCTCCATTAGGGCAGCTGACTTAGACATCAGTGGATTTAGGCTAAGACTTCAACCCACTTAGGCTAGTGTTGACCCCAGCAGTTGTATCTTTTCTGCCCCTGCCCCAGAGCATACAATAAAGGCAGGATTTTTAATGATGAGTCTCACTCGGCTGTACTCTCCATGCAAATTTTCCATCGGGCCAAAGGCGGCAGTACTGGCATTTTTATTATGAAGCTCTAGCTGAGGGAGAACTGCATCTTCCAAGAAAGGGCAGCACAATTACCTGTTTCTACAAAGAAAGCTGAGAGAGGGGAAAAAAAGTAAAGTAAAGTAAAGTAAAGTAAAGTAAAGTAAAGTAAGAGAAAGAAAGAAAGAAAGAAAGAAAGAAAGAAAGAAAGAAAGAAAGAAAGAAAGAAAGAAAGAAAGAAAGACACAGAAGTCTCATTCCTTTATGCTCTGGGTTCTTTGTAGTTTTCTTTGTAAAGGTCATAGTTATCTCAAGAAATGGGAAATTCTCAGAATCCTTTAAACTCTAGTCCTTTTACTTCTTAAAGTGGCCTAATTCCAGAGAGCTTAAGGTCTAACAAGGGATTTGATCCTTCCCCTCTCTCTCTCTTTCTCTCTCACAGCAGGTTTGATGGCACTCAGATTGCTCATTTGTATTTTCTTTTGTGAGGCAAAGCGCTTTGGTTTCTCTTCCAGCTGTCATATGTGTGTTCTTTCCTCTGCCTGTCTGGAAGGCAACATTCCTAGGTAACTGGCAGAATAAATCTTTTCACTTTAATTATAAGAATAGAGGCCAGAAAAAGGCACTGAGTTAACCTTTGTTTGAACACACCGGAGATGTGAAGGTCTGATGTCTGAAGGTGCTGACTGATGTCTCTTTCTGCACGAGATGCTGCTGCTCTTCTTCCCATTATAGCCATAGCTTTCTTGGTAGGGCTTTTCTGTGCTCCAGCAGGGGCTGATAGTTTCATTCTGCCCAAGTGGCTTATGCATTCCTCCAGTAAAGATGCACAGCTTAGTAAGACTCACCTTTGCTTATCCATTGATCATTCGCTTACCTGTAGCCGATATGTTTGTTTGCCCATGGTCACAGCAAAGGTAGCAAGATGCTAGATGTCACAGAGATGTTTGAGTTCCTTGGATCTTTCATAAATACTGAGGAAGAGAGAGAAAAACACTTTTATTCTTATTTTTTCACTGGGTCAGTCCCCAGAGCCATGAGAAGGTTCAACCTGACAACTGGAGATAACCCCTTAACAAACACTAAAAGAGGTGTAGCAGGGTCTGAGGTGGGGAAAAAATGAAAAAGCCAGAATTGTGCGTATGCATATTGCAAGTCTGGCAAAGAGTTATAGCAAAAAATCCAAACCACCAAACCCCCAAAAAACCCGGAGGGAAAAGAGCTAAGAATTATTGTAAATGTCAAAACATCTTGGATTTGATTGAAGTATTTAATTTTTGAAACACTCAAATATTTAATTTTGACATTCTTTTCACAGAAATATCTTTGTTTTTTGAAATGGCATTAACACTGATCTACATTAAAAACAAAAGATTAGGCAGCAGTTTAAATAACCCAGAGAAGAAAAAACCATTGTGTTTGAATTGACCCAGTTTGGGTTTGGCCAAAGATGAAATGGTTGTGGTTTACTTTTACTTTGCTAAAAACCTTTACACAGTTTTCTTTCTGTTTGAATCCAAACTATTGTCTTTTCTTCCTGCGTTTTTCATTGAGATGCTGCAAAAACCAAGCAAAATTCTTCTATGGTCCATTTAATCCCTGGCTACTGCAGCTGCTCCTCATTCAAGCAGGAAGAGATAGGCAAACCAGAATATCCTAAAGGTGTCAGACTTGAGCGATACTAGCTCCCAGGTCTAAATCCCCTTGCCTCACTCCTGATGTATGTATGTCCCTGATGATGTAGGGCCTATTAAGAAAAGACCATATCCTCAAGACATTCTTTCCTTAAGTGACACACTCTCTCTAGCATTTTTATAGGACAGCACTAATTTTTCATAATGAGACACAGTAGGCTACAGCCCTTTAATAGGCTTGTCAAGTCTCATGTAGTCAGGATGAAATGAGCTCATTTGGTTTCTGTCTCTCACACCCCTGTTGTGGTGTAGCTGAGATGCAGATGTGCACTGCCCTGACCCTCTGCTGCTCCAGAAGGATGTGCCCAAACATTGCCAGGAGGTCTGGTGCTGCCAGGAAGACAAAGAGGACGCAAGGCTGCTGTAGTCCCCCAGATAACATGGTTTGAGCAGTGGCTGCTGCAGGATCCAACATGCCTTGTCCATGTCACCCATTGCCCCTTGCCATGTCACCTGCTGTGTGCATGTTGGTGAGAGCCCGGTCCACTGGCTCAGAACATGGATAGAAGGGGATAGCCTCTCAGTGGAGGATCCTCAGCCTGGGAATTTGTTCTGCTTTTCCCATTGATAGAGAGGCTCCATTGCCATTCCTTTGTCTTAAGGATGGTCTACCCAGAAGAGCCTGTTCCCACCACCTCTCCTTCTTGAGGCGGGACATTCCCAGCACAACCTGTCAGAGCAGCCTCAGCTCAGGATTTACAACAAGAACTTTGAGTGGGGCTTTCCAGCTCACCTTCTCTGATGGGGAGAACTTGCTCTCACCAACAACAAGGGCTCAAAGGCAGCTCATCTGAAGACTAGAATCTAACAACTTTCTGGTGGGCACATTACTTGAAGTAAAACTTCAAGGTCAGTGCTGGGAATGGAAGCTTTGCAGGCTTGGGTGTGCACGAAGCAGCTGAGGGTGGCAGCTCTGTGGCTGAGAAACTGGCTACTCCTCTGATGCTGAGAGGCTTTATTGTGACAAAATCCCACAGCTTTTAGAAGAAATAATACCGAAAGAAAAGGGATTTCTAGCATGTCACCAACATCCTACAGACTGCCCTGAGAGTGGCATTCCTCAGCAGAGCCTGTGACACCTACCATTAGTAATTCACTGCAGCAATAATCCTGAGAGACTCAAGCCCATGCAGGCAAGATGTGGGCAAGGTAAGCTTGTCCTTTCCAGCTCTGTTGGGATTTTTGGTGCATACCTTTGGGTCACTTCATTTCTGGCAGGAATAGTAAGAGATACTCATCTAACTCCATAGTGTATTCTGAGGAAGAAGGAAGGGACAAGAGAAGAAAAAAATGGCTTTGGTTAGGGTTCGAGCCTGCTAAGTGGTGCTCTTTTTTGGCTTTCCCTTGTGTGCTGGTAAGCAGTCTTCTGCCACCTATCCCTGCCTACTTGCAGCTCATCACATGTGCTGTGTGTGTGGTGAGGGATATGTATGCAGTGTTGTCTGTGCTGTCGGCACCCCTGCAGCTGGCCTGGTGTGAATGCCAGTCAAAAAAGTCCCCCTCCAACAGCTGGCACTGCCGAAGAGCTTGCCTGCCTTATTAACAGTCCACTTATCTGGAATCTGCTCGCTGCGCAGAAACTGCTCCATAAATCCTCCTGCAATTTGCATTCCTCATCGCTGTCGCTCATTACCACTGACCTCACTTCTTCTGCTGGAGCTGATCAGCCTCCCACCGTCCTGCCTGCGAGACGCTTCTCCATTACCACAACCTATTAGCAGCGGCAGCGCCTCCGCGAGTGAACGCACCGCTGCTGAGTCAGGAAACGTTCCCAACTCGCCTCCCCTCTCCCCGCTCCCTCCCCAGGCCCCGGCAGGGAGGCGGTGACAGCCAGCGCAGCTCAGCTGCTCTCCCTTGCGCGTTTCAAGGCCAGGCTGCTCATCCCGGGAAATTCAGCGGGGTCATTACTGGACTCGCACTCCTGCATGCTCGGGTGGGAAATGAGGTCTGAAACCACGAGTGCTTGCTAATCAGCGGCGGAGGTTTCTCAAATAGCAGCTCACCCACTTGGTGCATGTGGATGCAGGTTTCTAGTTTAATACCTGACTCCTCACTATGTTGGGAACCATGTCCCTGCTGCTTCCTTCCTCAGGAGCTGAGAAGCAAAAACTTATGGACATCTCGCCATAGTCATAAGCCGAGGGAGTGCTTGAGGAGGCTGAAGCAGCCGCTGCACACCCAGCTCTGACCCACGTACTCTTTGTTTCGGGGCTTGTAGGGGTAGGTCAGGGACAAAGAAAGCAAGGATTCCTGTTAGTGTTCTCCTTCACGAGTGCCAGGGCAGCTGGAAGTGTGAGGGCTCACGCCGCCTCCTCCTTTGCAAAGGCATGTCAGCAGCAGCTGTGTTCAGCTTCCAGGCAGGGGAGGCAAAGTCAGGGACTTGCTCCAGTCCTGCACAGTGCTGCAGTGAAGGGTGAAAAAGGGGCTTACGTTGTATTTTGAACCTGTTACCCTTCTGTATCATATTGAGGGTCTCACAGCCAAACACCACACCAGATGTTTCCCAGAGCCTCAAAATAGTCGCACAATACTCTTGCAGTGGTCCTGTTATGTAGCCATGTAAAACTTGTTTTTCAGTTCTCTGTCCAGGGTTGAAATCATAAATGGCTGAGTAACTGGCAGAATATGGAGGTATGCACTGACTTGAGTGCTTCAGTCAGAACAGGCTGGAGGAAAAGACCTGGCTGTTTTGTTTAAATCCAGGTGTGATTCCTGAATTTAGATAAGTTTTAAAAACTGGAGCATGATTTTCAGGTAAGTTGTCTGGTCTCTGGCTTCCTGTAGAGGTTCAAATGCATTGTGAGCAATATTGAAATAGCTCATATTGCTGTAAGTTGGTGAATGAGCATTCATTCTGTAATGTGAGGAAGGGTTTTATTTTAGTGGGAGTGGAGGAAGGGGTGTGGGCAGAGAAAAAGCCTCCTAGTATTCCCTAAGCTCTTTTCCCTTCGTCCCAGGCAAGCCAAGCCTTTCTTTGCAGGGGGAGAAACATGTTTACTTAGTATAGCAGAGGGACTAAGATGCAGCCTCATTAAAGTACAGCTCACGTATAGCCAGGGGTTTCATATATAGCCTTTTTTTTTTTTTTTTAACCTTCTCTGTCTTGATGGAAACAAAAGGAGGAGAAGGGGAAAAAATAGAGAGAGAAAGAAAAGGAAGGAAGTGAATTGCTTAATGGAGGTGCTTTGCCTGCATATTTAATACCCTGGTTTTATTGAATAGAAGGTGAAAAAGTGCACCTTGTTTGTTGCTTGCCTGTCAACCCATGGCAAGAAGGCATCCTTTCCCCTGGCTGGTGCCTTTTATTAGTCAATGGTTTCCAGAGTGTAATTATACTGTAGATCTGAGATGCATTATACACACAATTACAATTCCCCAGCCGAGCCTGGTATTTATTAAGCGGGGAAATATTTGTTCAATTGTTTTGGAGGGCTAAGGTTTTCTTTTATTTCTTTCTTTTTTTCCTGACCCCTTTAAACTGTAACACAGATCCTTGGAAAATGTCTGTGCTTTGTGTCTCAGTGAGGGTAGGGTGCATGTCCCATTCTGTTAGAGCACCATGTCACCTAAAAGCCTTGGCAAGAGAAGCTGCAGTGTGGGACTGAATCTGCAGGGGCAGAGCAAAAGGCACTGAAAGATCTTATGGAAATTTTTCTTTGCTGGGTTCCTTGTTTGCTTTCATACAAGGGAGATGACCTCTGGGCTTTGCAGAGCCCCTGTTGGGGGGACTGCTTGTGGCTAAAAGCCTAGCACAGCTTTGCCAAAATCTCTTCCCTCCTGTGCATTTGTGTAGGTCAAAATCCACTGTTTTTGTTCAAGTCAGCTTTGCCATAGCAGAATATACACCCAAGGCCTGTTTTGACTTCTTGTTCATTGGGACTACTTAAGAGCATCCTTTATTCAAACAGAAACTACATCTTGGCCTAACCCTTGAAAACTGGATTCTAGGGGTCCTCCAGGGCAAACAGCATCTCGTTCTAGATTTTGTGTGCTGCTCTGACCACTAAGAAAATACAGCCTCTGTAACTTAGCTTGGCAAGAACACAAAGGGCAAAGGAGAATGACAAAAAAAAAAAAAAAAAAAAACAAGTAAAGACATGGTTGCTGGTTTCACCAAGCATTTTAGGACCACAAACCACAACGTTACTGGCTACAGGTTGTTCAGATCAAGCGCCTACCTTGCATTGTCTTGTCCTTTCTCTGAAAGAAGCTGGTAGCACCAGAGTAGGCAAGGATAAAATCTTTGCAGTCACTTTCCCTTCAGAAATATGTTTCCTGAAATGTAGTGAGCTCTGTTAAAAATGCATCCCATCCATCTATCATCCTAGGTGCAGTCCTGCTGGGATTTTTCCATTTCCACAATATCCTCACTTTAATAAGGTGACCAGAACAGGGCGAGAATCATTTCCTTGTTATTAATTATTACCATGACTGCTGTACAGCAGTGTGCTCAAGGGTGTAGAGCTATAATCCCCAAGAACCTCCTCCTGAAGGGCATTTTATCTTCCCTAACACTCCTAAACACTGGTATGTCAGACCTGCCCCCACAGCTTTCCTCTCAAGCTGTGCTTCAGCCTTTCTCCCCTTGACCCTGCATAACCAGCAGGTTCTCCTGGTGTGTGCCTTATCCCTTCCTTAGACTCTGCCTGTGTGGGAACATCCTTCCAATATGACTGCTGAGGTAGATTTAAACTGATAAGGTTTACAGGTGTAATCCTTGTGCAGGGTGCAATTTTTTGGCTATTAGAGGAGCCTATTTCATCAGGTTAGCTGATGTTATTTGGGAAAATGTTTGCAATGCTCCAGCCCTCTGCCCCTAAGACCTCTTTTCTCATGTGGGGATAATGGTGTTCATGCTGGGATTCGTTCTGCTAAACTCTGTATCTGCATCCCCAGTGATGTGACTGCTGGAGCTCTCCCTTGAAAGCAAGGCCTCGGATTACACTTTGGGCTTTTGTTTCAATGTGGGCAGCAAAATGTACCTGACAGCTCTGGTGTTCAGTGATTGGCAGCTTTACTGCAACTACAGTCACCCCCTGGTGCCTACCCCACTCTTCTGTTGGGTGTATCTCACTCTGGAACCAAAAAATAGAGACATGGCCTATTTGCTGTCCAGCCACTGCAGCTGACAGCCCAAAAAGCCAACAGAAGGTGCTGGTTCGGGTGACTTTGGGCTGCTGCTGAGTATGGCAGCAGCTAAAGACCAGGGAAGTTCTTGTGCCAGCAGCTATGGCAAGCAGACTGACTTGGGAGCAGGAAGCCAGGCAGAGGTGACTTCTGAGACCAGCGCTGCTCTTTGCCTATGTGCACCTGAGCCAGGTTCCCACAGCACTTTCTGCTCTTATCCTACAGACATCCCAGCAGTATTTTCCAACGGTATTTTCTTCTGGCAAGGAAAGACAGCAGCTAACCTGAGAGAAAAGCTTGGGAGAACCAAAGCAGCCATTGTTTTGAGTTGACTAAGGAGCTGGGATCCAGTCTTAGTTTGCCCTTTCTGCAAGTGGCTGTGTCTTTACAAGCCTTTTACAGCTATGAAGTTACAATGAATTAAGATCCTAACTTTCTTTTTTTCCTAACAAAGACATGGTCCACTTGGGGTTGGGATTTGCTTGTTTCCATTTACACTGAAAATATACTTGAAAGGAAAGCAAGAGGACACACTGCTACTTGGGAACAGCATCTGTATTTTACACCCTTTCATTCAGTGAAATGCAACGTCCATAAAATACATTGTGCACAAAGGTCTCTTCCTCACCTTGATGCATAGCAGAGCATGGTGTTGATGACAGCCCTCACATCTATTGGTTTCCTCTGCCAGGCTAAATCCAGTAGCAAAAAATGATAGAAATAACTTTTAAAGGTCTTCGTTTCAAGTCCCAATTCCCGCCCTATGTCTGAAAGATTGTAAAGATGAGATACTGGGTGAAATGTGATGTGTGCACAGCATATGTGATTTAAGATAGTGAAACCCAAAGAAATATAAGAAAAAACGGGTCTGAATTTCAATGGGCATCTTTAAATGTCTACTTTCTAAGAGTTTCTAAATCTTCAACTGAAGCCATTATTTAACAAATCCATTTTTCCATGATGCCAAATTTGAAAATTGAATTCAGTAATTATACATCAGCCAGTGTAAATCTCCAAACATAATCTTATCTATGGAGTAATTCTGATGCCTGTACCCCACAAAACCTTAGGAGTGGAGTTAAGATTTAGGACTAAAATTAGGACTGCTAGAAAGTACATTCCCCTAGACATAAAGAAGGAGGAAAGAACTGATTAAATTAGTAAATATTTAGGTTTTCATTTTATTTTGTCTGTCTTTGTCACTTTCTGTCTGTCACCTGCAGCAGATGCAGCTCATATCTCAGCTGAACACACAAATAGTGCTTGTTCATTTTGGAAATGTTTATTTGTTAGGCATCCATTTGTTTGCATGAGTTATATGGCTTCCATCAATTACACTGTACGTGGTTCATTATGTGAGATCATTTTGTAGTAGCATAAGAGCATGAACTGTAGTGTGATTCCTAATAGTGGCTGGGGATATGTTGCTGCTACTATTCAGAGAAAATAATGGCAGCGGGGAAACCTGCACCATTATTGTTTTTGTAATTGTTGGTTTACATGATAACAGTTCGAGTGTAGAAATTACAAAAAGTAATAGGATATTTTAAGGCTGGAGCCTCAGTTTTAGATCAGAGTCTGCATTTCTCAGGATATAATACAGAGTTTTCCAAGGACGGGGACTATGGTTTTCATGGAAGACATTTTGCTTTCGTTACAAAAATGCTGCTGCTCATTTTCTTTTGGAGTCTTGCTTTTACAATGACTCCCTGAACAGCAATTACAGGAGAGCTGCAAAAGTTTATAATTTTTGATTCAATGCAACCACTTCACTAGTATTAAACTTACTTATAGAAATGCCACTACATACTGCACATACAACCATTAATTTGGCCATGACCAAATCAGCAGCAGTGTACTTAGACACATATATCTTATGAAAAGGGGAAGGTGATGACTAATTAGCATTAGAAATATGATCAAGGGTTTATATCTTGTAGTGTCTTAGATCAAAGATGATGTGGGCTTGGTGTTCTCAGCCTGGATCCCTATGGGCATGTGTCTGTGTAGGAAGCCACATTAAAATCTGGCATAATTCAATATGATTAGCTGATTCTGTTTAAGCAAAAGCTGGTTTAATAGGCAAGGGTCTCAGGAAAGAGAGAGAGAGAGGCTTCAAATTCAAGATAAGAGGCAGGATTTTGAGGGGAGTTCAGGACTAGAATAACAAGGAAAAAGTGAGGCAAACAGGTGGGGGTGTTAATGGGGACCCCAGCTCTGGGGTACCAGGAGTACTTGTGGCTGCAGGGACAAAGGTCTGCAAAGGTGGTGGAGAGAAGGGGGGCTGCAAATCAGAGGAGAGCTGACTGCACTCTAATTAATAGCATGAGTTTTAAAGAGCGTGAAGTCACCTCAACAGCAGCTCATGAGATGTATGGGATTAGTTTGTATAGTAATGGAAGAGTAATAACCAGAATTTAATTGTTATGGCTGGTGAACTAGCTGACCTCTCAGCCCAGTGGGCATTTAGATAATTTCCAGCAGTGCCGTGAGCCTAGCTAGCTCTTTATGTGGGGGAGGAGGAGGGGGATGGGATGGGGGGGGACCCTGGCAAGAAATACTTAAAGAAAAGCAAACCAGTAATTGCAATGCTGCCTTCTCATGTTTCCCCATACCTTCTAAACCCGGGGTGGGGTTATTTGTCTGCCAAGCACTGTTGTTGTGCATCAGACCAGCAGTGTGTCCAGCTTGGCATCCTGCCTTGTCACAATCCAGTATCAGATGCCCAAGGAAGTACAAGAAACCCCATAGAAACACAGGTCCAGCTGCCTGAATTCATACTTTCTCTACGAACTGCCTAAAGACACCCACAAACAGGTGAGCAGTCGTGTAGCCACTCCAGCTGCCTCTCCAGAAGAGCAGGAATTCACTGTGGACTTTGGTTTTTTTTTGGTCTCATCCACCTGTCCTCTACAGACAACTTGGACACCTCAGACAGTACTACAGTCTGAGGTTGTTTGCAGGATTCATTACTGTTCTTCCAGGTTCAGAAAAATACCAGGTCCAGAAAAATGCCTAGTCCCTCTAGCACCCTGTTTAGTTCCTGGCTACTCTTTGACTAATTTAGGTCCTCAAGGCTTTCTAGAATTGGAGTGATAGGGAACAAATGTCTCAAGTGTCTTGTCTTCCCAAGCCTTCTCCCTGGCTGATAGTTTTCCTTCAGTACAGTGTCTCCTTGTGATTCCTGATTCATTGTCACAGTGCGCCCATGAGGGTGACACTGCTCAGGCACCAATTCCCGCCTGTGTGGTCCTGAAGGACCTGTCCATGGGGATCTCCAAGGTCCCAACTGATTTCTTCATCTCTTAGACAAAATCAGTTGGAATCAGTAGGAATGCGCTAATGGAGTGACTAAAGAAGGAAGAATGGATCCTACAGTTCAGAAGTTTTACTTGACTTGCAAGATCTGACACTGGGAAGGTATTTTTTTTTCTTCAGTCCTTCATGTTTGTGGCATTACCTTGGTATGGCTGGTTGAGATCAGCTGCAGTAGCAAACTAACAGAGCCTTTGAATGCTGTTGTGGACATAAAAACTCAGTGCCTCTATCCTGCTTGGGACTGACATTGGAACAATGCCTTCAATTAGCTGTTTTGTTTTAAAACCTACTTATTGGTTAACTGTTATCATTCTTAGTAGCACTTTCCAGCTTGCCCCATAGAGTTCAGTGGTGCTATGTACAGCAAAGTCTTATTCATGAAGTGGGGTTTTTGGGAGCAGCTAAGTGGAACTGGAATTGTGATGACATTTGGCAGAAAGGTGAAAGCTGAAGATCCTAAGTCACAAGTTCCTTTGAAATTCACACAAGGTCAAGGGTAGTATGACTGGCCCCTGTGCAAGGGTGCCAAGTTGTGGATGTTGCTACAACAGCCTTCAAGTTCCACGCTCAACATTTTAGCATTTACCTGCAAACATTTCTCTGTGCATTTACATATGCATACAAACACAGAGCAAGGAAATTCACCAATAAAACATTATTATGAAAAACAATAATCCCAATGATTGTAGGACTAGATGGCTTCTGTTGTGGCAGATGTAATGTAGCAGTGGTTACAGTGGTTCTCTGTTGTTGGCAGTACCATTTATGAAGTCTGTGGGATTACTTGTCTGGCTTCAGGGAGCAGAGGGGTGACCCTAGCTTGTTTCTGAATAGGAAGAGATCAGTAAAGCTGTCAGGAAACAGCTTCTTGTTGAAGAATGCTGATGCTTCCATCCACTGAAACCTGGATGCTCTGTGGGAAGATAGCAGATTCTGTACATTTCTGAAGGAAGTCTCCACTGGAAATGGTCTATAGCATGTGCATTCATAGTGCCTGGGACCTTGGTGTCTTTTGTAGGCAGCAGCACAGTTGGCATCCCTTAGGCAGAAGTCAGGGACTTAAACCACAAGAGATCTGCTGGGAAGAATGAAGAGATTTGTGGGTGTCCCATGCTGTGCAGAGGGACTGGCTGGCTGAGAGGGAACTGCTGTTCAAAGGGATTTATTTGACAGGGAACCAGGCAGCTAGAACTCCTGTTGTGCTGGAGAAGACAGTGGGGAGCTGAAGGGATGACAAAAGACACTGAACTTTCTGCACAGAGTGTGCTGAGGGCCACAGGCTGCCACAAGTGGAAAGTGCAACTTCTGAGTACCTCTTCCAGGCTGGACTTTTTATTGCCTTACCATCATCTGTACAGAGGAAGAGAAAATGCCAGTGTTCCTTGTTGGAAAGTGATTGCTACAGCATCTTTTGATGGAGCGTTGCATTATGTTGAATTGAGAACATTATTATTCATGAAAAGGCATCTTAGAAAGCTTAAAAGAAGGGTGGAAAAAAAAATCTTCAGGTTTTAATACTAATTAGAGGAGCCTGTCTCCCAGGTGTGAGGTGTTTATCTGTGAAAAGCAGGAGATACTGTAGCAAAGAAGAAATGTACACTGGAGAATAGAAGTTCCAATAAATGGTTGAATGGATTAAAAAAAAAAAAAAAAAAAAAAAGGATGAGGAAGAAGAAAGAAGACCAACAACAAAAAGGCAGATAATAAAATAAGATGTTTGCACTGAATATGAAGGGTTTGCAAAACAGCTCAGAGTTTATTTCCAAATCTGCAAGAAAACAACCCTGAAAATAATACAGCAATGTATCTCAATAAGGAGAAGGTTCTTTTTATTTCTTCCTCCTATTAGCAGTGTTTGTCAACTCAATTTCTTTTTCACACCAAAAAAAGCACATGTATCATGAAAGCTCAGAGCTGGCTTCAAGTATAGCCAAAACACGCTATTTCTGGAGCTGGTGCACTACCTTTACCAAGCACTGATCTTGGTCATGCTGTTTATTTTGGCTGAGAGTTTTCCTGCAGGATGGGGGGCTCGCCTCTCTCAGCTAGCAATACCCAACAGAAGTGGGTGCTGTGGTGGCAGTCTGTCCTGCCACATGTGCTGGTGCCACCCCTCCTGTGGCAGCATCAGGAACACTGCCCTGGCTTCAACACCCCCCCTACTCCAACTTCTCCTTTTGGCCCAAATGGCTGGACTCACCTTTCTGCTGACCTCAGGTGAAGTTTAGTGAGTGGAAGGGAGAAGGAAGACCTGAGATGACAGAGGCCATGTTTCTGTGTGGTGCCTTTTCTGGTGTGTGTTCTCAGGTGTGCAACGCACATGTACCCAAGTGGCTGCAATGTCTGACAGGCTGTTTTATGCATGTACCTTACAGTTTTCCTGCTGCTTCCACCCTGCTCTCTTGTGAGTTAAGGAATCATTGCAGGTGTGGAAAGCTTGAGAGAGAGGATGTGCTTTCATAGCCGAGTGAGTGACAGCCGGCCAGCTCTAATTGCCCTTTGGTGTGCTCCTAGAAGGTAGTTTAAGCAAAGAGATTTTTTTTTCCTGTCTCTGTGGACATGAAATATGGACATCTTTGCTTCTGTGGTTCAGCTGATGAACAGTAACTGGTTAAGCATCAGAAACTCGATCACTTGTGATTGCCTACCCATAACCTCTGCTCGTGACAAGGTCTCATGAGGGAGCAGAAGGGAGATAAATGCATGGATTTGACTTTCTACTGCAGGCTTTCCGCTAGTTCTTTCACCCAGGCAATCCTTCCTCTCTGAACATCACTTCAGAGAAGACTTTAACAGAGAAAAAAACCAGCAAGTTTTTTCAGTGTTTTTTTTCCTTGTGGAGCATTCCCTTAGATGACTACAGAGAGAAGCATTCAAACAGAACTTTAAAGTTAAACGAGGTGACACAAGGCTATATTTAAAAATAACAGAAAGTGTTTCAAGTTCTCCTTTGATAGGAGTTGGGCAGCTATATAACCCTACCAGCTCGCCACCCTAATGACAATCCCCAGCAAGAATCACAGCCTGATAACATGCAGTAAAACAGAAGATGGGAGCTGTATTCACAGGCATGAGGAACTGCAGGAGATAGCTGTTGTACAAAGATGCTTATTCAGAGCAGTTAGAAACCCCCATCTTTCCTTGAACCTTGCATAACTAGATGCATAGAATAAATATCTACAGCGTAGGACAGAAATTAACATTAAAGATGTAATACCATTATAGAGTTACTGATAAACCCTCACCTTTCATACTTAGCTAATTTCTCATAAGCTTATTTTTTATCGGAAAAAAGAGAATATAGCAGAACTTGTAGATAGGCAGTGAAAATGGTCTGGAGGCTTGGAAGGATTTTTCAGATAAGGAGAAACCGAAAAAGATGAAGGAAGATATTGTTCGGGGAAGGGATGAATAAGAAGGGGTATGTCAGAAGTATATAAATTATAATATTTAAAAAGGTTCTCAGTGCTGGTACAAAAGGGTATCCTTTGAATCAAAAAGCAATGCAGATCTGGAAGTGTTGAGAGGTTTTTTTTATTGTACCCTATTAAACTGTGGAACTCCTTGCTGCAGGGTGTCACCCACTGAGCTCATGGCCTTGGTGGAAAAAAAAAAAAAAAAAGAGAAAAAAGAAAGCTATTTTTGTGGACAGTGAGAACATTCACAGTTACATTAGAGAAAATAAAAAATTTATAAGAAATATCAGCCCTTGAGATTCAGGGCATAAATCCAACCACTAACTGCCTGGGGTTATAAAGAAACTTCCCCAATGGACATATTAGTTAGTTATTTCCCATTTTAAGTGTTTTACATCTATCCTTGATGCTAGCCACTGCCTAAAAGAAGGTATTACAGGAGTTGGACAGTTGGTTTGATTTGCTATGATGGTTGCTATATCCTTGATAAACATGGCAGCTCTTCCCTTCCTCACCATCTCCAGCCTCTGAACCACCTTGTCTTGTCCTGCACCAGACAGCTGACAAAAAGACAGGGCTTCTCCTCTGCTTTCGGGGTACTCTGATGTGTGGGTAACCCCAGGCTGTCCTGTTGTGGACATGAGAGACCAGCACAGTGGAGAGCAGGCTCCCCACTGCCGTCCTGGCTGCAGCAGGCTGGTACCAAAGTGCCCTGGCAGAGACCTGGCTGACACAGCACTGCTGCTGCAAGAGCTGTCCCACCTTTCTGACCCGAAGGAGAACATACAGCTCCCCATCTGTAGCTCCCCTTCTGCATCTTTGGCTTTGCTTGTCTTCTCCATGCAGCACTGGGATCTGGTCTTCAACAGTATGGCAGCACTCAGCAAGCAAGCAGGAGATGCAGGCCAGAGAGGCAAACCAAGGCAGAATACCTGTCTTTCTTCCCCTTCTCCCTGCATGCTTAAATTTGTTCTTTGTCTAATCTCCTCTGCCAGGCGATTTGAGATAATCAGTGTGACTTTTCTGCTATTGTTCATCTATCCCATTCTTTCTCATTTTCTTTTGCAAACGGTGCCCCTTCTCATTTGCCTCATTTCTCTTCTTGTAATACCTCAAACAGAGAAAGCTGTCTTGCTCCAAGGCAGAGGAGTGCAAACTGGTTCTAACCACTCTGTCAACGTTCATGACCTTGTGCTGGAGAAGCTGAGCTGCTGTCAGCAATTAAAGCTCCTTAGAAGTTACCTGATCAATCACTTGGGGGAAGTAATTGCCACTTCTCACTTGGAAAGGAAGGTGCTGTGTTGTCTCTGACCTCAGGGACTCAGGTATACTAAGAATCACAGAATATTCTGAATTGGAACAGACCCACAAGGATCATTGAGCCCAACTCTTAAGTTAATGGTGAAATCCTCATGTGAATGGCTCAGTGTGCTTCTTGCAATGGGTAAGTTGCAGCTGCTCTGGAAACCAGTCTCACTTCTTTGCCATCTCTTCCCCTGGATTCAGAGACAAACACGTGCCAGCTGCATTGCTGCACAGGACACTGAAATGCCATCCTTGTGGCCTCAGCAGCTGAGGAGATGAGACTATGAGAAGTGCTAAATAAAGTACACTGTTCCTTCCTGTATGTAGAAACACTGGAAGAGGTTAAAGGGAAGAGATCATTGTGAGGTAGAAAACAGGAAATTATTTTTTCCCTACAGGTGAATTAGGTTACATCCCTTTAATTGCTTGATTTCACAGTCTCACGGGAGGATTGTTTTCCTACATACACTTACTCATGCAGATACCCTCCCCCCAGAAGGACTGATCAAAAGGGAATGGCTTTAAACAGAAAAAGAGTGGCTTTAGGCCAGAAATTAGGAGGTAGTTCTTTACTGTGAAGGTGGTGAGCAGTGGAACAGGTTGCTCAGAGAGGTTGTGGATGCCCCTTCCCTGGAAGTGTTGCAGGACCAAATGGGACTCTGAGCAACCTGGTCTAGTAGAAGATGTCCCTGCCCATGACAAGAGTTTGGAACTGGATGATCTTTAAGATTCCTTCTGATCCAAACCATTCTATGATTTGTGATCCTACAGGAGGCTGGTGGGTTACTCTGGTGAGTGGTTTTACTCTTCAGACCTCTTTAATGAAAAACTCTTCGTTCTTGACTAGTTTCTTTACTATCACAGTATGATAGTGGTCATTGCTGGGAAGGGCTGGAGGGGTGCACAGGCCCGCCAACCTCCACCACAATCCTCTCCACATTAGATTCTGCTTTGGTCTTCCTATATAACATTCAGAATGGGGTGAAAAAGAAGTGGGGGATGTTTTTTTGTTTTTAAGCTATCATTTATTCCCTCATTTCCCTCTCAGTTTGGCCTGGTCTCTTGGCTTTGCACATTCATTTGTGCATTCAGTTCATTCTTCTCACTGAAACCTTCCTGACCTTGAACAAAACCCAGCCATGTTACAGCCTCACTCAGATAAACTCCTAGACCTAGGCTGAATACCTAAGCAATTTGGCAAACCAAGACTGGCACCAAGGTTCCCCCATAGCTTTTACCCTGCATGACCAACAGCAGCCAGACTGGAGCAAACACTGTCTGCCACTGTGTGGGCACCTTCCACCGTGCCTGACTGCATCCTCACAGGAAAGGACCTAGGTAGGCCTTGTCTTCCTGCCTTTTCTTGTCTTCTCAGTCAAACTAGTGTCTGAACACTATGCAAATGTTATCTTTCTGCTTCTTCTGAAGTAGTTTATTGGCATTATTGCTCTCTCTTATGATTAAGGAAATAAAGATTTAGGACAAGGTGTACTGATGGTGTGCCCAAGTCATTCATAAAAACAGTGCCAGGTCTAAAAATAAGTCCCAGCTCTCCAGGTTCCCTGTATAGTGTTTTGATGCTAGGCTGGGTTTGCCTTAGAATTTCTCATTACCTGCCCTGCAGTACTTGGATGTATGAACTTAAGTTCTCTATTTAGCTCTTTCCATGCTATTGCCCACTTTCATAGCAGTTTTCTGTTGGCATCACTGTGGTGGAAGATACTGCTAAATGACATCCCTTTAAATTGAACTAGCTGTTGCACTCCAAATCTTTCAGGGTTTCCTTAGTTTGGGTTTTGTTTTCAAAGTTCATAAACAGGGCTGGGGCTGTTTTCCGAAGGTGTGAATCCTTTTGGAAGACAGTTTGTCTGGGAGTCAGGCTTACATGATAAATTAGAATGAACCTGAGCTCTTCAGTTTGGTTTCATTTTTTGATGGATCCCCCATAAAAAAAGGTGTCTGGATGATGAGGCTATTATTTATTATACTGCAGAGACAGGAGCATGGTGTGGTGCTATGATCTGAATGGGAACTTTGTCTCAGGCTGCTCCCAGTCTCAGTTCTGTCCTAGCCATTACCAGAAAATCCTAGTCCTGAGCCTCTGCCCCTCTCTCTGTCCCACACTTTACTTTTCTCATACTACAGAAGAGTTCACCTTGGTACAAAGAAGGAAGCCTGAACACAGTACAAAGGAGCAAGCTTCCAAGCAGGGCAGAAGAAATCAGCTTTGGCAGAATGCCTTTGCTTGGCACTGGTCAAAACAAGCATATGGAAAAGGGAAGTGAATGAGGAATGCTCTGTCTGGGATGATTGGTACATGGTGTGGAGTCGTGCAAGGCAGGCTTTTAGACAGGAGTTCACTGCTGTTTGACATGCCCTGTGAAAACCTGTGTGCTCCCACACTTCTGAATTTTCCTCTGGGCAACATTTATCAAGAGGGCACACAGGGAACATCCTCTTTTCCAACCTTTCTTTCCTCTCCCATTTTCTTGCTGTCTGTTTTACACTCGGCCGAGCAGAATCTGCAGTGGATGGCAAATTTAGCTACTTTGCTTTGTTTTTCCTCCCCCTCCACCCCTGTCTGGCTCCTGTGTTCTCCAGCTCTCTGTGCTCAGCAGAGGTTGTTTTACACGGTGGGGTTGCTCTGACTGACCTGCAGCCTCTATTTATGCGTGTTTTGGTGTGGGAGCCCCTGCAAAGCCTCTGCTGTGAGCAGTCAATATTCAAGATTCGATATTCGGGTGGTGTGATTGGTCAATGAGGTGACAGAGCCATGCCTTTGTTCCCTGATTAGATGACTGAACCTTTGTTAATTACTTCTGCCAGAAATGAAGTCTGTTGTGTGATTAAGTGGTTCTAAGCTACAGGCTTGAGATTTACTCCCTGTGAACTCTTGTTCCAGCGGGACTTTGGACGTGTGAGGGCTGTCTAAAGCATGCATAAACAGAGTATAAAAATGGCCAGAGTCATACTCTATTTCTAATCTATTAAAAATGGTTGACCTGCATGTCTTTGCTATGTATTTGGCTCTAGTAACGAGAGCCTGCCCTTGCAGAACACAAACCCTCTTTTGGCACAGGTCCTCCCAGGATGTCTGCAGTCCCAAAGCCACATCACACACCATAGCATGGAACAGACTGGCTAAAATCCCTGTACCAATGCAATAGCAGCACATAATCTTGCACTGACAAGCATATGGAGTGAGCTGGAAAGAAAACAGCATCTTGACTCTGAGGCCATGTGCCCTGCTACATCAGCTCCTGTTACAATTAGATCTGGATTGGGTGTGGGCAAAAATGTACCTGTTGATTGAATAAGCAAATCAGAAGCTACAGAGGAATTTTTTTTTTTAATGCTTTATGCCACATAGGGGAGGATAGATGGTACCTTATACCAAATAGAATCCTTTGGAGCAAAGTTAAATCATCGAAATATTCTAGTAAAATTTTCAACCAGCTAAATAAATAAATAATGTGTTGTCTCTTTGTGTCACATAGCCACAACATTCTCAACCCGTTGGTAAAATAATGGATGCTAGGTGTTGTTAACTTCATGCTCAGAGCCCCAGTATCATAGCAGAGAGTTAAATGGAAACTTAATTATTTGGGTGAGATTTAATTATCAGTCATGTCAGTAGCTTCTACTTTCTTTACTATGTGAGAAAGCACAGATATGCTATTCTGCCTAACCAAAAATGCTACAAATCCCACTGTTACTCTAGGCCTGATGGAACAAGAAGCAATGATTTCAGCGTTTCTTTTGGCTTTTGTGAGTGTAATTCTCACCCCAGTGTATCAGAATATACCTCTGGGAAAAAGACCTTTTCATCCAGCCTGTAGAAAACCTGAGCGATGGGTGTTTATAAATTCCTTGGAAATGCAGGCAGAAAGAAAGCTACATTTTATTTAGCTCCCCTGCTCAACCTTTTTACTGATCTAATGGAAAAAGGCCAGAGTTAAGATTCAGAGCAACCATATGTACAAGAACTGTCTTAATTTAAATGTCCTGTTGAATACAATATGATCTTAAAATGATGCATGATGGAAATTCTTTTCAGACTGGTGCAGTGCATTAGCATTAGTCATTGCTATTGCAGTAGGACTGGGTGGAGCACGTTAGAAGTCGTCACTGTGATGGATGCGTGGCACACATTAAAGTGAAAATCATTGCAATGGACCAAGCAGAAAACACAGGAATTAAAGTTTCTGTGATGGATTCTGTGAAACACATCAGAATTTGAGTGACTCTGAGTCATAAAAGGCATAAGGGCCTGAATGTCCCTCATCCTGAATGGGTACTTTCTAAAGGATGAATGACATGGCTGCCTGTTATATCAATTACTTTCAGTGCTGTGGAAAGCCTCCTGGGTGGAATAACTGATGAGTCAGGATTCCTTGGTTCTGCTGTCAGCTCTGCTGCTGACTCATTTTGTACCCTTGAGTGATAAACTTCCCTCTCTCTTCCCCATCATGTGCATGACAGTGTGTTTACCCTTATAAAGAACTGAGACCTGTTTCTGCCACAATTCTCATGTATGTCTACTATGCATTGGAAATGGTCCCAGTGCCCTTCTGAATGAGTCTTTGGAGGGTGGAAGCTGTAGAATATGCAGATGAAATGTGCTAAATATAGTCACATACCCTCAGATTTGTGTGATTCTTATTTTTGCTGTTTGATGGTGTTTCTCATTTTCAGCAGTTGTTCGGGGGTTTTTTGAGAAGTCCATGTGAGACTGACCAGACATTAAGGAACTCTTTCTGCTCCTTTCTGATGGACTCTAGATTGGGTCTTAAAGATGAAAGATCCATTTCATGACTTTATCCACCTATCCACAGTATGTTCCTGAGCTAGTTAAAATTAAACTTAGCAATCAAAATGCTAAACTTGATAGCTCATTTATCTTTCTGTCTCCCAACTCTACATTACAATACAGCAGTGATTGATCTTGCGTCTTCAAGGTACTATATAGTATAAAAACTAAGAGAAGATTAATTAAAAGCCATCGCATCCAGACAGGTTTTTAAATAAGTTTTAGATTCAGACAATATATCAGCTGAAGCAAAAAGATTCCTAGACCATAAGCCTGTAACTTCAAGTAAGTTTCATTTTCCTTCGGGACACAGAAAACCCCATTTCACCACAGACCAACATCAAAGTCTAATTTGGTCAGGCAGGCCCGTGGCAGGAGGCAGGAAGCTGTCACATTTGGGGCTCTCCAGCAGTGGTGAACGTGATGTCCTTGAGGACTTGTGCAGGCTCAGGGGAGAGCAGCAGGCTCACGGCCGGATGGTGAGCTGGAGACAGTACCAAGGCAATTTTTTAAAGTAGCCCCCAGCTCCTCCAGGAATGGAGAAACTTGTCTGGGCAGCATGTCTAAATGACTTAAATTGAGCCCAAAATCAGAGACAGCTGCATTTGAGCTGTCAGTGGGAGCTGCGGAACAACACTAAACAATCCAGTTTTATGGTTTTTTTGGCTAAAGAAGGACACGTGATTGCTGGTCAGTGACAGCTTTCTGGCAACACTGTTTATCCAAAAAACTGTTAAGCTATGCAGGATCCTCAGAAGCCCTCAGCACTTCCAGTTCTTGTGAGCTGAACTTAGGAAGTATCCAAAAACCTGGCTTTTCCCTGCCAGGGCCTATCAGGGGCTGAATCCTTTGGAAAGACCCTTACAGTGGATGCTGAACTCCTGAATATCTGGCCTGTAGATCACTGAGTGTTTGATGACCACTTTGCTCTTAAACTTTGCTCTTTCCCGCCTTTAGTCTGTGTCAGCAAACTCATCTTGAGAAAAACAAAATGGTGAGGCTCTTACATTTTCATGGGTTTGTTTAAAGGGAAACATTTAATCCACCTGACAGCTAAAATATGTTTAGTGGGATGTCTGCCATGAGAGTGTTCAAGAGCTCCCCATTTTGCTTGTACAGTGGCAAAAAGCCTTGATCACATCCATCTGATTCAGGGATTTTTGCCTTGGGGGAGGGCAAGGGAGGGAAAAACAAAATGAATGGCAGTGATTCCACTTTACAGAGAGTCAACAAAAATCCCTGCAGCATGAGTTTGGTCCAGCTATGTCCCCTGTTACACACTGGTGTAATTATTGGCAGAGCAGGGTTCATTGTCTCTAATTTACAGCATTCCATCCATTATCAGGAATTAAAATGCATATATTTTTTTTGTCTCTTTCTCTCCCACTCTTTGTTTTCCTTCCACTTCAGTTAATTTCAATAAGTAGACAATTTCTGTGCTGTTTGGTCTACTCCCTTGAAGTGCCAATTAACTTTGTATGAAATAAGAGAACTCTTTTGAATTTGCAATAGTTACATGTTTGTGTCTTTGAACGCTAGTTGTCAGGATGCATCATCCTCTGAGTTTTTTTCCCCTGTGTTTTGTAAACAGGATGTGTTTTACTTTCACTGCTGAAAAGCAGTTTGAGTCAGGATGGATACTGAAGACACGTCTCCTTTCACTCTTTCAGAATTTGATTGTGTGTGGTGTTTATCAATCCCAAATTCATTTAATTTCCCTTAACTGAGCGTATTGTACCATGTACTTCCTCTTGAAGAAAATTCTGCTACTGAGAAGATGGCAGTCAAAGAGCTAATCACTGGGGATATGGCAAACTTCTCATGCCTCATATCAAGCTGTTGCATGCATCATATGTGCACACATTTTAATTCAGATGTTTCCCAGTCCACGCTCCCCTTAGGAAAGAGAAAAGCAGAGAGACTGATGAGAAAGAAAAAACAGCTATTGGAAAAAAAAAGAGGTGAAAAGGCAGTTGGGAATAAGCTAGAATGAATGTGAAGTATGGGACAGAAATGGGAAGAGGGAAAATAAAAAGGAAAAATAGTGCATCAACAGACTATAGGCAGTATATCTACAGAAGGTTAGGGACCTATGGGAACCAAACCATAAGAAAAGGCTTTATTAGTTGCCCATGTATATGCTTCTTGTTCTCCTATAATATGAGGAGTCAGGGTCTCAGTCTGAGAACCATCTGAGTGTCTCCTGACTTCTCTGCTGAGTTTCCTTTGGGATTTACCACTCGGGTGATGCTCTCAGTCTTTTCAACTCTCAGCCTGGAACTGTCTGCAGTTGGTGTGTTTTGGTCTTTGGCGAGGCTGATCTTTTATCCAGTATAATCTTCTGGAGAGTTTGGAGGCTGTTGGTGCTGGAGGAGCAGAAACACAGTAGAAGGACATGAGACTGAAGTATACATCCTCTGGAGCCACCCATACTGGCCACTTGTCACAGGCTTTGCAGTGAGTGTAGCAGCTTTGTCAGTGGTTTAGGTCCAGCCTTTCACTCTTCTGTGCCTATCTGCTTCTTCTTGCTCTAGATTTGAAAAACTTGGTGCTGTACGGTAGTCTGCCCCAACCCTTTTGAGGTATGTTTCTAGCCTTCATTCTGCTTGCCAGTTTTCTTCCCTTCTTTTCTTCCCTTCTACCTCTTCTTTTTGCCTTTGTTCTTTCTTCTGCACTTCATTAAGATGCTAACACAAGTCCTCCTACTAAAGCCTTGCTTGTTTTACTTTAGTATGACTTTAGTCCTCACTGCTAAAAAGAGTAAAAAACATGGGGGAGAGAGAAAAAAACACAGAGAGTGGGAACCTGGAGAAACGGCTGCAGGTAAGTGACATAGCTGCAGTAAAAGACCTCATGGAATCATAGAATCATAAAATCATGGAATATGTTGAGTTGGAAGGGGCCCATACAGGTCATTGAGTCCAGCTCCTGGCCCTATACAGGACATACCAAGAGTCACAGCATGTACCTGAGGATGCTTCTTGAACTCTGTCAGGCTTGGTGCTGAGAACACTTCTTTGGGGAGCCTGTTCCAGTGCTCTAGGTGAAACACTTCTCCCTGGTATCCAATCTAAACCTGCCCTGACTCAGCTTTATGCCACTTCCTGTCACTGGTCACAAGAAGGAAGAGATCTCTACCTGCCCCTCTGTTTCCTCTGGTGAGGATGTTGAAGACTATGAGGTCTGCTCTGTGCTACCTCTAAGACCTTGGGAATGGAAAGGACCTGCCTCCTCACTGGTTTGCTTATTCCACTCACCATCATGGTTAAACTTTCTTCTCTAACCTATACCAATTCCTTTCAAGCTGCTCTGTGTATATCTGTGTTGCTATATGTTGTAGACACAGCTATGGTATAAATCTCTCATTTGCGTAAAATACTGAGTGTGGAAGTGATTTGTCTTCTCTGCAAATCAGGAACAGAGGGCACTGAGCAGTATTGTAAGCAGACATGTGCTCTTTATGTAGTATTTCGGTTTCTGACAAAACTGAAAATGCAGTCGCAATCGGTGAGCTTTCCTTTGGGACTGCCACACTGGGCAGAAAGGAGAGATGAAACACCTTCAGCAAGGCTGGATCTCATCTCCCATGGCAAGAGCTGCTTGTGAAACCCAGTTCATCTGGGGCCATCATCCAGACCACACCTGCTCCTAATGACATGCAGCAAATAGTAAAACAACTGTCTTCTTATGGTCAAATGCTTCTGAAACAGAAATTGAAATTGGCAGTGCCAGCCTGGCTATTTTATGCCTGCCAGTGGTTCAGACAAGAACATGAGTTGTTGATGTCACTGATACAAGACTCAAACACAGAGAGATTCCCAAAGGACAAAGGGAGTAAAGAAAGGGAGCACATTTTACTTGATCGCCAAAAGTTTACACCTTAATAGCAGGTTGTGATTCAATTCTGTGCACAGGTGAACATGAGACAAGTACTGTGAAAAATATGTCATCTCCAGGGAAGTTTGTGTACAGCCTCCAACATACTTTTATGAAATATACACAAGATATGTACATAATAGTAATAAAATTATTTTGGATTTTCAAAGTCATTGGAAGGTTATGCACACATGCAAACACATGCACACAGAGGAATAGTAAGTATCACAGGTGGAGGGATGAACAGAAGAAGCACTTTGCCTGCTCAGCTATGCCAGGTTCTCAGGTTCTCATCACAGGCAGCAATTTTAGTTTGAGAGCATCTGATAATTCTTGTTTCCAGATAAAACTTTTCCACATTACCATATTTGGTTCTGGCTGGAAGCAAGGAGAACATTGAAAAAGGTGAAAGACATTTCCCACTCCCAGATTTCCAAAGTTTACTAAAATTATTTCAGGTGGAAGAGTCTTAGACAAAGGTTTTAATCTTATTTAATATGAGAATTTCGTTGTGGTTGTAAAATCAGTTCAATTTGGCCTTATGTCACTCCTGACATGTTTGAAGACATGCTGTTCATTTCAAGCTGAGACAGCTCTCTGTGAAATCTAGATTTAGTTATAAACTTCCTCAGGGTACTTATGTCTAAAGGCAGGTACATCTGATAGCCTTGATGGATTATACCAACCTCTCCTGCTCATAAGGAGGAACACAGGAGAAGTGCCACCAGCAAGGGAAGAAACTGAGCAATGAAGGGCATCAAGATGTGGCTGTCAGTCATGGTGGCCACCGAAACTCACACACATCCAGATTTAGACTGGTTCCAAATTGCTCTCAGTCTGCCCTAAGTTCAGAACCAGACCTGGGTCCAAGCTGGAGTACATTGGTGGTGGATACACTATTCTGGGTAAAATGTTTTTGGTGTGCAGTGTTGCCCTAAGCATTGTCTTCTTGTAGGAGACATCCACTGAAGGTGCTCTTGTGCAGATATTACAGTGGTGTGGAAACTGCATTTGGAAATTTGTTTTCCCTGCTGCCTTCCATGGACTCAGGGACCAGCACGTCTGCCTCCAGAGTTCTTGGAAATGGACCTGGCACCTGTATTTTTCTTTCCTGACCAAGAAAAGAGAACCCAGAACTACACACCCCCACCCAGCATGCGAAGCTGACAGTGTGTGAGAATGGCTGCCGGAAAAAAAAGCCACAGTCACAGGAAATTACCTTAATAGAGTGAAAATTAAGAAACGACTGACAATGTAGTCTGTCTCCAGGATACAAGCAGTATTTTCACGCCTTGCCAATTATTCTGTTTGCATCAATTTTGGTTTATTTTTATTAAGTTTCATGTTTCTTTTTTATTTTAAGAGGAGGTATAATGAAGAGAAAAAAAAGGATGAAAGCTCAGAAAATATTTAATTTTTGTTTTAATAAGGAAATAATTATACTTTTAGTTCCATGAACAGGAAAGGAACCAACCAATTGGGTTTTCCCATCTTTTTCATGTTATTTTATGCCTGTAAAAAGGTTGAGAACTCTATTTAAATGGATTATCTTGCCACTGAAAGGAAAGTGGGAAATGAGTTAGAGAGGTAGGGTTAATTTCTTTCATGACTATCTAAATGTGTGCATACATATATTTGCTGTGTGCTATTTGAGAAATGCACTTATTTAGCTTTGCAAGGTCACTCTAACCTTAAGAATTAACGGAACAGACCATTAGCTACAAGAGGATATAGAAGCAAATTCTCCAACAAATTCTGCACAGATAATGCAAGCCTGTTCCTCACTGCCTACCAGGCCCCCATTTATAGCTTGGAAAGGGATGCAGGGGAGGACTTGTCTCACTTAGGGATGGGTATCTATGTCCTAGGTTTACCCCTGCTAGGCATCTGCATGCCATTAACGTTAATGGATACTGAGGAGAGTGCCTCAGCAGATAAAACATAGGTGTTTGTTTTAAGATGAGATGAACTGCACCCTAAACAGCATTAGTTATATTGATTAGAGCTTTACTGACTTACAAGGGAAGCTTAGAATGGCTTCCCCAGATGCAAATGTCTACAGCTCATGTCCCTGTATTTACTTGGACAAATCCTGCTGTCCATACTGTAATTAATCCTTCTGCTAGTCCAAAATGGTCAGTGCAAGTGCAAGATGTAGTGATTTCTCTGTTGGTCCATTCATTAGTTCCTAGATAGTGACCAATTTTTTGTCCTGCTCACTCTTCACTGATATCAGACCACCTCTGACCTGAAGTGCAACATCTCTCTTTGAAGATAAGGGGTGTGACTTTGCTGCCACTGAATGAAGCAAGAACGGTCTCCATGACAAAAGCAGGGGATTATATCCCTAGAGAGCATTTACTAGGTTGTACATGATTTGTTGAGCAGGGATATATCTGATGCATGAACATCCCAAATGTTCTACCCAAGTGATAACTATCCAATATAACTGTTGTATTTCCAAGTCCTTCATCTGCTGCATTACAGCAGCAAGGATTTGTAGTTTGGTCTTCTGAACCTGCAGCTTTCCTCATTTTTGGGTTTGATAGGCAGACACCTGCATTTATTAACATGTTTATCACTTTCCAGAAATGCAGGCAAGAGTAATTGAGCAACAGGAAGAGTAATTTCAGAAATTCAAGGGAAGAATAACATCAGTTGTGCAGTGGAGATGACCTGGGAAAGCCAAAGAGAGAAATTGCCTCAGATCTGTGCTTGTCCTGGAGAGAGAAGACAGCATCTTTCAAAGGAAGATGAAGTTATCATCTCCCTTCTTCAGAAAGCTTTCCTCTTCATCAGAGGAGATTTTCCCTGGGGTTGCTGAGTGTCTGGCCAGTGCATTTTCCTCTTCTGCTGTGGCAGGCCAAGTCTCTCAGTGCAGTGACTCTTCATCTTCTGCTGCCCTGCAAGGCAGACAAGTGTCGAGAACAGACACACTTTTAAAAATCAGAAACAGCCAAACATTTCCAGCAGAAATTTCACCTCACATAGCAAGTTCAAACCCAGCAAAAGGCACTGTGCTTCACGGGTGATTTACACAGGCTGTGGACCTGCAGCAGTCTGCAGGTCACCAGTGTGAAACCACACAAATTTGAGAGTGCTCTCTTGAGAGTCTGACCAGAGAACTGCTGAGATTGTTACCACTCATTCCTTGAAGGCTGTTTAGTGATACAAGTGACAATGATTGTACTTCGAGCAATGAAGGTTAGAAACTCAAAAGGAGATGCATTTGACTTTTTTTTTTTTTTTTTTAGTATAAGGATTTTCCATTTGTAAGGGCTGATTTTGTGAAAGCTTCAGGGTCCGTAGAAGTGTGCCCCATTTGATGAAATTTTACTCAGAAAATGTATCAACACTTCCAGGAGGTTGAAATGTTTCATTTAGGCTTTTTTATAATGTCTCTTGCTTGGATTCCTATTTTCTCTTTGGAACTACAGTATAATGTAACATTAAAGTTAAGATACATATAAAACATTCTGATTGACCTAAAATGGTCAATTTTCCACTGAGACTTTCTAGGTTTATTTTATTTTGTTTTATTTTTCCTTAGCAAGGAAAAATATGAAATTGCAGATTGTCCTTTGGCATAGAGATTCCAAATTTTGTTCATGTCTATTAAATAATTGGATTAGACATACACAGATAATGTTTTTTATGCTCCCACCTTCCATGCAAAAACTGCCAAGTCCAAGTGGCAGAGATTCACAATTGCCTTGTGAAATGGAAAAGATCATGGCAGATACAAGGATGTAGGAAGTCAATTCTGTGTAATTTCCCATTGGGTACGGTATTTGGAAATCTCCCTTTGAGGTAGTATAATTGACTTTTGTGTCTGCTGTACCTTGGAGACTCAGAGATTCTAAATATAATTTTTTAACAGCATGTCTCTGGGGCCTTATCTTCCTCTGTTATTTCTTCTACTCTCTCTCTCTTCTTCTTTTTTTTTTTTTTTAGTGGATATAATGTTCCAGGTGCAATAGGTTAAACTACATTTCAAGAGATCTCATGTCATTTTTCCTTGACTTGTAATAATATTTTCTTCGAATAATCTGTAAGACTAGAAATTTTGAGGAAAAAAGTTCTCTTTTAATCTTCTCTCAAAAATATAACTGCACTATGTCCTAAATCTCCAGGCTTTTGGAGAAACTCTTCAGATGACTCCATATTTTGCTCTCCACATTATCACAGTCCTCTCCAGGCCAGTTTCCTTGCTGCCACTGGGTTTCTCTTCTGTTCAATAAAGTTTTCTCCACAAGGGTTAGATGTGATTATATGGCAGTATTCCACATCTATGATCCCAGTTGAATGGAAGGAAAGGGAGAGAAAAAAAAAAAAAAAGGACATGCTTGGGGATACAGATGAAAGATAAGGATCATTCACAGAGGAAAATGAGGGCAAACAGGAAGACCCCCAGCAGATGAGTCAGCAAATGAGAACAGTACACTGCCATGAGTCCCAAAGGCTTGGTTTGTTTTCCAAGTGCTGTCTGAATCAGCATGAATTTCTCAGTCCATGCACCTCTCAGAGCAGGCTACAGGGAGAGAACAGCAAAGCATCCATAGCCTAGAGCCTTTCATACATCCGAGACACTCCAGGCCCTCACCCTCCTCCTGCCTTGCTCTGTACTTTCTAGAATGCCTGTCTCTCCTTCCCCTTCATCAGTTTTCTGCATGACAGTGAGGATCACAAGTGGCTGAGTCATTGCCCTGAACACTTCCCTGCAACTTTTGTGCCTTTCTGTCCAGGCTGTTTCATCAAAGCCACCTCCTGGGCTGTGGCACAGATTGTGGCTTACATTTGAAAATTTGGCCTTTGTACAGTGTGTGTGCTTCCACAGTCACAGCCCAGGACTCACTGGCCTTGTTTTTCCTAGCAAGAATATTGTTTGTTTTTACATCCAGTGGTGAATTCCACAATGAAGATATGTGAATCTGAAGACCATCCTTTGAAAAAAATTGGTGGCCGTCCTTCATAGTGGGACAAGTGTTACTGCCAGAATTCCCCTAGGGAAGGTTAAAAATGCCTGTGCCATGCTAAGGAATGTGCTCAGATCAGTGAGTGAAGCTCAGGTGAGCTGCAGTGGAATTTCTTGTGTGCACAGAGGCAGTAAGAATCACAGGGCTGATGTAACTGTGAGGGTTTTCAGAAAGCCTAACCACTGAGAGGCATTCCCAAAAGGAGAGCCATCCTCCAGGGAGAGATGATTCCTCTGTGCCTGAGAAACTGATTTCTGGCATTAAGACAGCACAATTAATAATGAGATTTTAGTCTAGGAAAGAGAGTGAAAGTTCAGGAAAGTCTTTACAATATTTGTCCTTGTGTTTGGCTTTTTTTTTTTTTTTGTTTAAAACACAGAAAGAGCAACGTGGGTAAAAAAAAAAAGAGTAATAGCAATAGAAGGATGTACAGCAAGGAATGAAACAAAAAGGCAAAGAAAATGAGAGCACAAATGTTGACTGGAACAGTAGTGAAACTAGTGATAGTGTTTGGGGAACACTTGTACACAGTTTAGCTGGGAAAATGCGCAAGATTAGACTTAAACAGCCAAGGTGAATCAACATTAATCCAAGGAACATGAGAAACAGCAGAAGACCTGTGTTATTAACTGGTTATTTCAAAATCATGTTAGAGTCACAGTCATGACTGGGACGTAGGTATTGAAGTGTATATAGTTTTCAGGAAAGACAGAAACAAGGATAAACTTAGGTAGGATTGTGGCCATTAAGGGTGTGATGGGCAGATGAGTTGTAGCAAACTAAAGGCTTGGGTTAAAATCACATTGGGAAGGAATTGAAAAAATGTTACTCCTGGATGGCTCTAGCCCATGGGATCATGAAGCATTTCAACATGTAAGAAAGAGGAATATAACTGGGAATTGAGTCAGTTTAGAAGGCTGTATTTTCCAAAATGTAGATTGTAAAATAAGGGCTATTAATAAAAGTAGGGCCCGGTTATTCCTGAATGTGATAGCTAAAAGACTTCATCACCAAATAATCACTGAGCCTCATCACAAGTGCTGCTATTGTAGCCTTGATTTCAGTTAGCCAAGAGAATTTTACAGGAGAGCTTTATGTGGGACCTAACAATAGATTGATCATGAGTTGGATAGCAACATGGTAAATAACAGGCAATTTGATTTTGGCAGGAACAAATTGTATAAAGCCAACCTGATTTCCTACTCTGACAGGTAACAAGCCTTGTAGATAACGACAAAGCACCTTGACTTGTTAGGTTTTGACACTGTCTCATGTGAGACTTCCATTAGCAGGCTAGAGCAATGCAGCCTGGATAAAATTACTATGATATGGATCCCAAACTGTTTGGAAAACTGCACTTGTAAAACAGTTACTAGTGACTCACTGGCTGACTCGAAGGATGCATCAAGATGGGCACCATGGTCTCTAATGACTTAGGTTATGGAATAAGGCACACCCTTAACAAATGACAGAATAAATGCCCTGTTGAAAATTATATACATTGTAGAGGGAACAGGATTAAAATTCAAAATTACCTAGATGGATTGGAGAAATAATCTGGGTTAAAAAAAAACAAAACGAAGAGATGGAAATCAATGAAGATGAGTACAAGGTGGTGAGGAGCAATCAATAGTGCCAGCACAACATGGGAACAGCAGGGTATAGTTCTGCTGAGAAGGATATAGAGGGTAACAGTGGATCACACACTGCCTGTGAGTCAATAATAGTAAATCACCTGTTGCAAAGAAAGCAAACACATACTGGGATATATAAACAGGAGCATCATATGTAAGATATGTGAAGTAATCCTTCAGACTCAGCTGCATCAAGTTTTGGATGTTACATTTTAAGAAAGACACAGGTTTCCTGGGCTTTGTCCAGAAAACAAAACAAAGAATTCTGAGTGATTAAGAAAGCACAAATAGTGAGGAAAGACTGAATGAGTTAGGAGCTGCCCAGCCTGGGAAGAGAGGTCTCAAAGAGTTTATGAGGAAGGAGGAAGCTGCCATGAAGACAATAACCTTTTCTTTGCATCCATGGCAGAGAGGACAAGCAATAATGGCCTTAAATTGCAGGAAAAGAGATTCAGATGAGACATTGGGGAACACTTTTTGAGGTGAGGGGAAAGTAATACAAGGAACAGATTGCTTGGGGAGGTTATGGAGTCTGCCAGTGGCGGTTTTAAAAAAGCAGGTTAAACACATGCCTGTCAGGAGTAATGGAGGTCTGGACAGCTGATCACTGCTTGGGGCAGAGATGGACTCTGTGAGCTCTCAAGGTCCCTTCAAGTCCTACAGCTGTAACACAGAATCACAGATATGTTTAGTTCAAACGGGGTGGTCATATAAATAAAAATGAATCATGAGTGAGAGTTCCCTTTTATTTTCAAAGTGCATTTTTTTTTTCTTGCAAGCAAAGAAATCAGTAAGTCAGCTGGACTTGGGAAATTAGAGACTTTAAAAGAGGAACAGCAGCCTAATACATTTAAATAATACATTTAAGCCAGTACTGCAAAATAATTTGTAATTTGCATCCTAGGAAAAGAGAGTAAACCTGGAGGAGATGAATGAGCAACTGTTTTTAAAACCTTAACTTTAAAAAAAGTCTCAGCCACAAGCCGAGAACCTAGAAGGAACAGAGGAGGGCAGAAGCAGCACGTTGTCTACAGTATTAACAAATTTCTGAATCCTGCCATCCCTACATACAAAGATCAAATAAATCATTTGTGGTGGCACTGTAGAGCAGATGTGAGGTGAGTGAAGACAAGAGGAGCTGTGAGGCTGCAAAAGAGTTGTGAGTATTTTAAGGCAACTGTAGTTAGAGAAAGGAGCCTTCCTCTCTCCCTGAAACATGTCAATCACTCAATCACTGTCATCTCGAAATGCAGATCTGGGTCTGCTTCCCTCCACCTCCAAAGGAGCTACAAAAGTGCCCTGTATCTACTCTGCACACAAAGCAGACACCCATCTGTGCCTCTCGGACCGCTGCTTGGCAAGGATGAGAGGGGGATTCCTGCCTTTGGGAGGGGAAGCAAAGAATCAGGATTAGGAATGCGGTCTGAGAGAAAGGTCTGAGTTTCTTCTCTGACTGGCATCCAGAGGAGCAGAGGGTAGGAGCAGCTTTTCCCAGTGTTTAAGGGACATATTCCTGCAGCAGTGGCAGCTGCCCTGCCCCTGTTTGTGTTGGCAATCACAGCAAGGCCAGCTCTGCAGGGCTTGGCATAAGCCAAGAAAGCCATAGGCCTATGGACCTTTTACTATCCCCCAGCAGTCTGCTGCACTCAATAACCACCTAGGCCAGCTGCACATCAAGGCAGCCTTGAGAAGGGGATTAAGTAACAAAGAAAGGTATGTCTTGGGAGGTCAGAAAGTGCAGGGTTGAAGTGAGAATGGCTAGAAGTCAAACTGAGTCAGTTCCTGCAAAGGGAATGAAACAACAGAAGGATCCTTAAGACTACAAATGAAAAAAAAAAAAAAAAAGAACTGGAATCTCTGCATTTAGTGGAAAAAACTTGCACAGTTCTAAACTAGAGGGCTACTTTGCCCCCAAGAGCAGGGATATAGAGTGAGGGGGCAAGGTCATAAGGGCTAATGGGAATAAGTGTATTGAAAGGGCAATGACTGCATGTAAGATGGAAGCAATTCAGAGAGCTTACTGTGCTCAAACAAGGGAGGTCAGGAAACCACCCTCCCCAGACACTAAAATCTAGGCCCATGAAATTGCAGGTCTGGTAGATGGGGCTTTTAATAAATCTGTCCAATCACTGGGGGTTCCTCTGCCTGGATAATAGCAAATGTGGTACCATATTTAAGAAGGTGAGGAAGAGCAATCTAGGCAGCCATGGACTTGTTATTTTGGCCTCAAGGGCATAGATGGATTCAGAGCAAATTATGTCAGAAAGAATAATTGAAGACATGGAATAGAAAATGGGATATAGTGCAATATGCCATTATCAAAAAGAGATTGTGCCAGACTAACTCGATATCTGTCTTTGATAAGGTAACTGATGTTCTAGACAAGGGAAAAGTAGTAGATCTTCTCTATCTGTACTTCATTAAAATTTGGTTTGGTGCCACCTGGGAAATTATTAGTTAAATGAGAGAAGATAAGGATTAGTACAAGGGCTGTGAGTTGAGTAAGGAATTGGTGTACTAGGGGAAGGAGGCAGCTCTGCTGGAAAGAGGTTGCTAGGCAAGTTCTTAAGACCTGGTCTTGGAAAAATTGTTTTTAATGATAACTTTTTGGCCTAAAATTAGGAGTGGATTAACAGGCAACATCAACCATGCTTAGGATCACCAAAATATCACACAAGTTTTTGTGGAGATGATGTTAACAGGAATGTGAGGGAATGCAGCAGCACGAACTGCAAGGCCACAGATTTGGGCACTGTGAGGAAGCGTTTCACCCGCACACTGAGAGCTGATCAGTTTGAAACAAGAAAACGGAAGACAGGCTGGCTTGTAGCTATCAATCACAGCTCAACTATGAGCTCACAAGTTGAGTGTGAGGATGTGTTCCACGGGAGGAGCACATTCTTTCATTCCCTTTCAGGAAAGGGAATGAAATCTTGAGATCAGAGAACAAAGTCTAACAAATGCTCTGGAAAGGAGATATTATCCAAAACAGTGCAATTGAAAAAAACAAGAAAATTTGGAAGTGGAGTGATTATAACCAAATGGACTGAGATGAAATGAGGGGCAGGAAAAAAGATCAAAACTTGCCCAAATTTATCCAATTCAAATCCCTGTATCAGGGAAGACATGTAATTAAAGACAGAGGAGAAGAAACTACTGAAATGAAATCTTAAAAAAATAAAAAAGGAAAAATTTCAAAACCAAGTGAAAACAGTAGAAGTGAACGGGATGACAAGAAGTGCAGGGAAAGGCACTGGAGCTTACCCAATCAATCCTCATTGAAATTGCAAGATTTCATTCTCTGTCCTGAAAGGAAATTCTTCCTTTTAGGAAGGGGAGTGAAATCTTGAAATCAGAGAATAAAGTCTAACAAACACTCTGGAAAGGAGATATGATCAAATAAAATGCAACTGAAAAAACACAGAAAATTTGGAAATGGAGTGATTACAACCAAATGGACTGAGATGAAATGAGGGGCAGGGAAAAGGACCAAAACTTGCCAAAATTACTCCAATTAAATCCTGACATCAGGGAATCACTTGTTTTCTGTATTTTTCCTTTTTTTGTTTTTTTTTTTTTTTACATTTCATTCCTTCAAATTCTTCTCTTTTGTCTTTATTTACATTTTTTCCCTGATTTCCTTTCAGGGAAGGGAATGAAATCTTGTGATTTCAATGAGGATTAACTGGGCAAGCTTCAGCCCATTTCCTTGCACTTCTTGTCATCCCGTTCACTTTTATAGTTTTCACTTGGTTTCAAAATTTTTCTGTTTTTTATCTTTAAGATTTCATTTCTGTAGTTTCTTCCTCTCTCTCTTTATTTACATTTCTTCCCTGATTTCAGGATTTGAACTGGAGTAATTTTGGCAAGTTTTTGTCCAGACACTGTGGAGTACCATGGTGGTTGTGTAAGGAGATATCACCTGGAACAGTCAGAGTTACTCTTGACAATTGTTTGCAAGAGAAAATTAAAATGGTACCAAATGCAAAAAAGGAAAACCTATATGATCTGGGAAGGGCAAGCCCACCATTCCAGAGGAAAGGAGCCTGCCCTGTTCAGTCTAGACAAATGGAAAGTGGCAGGAGAAGGGATAGGGGGGGGGGGGGGAGGATGAGGGGCACAATTACTCTCTGTAAAAACTTGTTTGGGTCATACACAAGGGAAGGAGAAAAGCTACTTTAACTAAGCTCGTGGTTCTCACAAAAATGGTCAGCTAAACTTGTCCTGGGAATTAGGTGGTTTTGGTTCACCAGAAGAGAGTAGACTGGCCATAGCTGTTCAAGGGTTGCAGTAGGGGCAGGCAGTGTGGGGTGCTATGAGCACGCTGTGCTCACGGATGAGCCCACAGGACATGGCAAAACCAAGAGGTAGAGCACAGAGCCCCAGAAGGTCACTTTCTCCTCTCACACCCTGGATAGGCTGGCAAGCAGTTTCAGGGTATGTGTAACTAATGCCTGGGTCCCAAGGAGCTGGAACACTGCGAGTGATATTTACCAGCGTATCTAAAGGTGTCAAATCCATGTCTGCTCTCCCGAGGCTGTGGCTCTCTCCCCTTGCCTGCAAGTACAGTAAAGATTTGCAAGGACAGAGGGGTGAGGGTGTGCCAGCAGGATGGGAAAAAAACCCCAAACCAGAGACCACAGACTAACCCAGAGACCCTCCTTATCATACCAAGAGAAAGAGGCAGCAGGATTTACATTCTCTTCCTTGCTCCTGGTATCTGTGATCATTAACAGATACCTATAACACCTCTTCCTCATCCCAGTTGTGAAAGGAATTCCTTCCTAATGGGAGTGGAAAGAAGGGTGAGGTTGCAGCCCTTCCAGCTGGCCCAGTAAATCATCCTAAAATCTGTACTGGTTCCCTGGGATGTGCTGTGGTAGAGGTAGTGCACACCTATGATGTCACAACAAGCTGCATAGGGCCTGGGGTTGTGTAAGCAGGTCAGATTTCTGACAGCATCAGAAGCAGAGATTCTCTCACAAAATCAGGCTCTGTGTGTGTCTGTGAAACAGCCATGGTGACAAGAGAGCTGTTGATGGAAAGAGAACTACTATCCCTTGTGGGAATAGCGGGAGAAATATCCACCCCATTGCCTTGTGCACTCAGAGGGAAATCCCACCTGCCACTACCAATAGTGACTGATGGGTCTCCTGTACTGGTTGGTGGCTCTTTGCTAAAACTACTGTAAACAGCACAGGTGCCATCGCTGAGAACAGTCGCTCCTTCTATCCTTCATTCCCCAGGGATTTGCTCCTGTCATCCCCTTTTTTTAAGCTGGTGAAGAGAGTATCACAACCGCTCTTAGTCAAAAGAGGAGGGGGTGGAGGCCCATCTGGGCCCTTGGTTTGATTTCATATTTATGAAACAGCTTAAATGTCAGCTTGAGTGAAAAACGACACCTTCCCAAGCTTCTCATATTAATGCCTGTGGCTGCCACTGGTTTCTTTAGGAAGGCAGCTTGTGGTTTTTCCTCTTGCTCTGCCCCCAAAGGCTGCAGGGAAAGATGAATTGGACTGATAGATGAGACTGCAACTGCCGATAAACTGCTTTGCTGACAGGAGAGGGAGAGGGAGGTGGGGCGGGTCGCCGATGCGGAGGAAGAAGGGGAGGGGGAGAGGAAAGAAGGAGGGAAGGAAGGGAGATGGAGTGAAGGAGGAAAAAGAGAGAGGGAAGGGTTGTAGAGAGGTGGGAAAGTGGTCTAAACTGAAGGGGGAGAAAGATGGCAAGAGAGGATGGTTGACTGTAAAGAGAAAAATAAGAAATAAACTGGCACATGCTAAGGGAAGAGAGATGCTCAGTTGCAATGGGAAAAGTAAAAGTCATGGGCAAGGTCAAAATACACTGTGGGAGCATTAATTATGCACAACAATGTATATATGCATAAAGGAATAAATAAAAATAACACCCACCATCAGCAGAGGAACCTCCTCCCAAGGTCTGTGCTAAGCCTTATCCTGGGTTTCTGGAGACAGTAAATCATTTGAGACTTTTGTAGTGCAAGTGTGTTTGTGTGACACACCAACAAATCCTGAAGAGACACCCAAGGCAGAGCTGAGCCAGGCAGTTCTGGAGGCTGACAGGTCTCCTGGGTATTGTCTTGCAAGCACAGTTAGCTAGCCAGGGCCAGCTTCCCAAAAGTGCTTCTCTACATGGCTGCACACTGATACAGAAACCTGAGCTTGCTTGGGCATAACTTGGGTATCTTCACATTTCATGGTGCGCATCTGACAGAGATGGTTTGTCCTCCTATCCAGGTGCCTGAAGGGACTGAAGCAGAAGATGCCCTTATCAGACCAGGTTAAAAGGCTGAAGCCAGCTGTACAAGCAGGTTATATGGGCTGGCAAAAGGTCGAGGCTGAACCTTAAGTGGAGAATAAGAAAAGGGCTTAAAGTTCCATGGAAAAAGAAAATGACCTGTTATTCTCTCTGGGAGGAGTCTGATACAGTTTTGGGGGTTTTTTTAATTACAAACCTAGATTCTATTGGGTTGAGTCTGAACAATATTGTTGGAAATGAAGATACTGGTACAGAGAAACAGGAAAGGACGGTACAGGAAAGCAGAGGAGGGCATAACACTCTATCTTGCACTGATGTGAGGGGTCAGGAAGTGAAAGGGATTTTTTGGTCGTTCTTGGTTAGTCCTTCAAGGATAGAATTTGTCCCAGACAAGAATAAAGAAAGTTGAGGGCTCACTATGACTGTGCTGGGTTAAGTCCTGCGTTTGTATTCCAGGGTGGAGGCTCACCTTCCTTTTCACCTTTTCACCGGCAGTCTCCAGAGTTGCCTGTGGAGTCTGGTGCTCTCAGCACAAACATCTGCTCCCTTTTCTGCTGCTCCTGGCTTTCGGTGAGCTTGTTGGTTGCTTTTTCACTTTAACTGAGAGATGTCTCTGAAGTCTTACTCTGTCTGGGTTCACAATGCTCAGTACCTCTATCAGCTGTTACAGTGTTTTGAGCATTATTCTTGGCAATAGCATATCACTCACTTTTCAGCGTCTCAGTCAGTTCTTGTCACTTTTTTCTCCCTGAGATACTAAAAAAGTCTGCTTCCATTTCATCTTTATCCCCCATGATCAACTCTGTTTACAGTCTCACTTCTTGATTTTTTTTTCTTGGAAAAACTTGTTCCTGTGGTCTTTTTCTCCAGTGCTGCTGAGGATGTGAGTCCCTCTGTGCTGACTCTTCTGTGACATTTCTCACCTCTGTTTCATTTCCCTGTTTAATCATTCTCCTTCTTGCCACGGGTCATACTGGATTGGTTTCTGACATCACATTTGTACACCATCTGCTGACTAATGACATGCAAGGGCTTGCTTTCCACTATCAACAAGCCAGTCTAGTTTAAGTTTATTTTTTAATGACAGTGAACCTTGCTTCTCAGAAATGGGAGTGCAAGCCAGACCTGAATGCTTCCCTTTTCACCTCTGTTCTTGCCACCCAGGCTTTCTAGCAGCAAAGAAGACTTTTTCTCCCATAGCTACGATTCGTTGTTCTGCTGCTAAGTTGGACTCGATCTGGTTATTCCCTACTTGCTTGAAAGGCCTTATCCAAGTCCAGGAGAGGGTCCCATTCCTTTATGAGGCTCAGCCCAGCTGAGGAGAACCTGCCTCAGGAGAATTTTCTTCTCTCTTTTGAGTGGTTCTGAGCAGACTTTTGGTGAAAAAACCTACTTTTGTATCACGGGATTAGATATGTTTGCAGAAACATTCCCTGATATTGATGCTGCTTGGCCTGCAGTATTCTGCATCCATGCAACAAAGTTCTCCTTCCCTCCAGCCCAAGGCAGCTGTGTACAAACTGCCTATGGAAAGGATCCCTGGCCTATGTTAAATCACAGACTGTGCCCAGGAGTCTTTTGGGATGCTGCTGGCTGGTCTGGGCCAAAACCATGCCAGAGGCCACACCAGCAATTTGGCAATGTAGACAGTTGAGTTCCAGTTACTGGGAGCATCCCTGTGCCTTTATAAGTCACTAGCCAGGAAAAAAAGAAGATCCATTTGTTTCGTAGGACCCAGAACCCTGAGGCTTAATTCCAGTTTACACCTCAGTCCTGGCACTGAGTTATTACGCCAAGCTGCAAACTTCTGTCCAGATCAGGATTTCAAAACCCATCAAAGACAAGGAGGAGTGAGTTGTTCCCAGGAGCTACTTTCTGTCCTCCTGTACCAGTGACCTCAGCGGCATTCTTGGGAAGGCAGTCAGTTGCAAGGTGATGCAAATTAGAGAGAGGGGTTTGGAAAGGAGCCTCAAACCAATGAGGTTTCTCAGAAAAGCCTCTCCCATGACTGCAGGGAAGGATGAGATCCTCTGCTTGGAGACAGCATCGCTTTGGCTCCTAGCAGGTTGCAGCCTGCTGGAAAGGCTCACTGAGCAAGGGGGTGGCTGCCTAATCCCGGTAGTGGGTAAGGGCAGTGAGGCTGCACACGGTCCAGATTCGGATGTAACGCACAGGCACCAGCCCTGCCCATGAATGGTGGCCAGGGAGTGGCAGGAGGCCTTGACTCAAGCTTTCCCTCTATCCCTGCTGCAGGCCTGCAATTACTGCTTGCACGCAGCACGGTGCCCAGCTCCTCACGGGAGCAGGGAATTAGAGGCGCTATAAGTGCTGAAAGGAAGGGAAGTGCTAAGGCTGCAACCTGGGAGCAAGCAAGTAGCTAATTCTGGGGATGAGGGCTCCTGGCCCCCCTGCTCTCCCAGAAAATCTTGGCCAGCAGCATCCACTGCAGGCGTGCAGGAAAGCAGGCAAGCTCTGGCTGTCTCCAGGTGGAGCTTTTACTCCAGCTCCTGCACGGCACTGGATGAGCTCTGCTAAGGATATGCAGCCATGCACAATGTGAAATTACCTCGGTGCTTGAGCACACATGAGCCCTAAACAAACCCCAGCCTAATGCTCAATCCCGATCCCACAAATCCTAATTAAACATCCACCAGTAATTCTTCTGTTAACCCTCTCCAGTCAGTGATGAGTTGAGAGCTTTTGAATTGGGCCTTCAGGCTCTTTACACTTCTGCTCTGGATCCCCTACCTAGAGGATTTAATTAAAGTGACCCAGTTAATGGTTGGGAAGGCAACAAAGAGGAAATCTGTTTCTTCCCCCATCAGCCCTTCTAATAACGTTTGTCAGCACTGGCAATATTGCTCTGCACTTTGGGGAGGTGGGAAGTGGCACTCTTAAGATGCACAGGCGGACCTTTTCTCTCACCTTTTGCATATTTCTTTTTCTTACAAAAAATCCCAACAACTGCTCTGTGGCTCCTTACTCTCAGGACAAGTTGGCTCTCTTGGGGAAGAGTGAGCCATGTCTAAAATTGGTTTACAGGTGCGGAGAGCCCCAGGGTATCAGCTGCCTCCTGTTTCCTCTGAGTAAGCAAAGGGACAGGTCAGGTGAAACAGGTCAGGTATTTTGTGCTACAGTAGCCTTCTGTTAGAAATGAGCTTGCACGTGATGCTGTGAAATTAGGATGTCATCACTGATGTTTTTATTTTATTGGCTGCGGGAAGGAAAACGGTACAAACAAAAGAGAACCAGGATGTAAGAAAGAGGTTAGGCAATGTTTAATAATACACATAGTCATTTTCCCTTTGAAAAATTACTCGGTTGTTGAGAAATAAACTTTCTTAATAAAAATAAAGGATCAAAATGAAACATAGCTATAATTTCATTATAATTACTGTGGTTATTGTATTGACACAAAATGTTATGTCTGCATTTTTCTGCTGTGTTTAAAACTAGATTAACCAGATTATGGTTTTACCCAACTCCAGGCAACCTCTTTTTGCTGGACCTTCTTTTGTGGTATTTATCCCTCCTACTCTTTCTGCAGCACTTGGCTCTGGAACTGTTTGTTTTAGGAAGCCATTTCCCTGCTGTAGAGAGCAGACCACATTTAAAATTGTGTTTGTTAGACATTTGCACCAGCTGGAGACAACATATAAATTTACCAGGTTGTTACACTCAAGCCTGGGCTAGTTTAGCCCTTTGCAAGCAACAGGTAAGAGTGCAGTCACCTTAGAAAAGAAGCAAGGAAACAGCCTGTTATTTTCATACTTGTAGAAAGGATCCAGCACCACCCAGTCTCTTATGGGGCAATTCAATAGTCTTTTAGGGTCACTGTCAGTTCCTGCTAAAAGTCTAGCTAGGATCCAGCTTTGCAAGCCTGTCTGCATGTTGCTATGTTGAGTCTCTCCCCTCCTTGCCTCTGCACTGCTTCCCTGCACACAGAGACAGGGCTGTGTGTAATTTCATATGACTTGCTCTAATATTAATATCTCCATGTGCAGTAGTCATTGCAGTGAGAATAAACTGTTATTTTTTATTTTAAATGGTTAATATTCATCAAATGTTTATGAAAATACTTAACCCATAATGATGACAAACACAGTGCCTAATAAAGATGGAAGTGAAGATCCTCTTTGTGAATATGTAATCAGAAGAGTAAAGAAAATTACATTAAAAAGACTTCATTATGCCATTAAATGTGTGAAATGACTTTTTCTTCTCCATTTTAATTTTAGCATATTTCTTTTCTTTTTTTTTTTTTTTTTTTCTTTTAAATATCTCTGACACTTTCATGAGATGAGTGCATAAAGAGGCAGTGGCTGCTGTAGCAAGAAGAACTCTGACTGGTGGCATCCATCATTCTCATCGAAATATTCATTTCATCTATCATTAAGAAAAATCAACACTATTTCTACCAATGATTGTCATTTTTTTCCCTTTATTTTCTGGAGGGAGAGAGACACATCCTTATTACAGTTTCAAATGCAAGGCATTGTTTCAAAACCCTCGGTAGAGCTGCAGGCCCAGAATCATTCCCCCTCAAATCAGGGCCTTACTGGTGTACAAGCAGACGTGCACATCATTTTGCCTGTCACCCTGGGGCTTGTAGCTGGCACTTCTGTAACTAATAGGATGAACTTCTGCTGTTTGAAATAGAAAAGGAAGGGCTTTTGATCAGTTCCTTTAGGGCCATGTATTGATACATGCAGACAAAACTGGGCCAGACCTGGTAGTGTGTGTTCCCCTACCTGGGAAGCTGCCCAAAACTTCACAGGACCAGACCAGTCCTAAATGATGTGCAAGCTCCCAGCTTGCTGAAGCCCGTCTTGCAGATTTGCACTGTGATGGTAAATCCCTACAGCTTGAAGGAGGGAGCACAATTACCTACGTAGGGGTTGTGACAGGCATCTCTGAGGACAAAGCGAAAAAGACGTCACTGAGCACAGCCCCTGTGACCAAATATTCATGAGGAAGCACAAAGGGAGGTGCACCTGAAGGCCTGGAAGCCTCTCCAGCTGGCAGTGCCCAACCTCATGGATCAGCTGGGGTGAAGAGGCTGCACAACTCCTTTTTAAAGGGCAGCACAGCACCTGTGCTCCCAGGGATGGCCTGGGAAGCAATCAGTTATGGATTTCTTTTAAGAAACAAGTAAAAGAAAAAAAGAAAGTATTAATTTTACTTGCATGATAATTGCAGTCTTAATTTAAACAATTAATGTTAGCTCTTGGCAAGAAACTCTAGTGGCTCTGTATTTAACATGTACCTTTATTGCAACAGCTCTCCAAAATAAATCATATTCTCTTCTATTTAGGCTCTCCTGTTGCACTCATCTCCTTGGGAGCCAAGTCTCACACCTTTACTGCACCACCCCAGGCATGTCACTTATATCCAGAGGCATAGCATCGCTGCTAGGGACTGTTGCTCTTACCAGGACTTTTTCTGAGAGGTATTAAAACTGACTCTGGCCCTTTACCCCTTTCCCAAAGACAGGTCTTTTTGGTAAGATGGGCTTGCCAAATGCCAAACCTGATGGCTCACAATTTATGAAAGATTTGTAGATCACTGCAATGTTTTGTCCATTTTCAGGAATATGGTTGGTGGGGACATGGTGTCCTTTCACAGCACTCTCCTGCTAGCTCTCCTTCAAAAGCTAGTGGGGAATTGTGATGAGAGGTGACTCAAGCACAGGTATTCTTTGAATAAACAGCTTGTAAAGAAGACTTGAAGAGTTATGAGGGGGAGGAGGGTTCACAAACGAAACCTGTAATGAAGAGACTTCCAATCAAAATGTGATCAAAGAGGCTGCTGCCTTCTCTCAGCCTACTCCTTTCCATCTGAAACAGCTGATGAATGGTTATGTTGTGTTTGCAATTACAGTTCTCTGAAAGTGATAAATTATTGCGATTATTCCTAAATACAGGACTTTTACATGTATAATTAATACATAGAAGAGAATATCTGGTAAGTGGTAGGCCACGTTCCAGTTCCATTTACACCATAATAGATCTGGAGTAGCTCCAGCTGTCCCTGTTCATGGAAAGCGGCTGTTAAATTGGGCTTGCACACTTGGAATACCTTGCAGAAGTCTTCCATGTCAGAGCAACAGAGAATGCAGTACAGCTCATGCATTTTAGCCCCCACATCCAAAAATCTCAATTCTAAGCTCTCTCTCCCCTGATGATTGTCTGACAACCTTCTGAAGCTATAAGAGAGGGCTTATCTCTCACTGGTATGTCCAGTAGCAGGTCCTACTCTGCCAGCTTTAGGCTCGGAGTGAAGCCTAGCCCTGAACTCACCTTATTGCAATAAGACATGGGTATGGAGCATGTACCAAATCACCAGCTGCTTGTGCCAAAGGACAAGATGTACAGCCTCTGCCACGAGAACCTGCTTCTCTCCTGCTGTCTGTCGGCGCTGAGGAAAAGCCAATCCTGCATTTCTTCCAGTTGAATGCTTTCCTAGAGCACAAATGCTGTGCTCAGAGCTCAAAGTCTGTGATGTAAGGCTGGCACTCACAGCAAAAAAACCCTGAAAAAACCCACAAAAAAAAAACAACAACCCATCTCTAGACACAGAGTCAGCATATGAATAAGAAAAAGAAATTGTACAGTAATATAGTCTCCTGACACGGTTACCCATTAATGCCAGCTTTAAAGGTTAATGCAATTTAACTCGCTCTCGGCTATTACTCTGAAATAACATGCCAAAGCCTTCTCGATAAGCAGATAACAGATAAGGATGCTTTATGATAAACACCCACAATAAAGCTGCAGAACTTCACAGTGTTATGCTTGCAAGAGTGGCAGATTTGCCTTTATTTGTGCATGTGTGTGTATGGAGGAAAGCAGAGAGGAGAGGAGAGGAGAGAGCTGGAAGAAGAATTCTTGGCGCTTAGACTATCAGATAGCTTGATAAATCTGTCTTGTGTGTGTTCCTTCTTGCCAATACAATGGAAATGAATTGACATATCGCATGTCTGCTGCAAGTTAAGCTTCCTTCTGCACTGGCAGAAACAAAGGTGCTGCTCTACAGCCCACACATGAGAATATTTGTTGGGTTTTATTTATATATTTGTCTTTTTACAAGGCAAAACCCATCAACTTTACTGCATAGCAGCAAAATGTAGAGCTTTATCTATTCCTCCACCTTCTGTTTTAAAGTTCTGCAAAATGCTTCAATGTTGAAGTTCTTCTTCAACATAATGACTAAAAGAAAAAGCATAATCACATTTCACTACAGAAAGTAGTGAAGCAACTTAGTGCAGGACTTACTTCATCTCTTTGTGGAATACACAGAAAATACAGAAGCATACACTGCCTGGGGATTATTGTAACATCTCATTAATATTCTTAAGGCACTCCAAGATCTTCCATTATATTCTTTAGCAGGTTAAAGGACAATATTTGCATGTCTATGGGACAGTGAAATATTTTTATTAAAAAAATATTAGCCTTAAAATTTTAGGGCTCAAAAAAGACACTGTGGGTTTTGTATGTCAAGCACATACATATCCAACACACACACACATGCACGCCCAAGCATGAGGGGAGTGTTAATTCTTAAATTACTGTGCAAAAAGCACTGCTCCCTGGAGGGACAATCCACGAGTTCTGCTGCAAAGGGCCTGTCCAGCAGTCAGGAGACAAATCCAAACATCCTGCCTTGCTTGCACTCAGGCCCCCCCTGGCCAGTGTGATGCTGTCAGTCCTGCTTTGGCCAAAACACTGACATTAGCAAGCAGTGTCAGCAGCTTGGCATGAAGCTGAGAGGTCGTGCAAAGCTAGAGTGCTGTGATTTTGTACAGATGTGCCTTGCCTCAGCTCTTTGACTTTCCATTATTCCTTTGAATTACCTTTTCTACAAAGCTGATTATGTCTTTACATTTGCAGGGCAGTTGTTTTTTTTTTTTTTTTTTTTTTCCTCCCTCCAGAATTGTCTGTTGTTCCTCAGGATGCTTTCATTTTTTTTCTTTTCAGTGTCTCCCTTTTCTGCTTCACATTTTCTTTGCCTTTTGGCTGGAATATGACATTGCCTTGAAAAGGATTAATGTGATTCTGGGATATATCAGGCAAGGATATTTTCAGAAAGGGAGGTATTTTAGTAGTCCATGTGATATGAGGGACTGAGGAGGCTCACTTAAAATATTGCGGCCAATTTGGGTCACTTCTGGTCAAAAAAGGGAAAATGATGTATGGAGAAACGTTTTGAGGATGGTGAGGGGAAGTGACAGACCTTTAGAAAGTGTGTGTGGGAGGCTCAGATAGACTTGCAAAAGAAAGATGAGAAAGAGTGTGGTTTTTCTTTATAAATGCACTCTTTGTAAATACCAGGATGGAGAATTGTTTCAACTGAAGTAAAGCAGCGCTAAAAGATCAGATGAGTATAAATTAGCTGGGAAATCAGGAGAAGGTTTCTAAACTTCAAAGGAATGAAGTTCTGGTCTTCCATACAGGATAACAAGGCCAAGGAACTTAAATAATTAAAAAGTAGAGCTTGCTGAGTTCATAGAAGGAATTACACTGCATTTATATTTTAATTAATTAATTTCATGCTTCAGAGCTCCCACTGACCACTATTGGGTTAAAAAAGGAAGTTCCTTCATTTCCCAGTTCTTTATTCTCTCAGATGTGTATGTAATGATGGGAGGAATGAGGAGTGGGGAGAGGGCAAATTGATCTTCCTTTGAAGCATTAAATTACCCAAACAAGAAATTATCCAAGGCTAAAGACAGAACAGTCGGTGGGTTATGCTGGTTCTCCTAGTGGTACTGCCTGACTGATGTGTCTTGAATTAAAAGCATTGATTGTATGTGGCATTGGGAAAGATTTTCTTCTGGACTGAGGAGCAAGAATTATTTAGAGTGAGTGGCCCCCTGGTCTTCATAGCCATGTGGAGCATGATGCACTCTCAAGAAATATCAGAACGTGCCAACCTGCCTGCAACTGCAAGAGTCTGAGTCCTTCCCAAAGCCCTTCATCCTTCTCATTGTTTTGGCTGGACATGTCATAATCACTGCAGCATTTTCTCTTTTGCATCAAGTGTTGTGAGGTTTCAGTGTTTTCTGACTCAGAAAGGGAATGGGGATTGAAGCAGAAGTTATGGATGTTTTTCAATTAAAGTCTCTTCCATTGTTGTCTGTAGTATTTGGAGGCTGGAATTGATAACCCATACGGTTGCCTTCTGTTCAATGTCTGCTCTGTGAATGTTTTCTCTCCTCCTTATTTTTGCAACTACCTTTGAATTATTTCAGTTATTTCCATGTGCTTTTATACTTACTCCCCTTTCTTTTTCCTGCTTTGCTGACCTTCCACTTTTGATTTCTTCACCCATTCCCTGTTAATCTTGTCTTGTTCTGCTGCTCCTACTTCCCTCCTCCTGCATGTCAGCCCCTTTCTCTAGAGTGTCTCTGTTGCAGCTAAAACAGCTCCTGGCACTCGGTAGAAGGAAAAAAGGCATAAATTTCTTTTTCCTTCTTTTTTCTTATCCCTGTGGAATAAGCCTTTTAATGCACACTGAGTTTGGGCTTGCCACAGCACTGCCTTTGGCCTTCATCATTCCTTTGGCCTTCACATCTGTCTGGGTAGTTCTGAAGTGGGGAAGCAAGAATCTTTGTGCATGTGTCCTGGATAATGACAGGTATCAGACAGAGAAGGCTCTAGATCTCCTGCTTGATGTTCTTATGCCAAGAAGTTCTGATGGCTAGCAGCAGGCTGGTATCATATTTATTCCTCTCACATGCCTGCCAAGGTGGTGAAGCTGTGGGCTTAGATATACCAAGCTTCTGATGATGCCCGTGGACTCTGCTTTGCCATGCTACCCTTTTATTCCAGGGAATAAATCCTTCTTCTGTAGTGCTTTCTCTGGAAAGCAGCAGTGAAGACATATCCAAAGGACCTGCTGGCTATCTTGGCTAAATACCTTATCAGTAGAGGCAGTTCTGAATTATTCCACAGAAATCTTTCTATTACATTGCATGGGAAGTTTTGAGTTATGAAACACCAGGTATTTTTCTTGCAATGAACAGGTTTCAATGAAACTTCCATTTAGAAAATTTTCCCAGAAAAGGAAAAAGCTCTGCTGCAGAATATGTACTAACCAGCTGCTCGTTTTATGAGAGAGAGACAACTTCAGATCTCCATTCTTTATATTTGGGACCAAGGACTCCAATGCTTTGTGAACTACATCTCACAGAATTTCTTCAGTTATAGTATTGTCTGTTAGGAGCTAAGTTCTTACTCAGATTGACAAAATACATCATATGCCAAGAAATTAAACATATTGTACTGCACAGACATCTATTTTACCTATAGATGTGTTTATGTTGTGTCAAAAACAGTACTGAGGAAAGAATGAATGACAATGACCACGTACTACTTGGACAAGAGGGAAAATTAAAATAAGAGAAAAAAAAAAGCACTTTAGCTCATACAATGCCAAGGCTTAGCAGCATAACATCCAGTAAAAGGATATGAAAATTCAAAACTAGGTTTTGATGGGAAACCCATCAGAGCTGTTAGAGATGGAAGTGAGTGAAGGTGAGTAAAAGAGGCTGCAACAAAGTAGAGCCTTCATTCCTTGACGGAAAATACTTCCTTTCATCAGCAAATCTGAATGAATCAAGAAGGTAAAATACAGACCTCAGCATACCTGAAGTAAGTAGGGCCCTATATCTAGTCTCACCAATCCATCCTTTCCATTTTTGCAAACAATAATTTCAGCCTTGTGAGAGACTTTCTGCTTCAGGAAAGCTGTTTCAAGAGATTTTAGCTAATTTAAGCAACCAGAGGAGAAATGCCCTGTGAGATCCCACATTGCATGCAGCAGAAGCCTTGGAGCTACTCAGCTAAAACTGTTCAATTCAGCAGTCAAAGAACTGGGGAAGAAACTCATACCATCCTGCAGGGTGATGGTTCATTAGGAGATTTTTGAGCTGGCCCTACCTCACATGTGCAAATAAGCAAGAAGTGAGTCAATGCATGATTTCTCAGAGCTCCTGCTCAGCGGGTTGCAGCTCTGGCTATGGAGTGAGAAATGCCCTCCTGTTTTTTGTATTGCTGGGAGGCAGCGTATTCTCAGTGGGACTCCAGACCTAACAAGACAGCCCCAAGCAATGTCTGGGGAACAGGCAAGTGCAGACAATGCACTTAGCTCTGCAGTCAGCTAGAGAAGGGACAAAACCACAGTAGTATCTGTCCCTTCTCCTAAACGTTTATGCCCTCGAATGTCAATGTGGCTGCTAAGCCTTCAGCTTGCACATCCCTCAGGCTATAGCAACCACCCCTCCAGAGACTTTTAAAAGAATTGAGTGATTTCTTAGGGTTGTTCTGAAGCAGATTGATTTAACTCCTTTCTGCCTGAAACTGAAACTCTTTTAATTGATGAAGCAGCAAGAAAAATGTCAGGTCAACTGAAAATTCTGACATTCTCCATCTGCCCAATGCCAAATGAACAAAAGCAATGACAAGAAAACAAATGTCAGACATATAACCCATTCCACCATATTTCTGTCCCTTCATCAGGTCTGTTTCCTGTGTAATGTCATGAATGAGAAGAGAAAATATTCTGGGGGAGCTAGGGCACAGAAAATTGGAGGAGGGTAGGCATCATGACAGGTGAGAGTCAAGACAGTGAGACTTTCAGAGATCCTATCTTAGTATTTTTTTAAGAACCTGGCTTAGTTTGCCTCTACTTTTTCTGACAATTTCATACCTGTTCTGTGATGACTGCTCTCTCTGTCCTCTAAATCCTGTTGATGACAGGACACCACATATTGCATTTCCACTGAAAATCAGGAGCTGAAAGCCCTAGTGAATGAACTTGGGGATTGTTCTCTCAATATAACTTTTCTTCTCTTGCATGGCCTCAGGTGAATTAATTTTTTTTTTTTTAAGTCCTAGAAATTGCCTGCTTAGAGACTTGTAGCTTCCAGCCACCAAAGTCCCGTGTGGCTCTTCTTAATTGTCCATATAAATTGCTTTCTATTTTGGACACCATGACTATCTCAACAGCATCTGCTTCTCCCTTCTGGGCACCACCAACTGTGCATGATATTCTCCCCAAAGAGGCCAGGTAGAACTCTCCCATTTTTAAAAAAAAAAAAAGAAATAAAGGAATTTACACAAAGGAATTTACACAAAGGACAAGCTGGTGCCCCACCGCACTAAGCAGGTGAAAATGCAGTAGGGTCTGGTATCATGCCAAAAGAAAGAAGATGCCAAACTGGACTAAGTCTGTTCATAGTCACCTTCCAGACAGAGTGAGAATTGTCATGCTCAACAGAATTTTTCACCAGGAGCTTTTTCAGTGCACTTCTTTGCAGCAGTGACTCTGTACCAGACACAGAGAGAAAATAAATGGATGTATAGCTGAAACTGTGAGAGGATTCCAAAGGATGGCTATGGGACACTTATCTTCTTCAGCTCTGTTCTAATAACTTCCACTCAGCAATCTCAAAGCACATTTGCAATTGACGTTGACTAGTCCAGAGTCTGCTGCATGGAAGAATTGGTTATTGTTCACTTTATTTTACTGATGAAGAAAATGAAGCAGAGAGAGGGAGATTAAGTGGTGGCTTTGGGATCTCATGCAAGTCAACGGCAAAGCCAAGAACACTACTGACACTTTGACTTTTAAATTAAGCACAGTACCACCTTT